>NC_065543.1:4310634-4640321 GCF_932294415.1 Quercus robur | reverse complement strand
AAAAGACTGAAGAACAATGGTTTGTAAGGAAACTACTGGATATAAAGGGAATGCTGAACAATAACCCACTTTAGACCTTACAAAAACACCTAATTGTGAAAATGGTCATGAATCATGATAAATTATTCTATAGATATAGCAAATTATTTTACAGATAACAGCACAAAAACACACAAGATTTCTTTGTAATCTACAATGACAATGGTTAAATTGAATGACAAAAGAAAAGACATTAAAATAACACTCACTAGGAGTTCTTTTATTAGTAACTATGACGAGACTATAAGTAAAAATGACAAAAGGTATACCTTCAGCATATAACATCAGTCCTTAGAGAAGACATTCTATTGTCACAGCAGATGAGGTCACCTATTATCAAACATTGGAGTCTTATATACAGGCAGCAATGATTTCTCTACTGACCACCACACTACACATTCTGATGCAATTGGCATTAGCTTTTGATGTTTTCCTTGATACCAGCACACAGAATCGAAAATTAGAATGGCACTAAAGAGAGAGTATGCAACTCTTTCAACTACTCCCATCTGGAAGTGGACTTCGAATTTACCCATTTAAGTAAAAATCTGTCAACTTTTCAAACCTGCATAAACAAACATTCAACATGAATTTAGTTACAACAAGAATAGAATTACATTTTCCAGTGGGTTATATGCGTCACAAGTTGAAGCACTATAGTGAGTGATAGTAAAGCTTAAAGCTGGACAGTATTGACTAGGCACAAATTTGTTCAACCTTGATTAGCAATTAGCTAATATCCCTGATTCTTTTCTGGGTAGACTGCAAAATTAATTTATGTAAGCATTTTAGATTTAACATTCATGCCTGTATGGTATAACTTTTTCCCTAAATTTGTGATGCCTCCCTCAATTTTTTCAAATCAGTTAGCAAATTCTCACAAAATAATCATTATCCTATGGCAAGAAAACTGCGTATCTTATTTCAACTTATCACTGACAATGAGGCTTTAAGTGTAGGAAATACAATTCAAATTGGATAAAAGCCCAGTTATGATAATTTAGATTTTTAGTGATAGACAATTTCATTGATAGAAGTTTCAGAAATATTTCTAAGTAATACACATACTGTATTCATTGAATAATTACAAACAAAATTTGGCTTACAGAGACTTATGTCCATTGCCTTATCTGCAATTTGTAGGTTATTACCCTCCATATGGTGGTATGAAGTGGTGCACTCAAACAGGTTGGCCTCTTAGTTAAGACAACAAGACTGACAATAAGAGAAGACTGTCAGAGAAATTTGAAAATCCATTAATTGAAGCTTACTATTATATGCTCTTTGCGGAGATTTGTAGCCGTGATTATCTGTGAAATGATTTTAACAATCAATCAAGTGTGCAATATGGAAAGTCACCAAATGTAATCCTTAGAGCATAACTTGATCACGGAGAAAAAACATGCATCAAATTTGAGTTTCAAGTTGCTCTTCTTAATTGGGCTCTTCAATTTCTTGCAAACGTCTGAAGACCGAATATCATAGTTTATGCCATTGATTAGTACTAAAGTTTGAACATTCAAAACAAGATATATATGATGATAATCAGTATGTAAGGCTAATCCTAGATGTGTACCTCATAATCTAGAATATCTAAAGTCACTGCTACAAAGACTTTAAGTTAGGAAACCATAACAAGTTATGGTTCCATCTGACCTACAACCAGAAGTCTTTTAGGAAAAAATATAAAGAAAGAAAACTAAAGACAGTAAAATTAGCTTAGCTTGAGAATAAATGTAACTGCAATTATGAAGTAATCCAATGATGAGTAATACAGCTTACCCAACATTACAATTTGATCTCAAAAGAAAAAAGTTTTTAACCTTCTCATTTAATTTGATTTGAATCTCAAGTTATACTTCCTTCTAGTGCACACTGTACAGCAAACCGGACTTTAAGGTCATCTACAAATCTGTTTAAAATAGAATAAATAATTTGCCACTGAGTATTTCTCATGTTTAAAACTAATTTCAGATGAATTCATAACATTAATAAACTTTGGAGAAGCCTAAATATGACTAATGAAAGAGCCCTAATTAATCCAAAATTGGTTAGTGAAAACTTAACAGTGAGGACAATGTAGTAGTAACTAAAGAGCCCTAATCAATGCATTGTTGGTAGACCAAAATAGACAAATCTCAAGAAGTTTAGAATTGATTTTTCAAACAAAAGTACTTGATTTTTGTTGTTGGATGGAAAATTCAAAGATCTAAGTATGCTATGCAGAAAAATATGCTACAGTATATGAGCACACAATTTTGAACAAGAATTATGGAGATTAAAAATTAAGTGCATAAGCTAGTCCATTCAAAGTGATATTTAAACATAAGGACATTTGAGCAAAAATACCAATTTTAGATTCTCTGAGCTTAGCATAGGAATCAAAAGTTTATCTATATACTTGGAACATGGGCAATCTTGACCTATCGATGCTGAAGTACATAACCTCTAGTTGGGAAATGAAGGATTACCAGCATGGCAGCATCTGTTGGGGCACCACACCCTTGCTGGTAGATATCTCAGCTTCTTGGAACTGTTTATAGATATTTCATCAAATAAATAAAGGTTCTGCAACTGTAGTGGAAAGTCATCCACTCTTGTTTACTCTTTTTGATTTGAAAATATCTTACTGGGGATTGTTGAAGTAGATGAGGCAACATCAACTAAGAATACAACAACTATTTTTTTCTTTCTTATATGGATCCAAATTATAATAGAAAATTCAGATAACACCACAATGCAGGGTTTGTAACTGAAAATCAAAAACTAATAATGAGTACGCAATTCAGTATTAAGTGCATTTACTTATGAAACCCTGAAAAGAATCTGACAAGGATATGGGAAGGTTTTGTTTTCCATTGACTGGTTATGACAATCTTTAGTAATAGAGAAAACTTAGATTTCACAATCTGCAATCCAGGAATAAATCCATGTATGTCATAGGGAACCATTCCTATGATTGTTGCATTGATTAGTTCTTGCTGGAAGTATCTTATATTTTGGTAACCATTTTAATACTATTAATTCTTGAATTTCTATTATTTACTCCCTAGCATGATCATCCATCTTCTGAAAATTTTGTGAATTATACTATGGAAATGGATATATACTGGGAAAGAAATAGCAGACCCTTTGGAATATGGGTTTCAAAAAATAGAGAAAAAGAGTAATCTATAAGAGAAGAGGAAGAGTAGGAGATAAACTTACCACTTTGTTTCTGTATTATCGGAAAATGGGCAATCTTTTCTTGGGCCATTTTTTATTGACAGGAAAGGAGATACCAAGAAAGCTGCAGTTCCTCTAATTTGGTGAGTCTTGAATATCGATCATTTGCAATGCTTGCAGAGAACTTTCTAAATTCTTCTCCCCTTTTGTAACAGAACGAGGAGCAAATGAAAATTAGGGGAAATTGAGAATAAAAATCTGCGCTGACGAATTCTAATATCAAAAAGTCATGGGCAAAATTGATACATAGCAAAAAAAATTAGGGGTCAAATATATAATTTACCATTGTATTTATCAAGCCATTAAAAATTCTTCTATTTTTTTAATGGTAATTTGTTGATTTTTTTTTTTTGTTTTTTTTTTTTTTTTTTTATAAAAAAACACACACAAGGGAGAGAGAAAGTTGTTTTAACATAAAGACACACCATAATTCCACTAGAAAAACTATGGTTGTAATTTGTTGAAATTAATTCATCCAAATCGTTTTATGCCGAATTATCTTGTTATATCATTTATTAATTGACTTTTGTGCATGTTTGTTCGTTTTGTATTGACGTTCCATACTTGTGTGTATATTATAGGAGTTGTATTGAATTACTATATTTTGTGCATGTTTGTTAGCTTTGTATTGGCATTCCATACTTATGTGTATATTGTAAGAGTCGTATTGAATTACTATGTTTTGTGCATGTTTGTTAGTTTTGTATTGGCGTTCCATACTTGTGTTTATATTGTAGGAGTCCTAATGAATTACTATATTGATATGTATTGTTTTTCTTAGAGAGTTGTAACCTATGGTTTATTTTTTATGATAACTCTTTATCATCAGACCAAGACATCAATCAATTTTTTGTGTTTTGATATGAATTTTCAATGTCTAATATGTCATGTTTTTATCAATTCTCAATTATTACAAATTTTGACCACTTTTATCTCAATCAATGCGTTGACCTAGTTGAGAAGTGTAGATTAATGTTTAAAATCAGGAAGTGGACTAGCATTGACTAGCATGGTACCTTCACTGATCACTGATTACTTCTTCAATATTGACTAACATGGTCAATTCATATTTAAAATCAGGAAGTGGAAATTTTTTGTTTATAGGCTACTATGCCATCAATAAAAACAATTAATTTTCAAAAAACAAACCAAAAGAAGTCTTTCATTACCCCCAATAAAAAAATAAAAAAAATCCTTTTTTTATTTGGAAAGTCACTTTCTGTTAAACAAACATAACACAAGTTTATTTAAGGAAAAAAATCCTAATTTTCAAAGAATATTCTATTATGATACCGTATTGATAATTGATAATTTTAAGTTGATAGAGATCATACAATTTATTTATTTAGGTTTTTTTTTTTAGAGAAATTTATTTGGTTGAATAATCATTGTTCATATCAAATAATAAAACTTTTTCTAAAGACTCTTTTAATAGTCATCAATTTTGAATTTTTTAATGAAGATGAAGAATTCTTTCCAATAATATGGCTATTCTACTTTCTGAGCATTAGTATTGGTGGTGCTAAAAAGTTGTATTGCTATTGTGGGGGCAGAGAATTCGCGGGCCAGGCCCATTCTGCATTAGGGCCCAGGGCCCAAGCCAAGGAGAGCCATTGCCGAGGACGACCTCATGCTCGGCATCTCACTAAATGCCTGAAGAAAGGGACAAACTGAGTGTAGGGGCGGGGCAAGGGAAAAAGCTGCCAACATCATAATACAAAACCCTGTATCTGACAAGTCCATACTCTAAATCATACCCTTTAACTTTCCCAACGACCCCAAACCACTCTAGGTATGGGTTGACAGGACAGGTCTGCACCCCAGAAAAGTGAAACTTACATGTGGACTCTAAAGGGGGAAACAAACACTAGTATAAAAGGAAAAACCCCCCAGAAGAAAAAAAAAAAAAAGGACTCCCTCCCCCGGTAAAAGGGAGAAAGGGAAGGATATAAGGCTCCTTGGACAGCGTCCAAGGACTGAAGTCCTACAACCCGTACCAATGGAGGGCTTAGCTAGTCAAGCCAGGCCCGCCCATATAAGAACTTCCATAGACGCCACGATTAAACCGTCCACCTGTGCCCAAGGTCATGCCTTTCAAGCCCACTTTCTACAAATCATATTGTTGGGGCCCTTTGCATACGAGCCCAACGTCATTCATGGTTCATTAAATAAATTGTGTCCTTACAGCTATTTTTAGCACCTTTTTAGCACCACCAAATCAAATTTATGGCTACATTGATGGAGCCAAAACCAAATAATTTGGCTCCACTGCTGTAGTGCACAGCCAAAAGCAGTTGTGCACTGTAGCTCATAGGTTAAAAAAAAAAGTATTATTAATTGTGTGTTCACACTACTTTATATTAAATATTGTTGAGGGCCATTTATGAGAATCCAAGTGCAAAGAAGGAAAGCCCAATAACAAGGGCAGCAAAGAATTGGCAAAGCAGACAGCAAAACCATCAGGCTCAAGCGGCAAGAATAATGGATCACAGGCCTAAGAAATAAACAAATGGGCCTTGAAGAGGTAAGTGGGCTTAGAGAAACCTGGAAAGAGAGAAATAGCATCCCATGGGCAGTGTATGATGTAGAAAAGTGAGAAAGGGCCGCCGCAAGCCCAAAGTAATGCAAACTAAGAAAGTAGGGGGTTTATGGCAGGCCCATGAGCCCCAAGGATGAGAATAAGGTTATTGGGCCAGGGAAGCCCAATGAAGTTAGTAAAAACCCATGGGAATGCAGAATTAGCAAAAGGGCCAAGGAAGCTCAAAGAAAGCAAATGGGCCAAGGAAGCCCAAGAGAAAAATAAAAGGGATATAGGAACCCATAAGTAAGAAAAGAAACCAGTGGCCATACCAAGCCACTGGGAGAAAGAATAAACGGCTGGCCTAAAGAGGCCCAGCAGGATTAAATCATTACAGCAGGAATAATAGAACAAATATGGCAGGAAATGAGGTGGGCCAAAAAAATATAAGGCCCATCATCAAATAAAACCCAGCCTTTGTAAGGAGTGGGAAATCAAGAAGCAACCATATAAAAGGTCAAAGAAAATGGAAGGCAGGCAATGCAGGCAAGCCTCCAGACCACGGCAGACGAATGGGCAGCAGGCAGATTTTGGACACATATGGAAAGAAGGCACGCGCAAGGCCCATGCACCACCAGCCTGTACCCAACCAATACAGAGCATGGTGAGGTCGGGGGGTCAGAGATTCAGAGGACATGGTTTGGTGGTGGGGAGAGGGGAAAAATATATTTTGAAGGTTCTGGCTTAGGCTCTTTCGGGGAGGTGTCTTACTGGGATGGCTTACTACCCAAAAGAGGCAAGCCGAGTTGGAACCACTAGGTGCATACAATGAGGGTTAGGGAGAGAGAAAGAACCCAAACCGTAGCAGGAAAGGGTGCCACGGCAGACAAGCAAACAAAATGCTCTTCCTTGTCTGGTGATGGGAGGGTGACACACAGACGGAACAGTGATGGTTGGCCAATACACCTAGACCAGACAAAGGGAGTTAAGGGCTAAAACAGTAAAATTTAGTCACGGTAGGCATTATAAAAAGAGGGTCTTGCCGTGAACAGAAAGGGGGGAGAAATGACGGGGACTTTGACTAAGAAATAGAAACTTAAAAAAGAAAAACAAAGAAATAGCAAAGAAACGAGTGGGAAATTGAAAGAAAGAAAACCACAAGAAAGAAAGACAAAAGTGAGAATTAGAACAGTAGGCATGCACCAGTAGATTGGTTCCCTCTCTCCCTCATGAAATTCGACTCTCTGTGAAAACCTCAAGGAGCATCTGTGTAGAAAAACCACTCAGGTCCGTTTCCCTCAGGGCAGCTAATCTCCACAGTAGGACTCTTTCTTGAGAGATTAACTGCGTTGAGAAGGAACATTCTTTCCTCTTTGGCTCTGCTCCTGCGGATCGGATTTTGGTTGATTTCCCTAACATTTTGACTAACCCATGCGTATTAATATTTAATATCTTCTGTTCTGTTCTTTCCCTTTAGCAAAAACAATTAATATTGTTGCTGTAATTGAGTTCAAGGGCTGTTTGGTCATTTCCCACTGAGTGGCCAGATATTTTTTGTTTATTTTATTATTATAATGTCTGTCTGCCACAACTTGCCTGAAATAGTTTTGCTTGTCGTGAACACGTTCCTGGCAGATCTAGCCTAGTTTGCATACAAGCCAGACCAACTTAAGTTGAAGTTGGATCGGTTCCGACTCCCTTATCCAGAAAACTTGGGGTTAGTGCAGCAGAAAGCAGCCCAACACCACTAGCACAGCCCACCACCTTACAATTGGCGACTCTACTGGGGAGTTGAGAAACAGATAGGAGTAAAAGGAAAAAAAAATAGAGCCCCTCGCAAACAATGCCACCAAAGTCCAAAACAACATGGAATATGAGTGTTGTACCCTCGCAAGCAGAATCCAGGCCAACAACGCCCCACCAACAACAACCTAACCAAACGGAAGGAGCCAACAGAACAGGGGCTGATCCTTAGCCGCAGCCAAGAGTCCCCACGAACAATGTTAGTACTTTTATTGAAGTATTGCAATCACTGCAGCACTTGTAGCAACAAATGATGGAAGAGATCCGTCAACTAAAAGCAGACAAGACAAAGGAGAAAGGCAGTTAGCATGATCCGGAGCATGCGGCAGACGAAGAAAAGACACTAGCAGGAGGTGTCTCACGAAACGCTGAACAGCGCTTCATTACTATGGCTGAAGTAGTGGCTCTCTTGGAACAAGAGAGAGCCACAACACCAAAGGAGAGGTTTTACGCACGAAGGCCTCCTTACCCTCTAAAAGTACTCAGCAAATCATACCCCGAGAGGTATGAGCCAAGGGCCTTTGCACAATACGATGGCAGGAAGGGAAGTGTAGTTGAGCACGTGAGCAAATTTATTGATACCTTTGGCCCTTACGCTGCAGACAAAGACCCATGTCTGCAAGAATTTTCAAAGTTATTGTGTGACCGGGCATACACCTGGTACATCGGCTTAAAACCAGGATCGATCCCAACTTGGGATGACATGGTGGATGTATTTTGCACTAAGTACTTCCACGGAGAGGAAACAGTAACGCTCGCAACCCTGTAAGCGACCAAGCAAAGTAATGGCGAAGATTTGATGGAATACATTAAGCGGTTCAGGGACATAGCACTTGACTGCTATGACCATTGTGAAGAAAGGACCTTAGTAGAAATGTGCATGACTAACATGATTCGGGAATTCAGAGCTGTCCTGAAAAATTTAGAAATTTCCTAGTTTGCACAGCTGTTGCAGAAAGCCAGGAAGACGGCCTAGTCTGTAAAACCCAGTTCAGACAAAATAAACGCCCCACAGGCTATGGCAGTGTCCATTGAAGAGCGGAGAAGGAAAACAGAAGGGAGGGAGTATGATACGCCCCCACCCATACCGTGTACTCCTAAGGAGCTAGATGTGCTGCTAGACAAATGGATAGCGGGCAGGATCTTTAAACCCAATCAGGTTTCTAGAGAACCCACGGAGGAAGAAAGAAGAGATCCTCGCTTCTGCCGCTTGCACAACTATGTACAACATCCCACCGTAGAATGTTGGGCGCTTCACAGGTTGGTGTATTGTAGGATTAAAGAAGGCACATTGGAGTTAACCCAGTAGGAAGTCCAAAAAAACCCATTCCGAACCACAAGGGAAAGTGTATAACAGCAGTGGTAATATGCGCAGACCCGGGAGCGGATGAGGAAGAGAACTTGGCCCTACCTGTCGCGGCAATTACCACTCTACAGCAGAGAGCCAAGTTCAAAAATTTGTTTGACCAGTTGGGACTCACAGCAAAGGAAAGAAAGATAGCCACGGAGGCTTTGGTAAGTATCACCTCTAGGGCAAGGGTAGAGTGCTTATCAGTAGAAATGCTAGAAGACAGAGCCTTCCTACAGGATTTGACAGAGATCACGTTTAGCAGTAAGAACATGGAGGTGGGACGCTCGGATCACAGGAGGCCTCTCTATTTGGCAACATCCATAAATCAAATCCCTATCAAGAGGGCCTTGGTAGATACAGGTGCTTTCATAAACCTCATTCCGTTGAACACCTTGCAAACAGCAGGAATTTCAGAAAGAAAGATCCAAGGATGCCCGATGGAAGGAACGGGATTCGACGGAAAAGGCGAGTACACCGCAAGCCACATTCAGTTGTGGTTGAAAGTAGGTCCTATAGCTTCTTTAGCTCGTTTCCATGTGGTCAGAACGGAAGTATCCTATCATGTGCTTTTGGGAAGGCCCTGGCTACACAAACACTGACTGGTCCCATCCACCTACCATCAATGTGTGATAGGAAGATTGAATGGCAAGATGATACGTATAGTTGCAAACCCCTCGCCATTTGAGCAAGCAGAAGCTCACTTAGTGGAAACCATGTTTTACGACCAATGGGCTCCATCCGGGGGAAAGCTCGATCTCAAAGCCATAAGGTACCTTCTTGCTTAGGTGGGAAGATGTCCAAGGTGACCCAGAACCCTATCTAAGGGAGCTACTGGCGCAAAAGAAGAAAAGAAAAGAAGCGCCTACCGTGCAGTCAGACGACACACCCCAGTGCATCAGGGTCCGAGGCCTTAATGGCAGGATCGTGTATAAATTATGAAGGTGCGTGGGGCCTACGAGTGAGATGCAAGCGGGCCCCACCCAAGAAAGGCAACACGGGAGTTTGGCGTGTTGTGTCGCTCAAGAAAGTTTAGGAAATGAAGAAGAAAAGGATGGGGAAGTTACGGCAGAAAGGGATGCATAGGTTATGGCAGAAGAAGAATTGGAAGAAGTTGACCTAGGGTCTGATTCACAAGAACCAAGACCTATCTCAATTAGTGCAAGCCTGACAGAAAAAGAGAAGTCAGAACTGATACTGTTGTTGAAAGAGTTCAAAGACGTTTTCGTTTGGGACTATAGTGAAATGCTAGGACTGGATCCTGAGCTAGTTGCTCATACATTAAATGTAGACCCAGAGGCCAAGCTAGTGGCCCAACTTGCCAGGATATTTCACACAGAAATAGAAGGGTAGATAGTCAAAGAGGTGCAGAAATTGCTGGCCACAGGATTCATCAGGCCTAATCAGCATCCTCGCTGGCTATCCAACATAGTACCAGTAAAGAAGAAGAACGGCCAGATAAGATGTTGTGTAGATTTCAGAAATATCAACAAAGCCTATCCAAATGACGAGTTCCCATTGCCAAACATGGATTTACTAATAGATTCTGCGGCAGGAAGTGCCATGTTTTCGTTCATGGATGGTTTCAGCAGATACAATCAAATCAGAATGGCACCAAAGGATGTAGAGAAAACTACTTTCAGAATGCCTATGGGCAATTTCTACTACACTATGATGCCCTTCAGGCTAAAAAATGCAGGCGTGACTTATCAACGAGCAATGACGGCCATATTTCACGACATGATGCATCAAGAACTGGAGGACTATGTGGATGATATAGTGGTTAAATCAAAGAAGAGAGAAGAACACTTCTATATGTTAAAAAGGGTATTCGAAAGATGCAAAGCCTTTAAGCTAAGAATGAACCCCCTCAAGTACGCATTTGGGGTGTCCTCCGGGAAGTTCTTGGGTTTCTTGGTTCACAGCAGGGGGATAGATGTGGATCCTGCCAAAACCACGGCCATAGCAACTATGAGACCTCCGACCACAGTAAAAGAGTTAAAAAGTTTCTTGGGAAAAGTCTCGTATATCCAGAGATACATTCTTAGGTTAGCATCAATCACTTCTGCTTTTGGGAAGGCCCTGGCTACACAAACACCGACTGGTCCCATCCACCTACCATCAATGTGTGAAAGGAAGATTGAATGGCAAGATGATACGTATAGCTGCAAACCCCTTGCCATTTGAGCAAGCAGAAGCTCACTTAGTGGAAACCATGTTTTACGACCAATGGGCTCCATCCGGGGGAAAGCTCGGTCTCAAAGCCATGAGGTACCTTCTTGCCTAGGTGGGAAGATGTCCAAGGTGACCCAGAACCCTATCTAAGGGAGCTACTGGCACAAAAGAAGAAAAGAAAAGAAGCGCCTGCCGTGGAGTTAGACGACACACCCCAGTGCATCAGGGTCCGAGGCCTTAATGGCAGGATCGTGTATAAATTATGAAGGCGTGTGGGGCCTACGAGTGAGACGCAAGCGGGCCCCACTCAAGAAAGGCAACACGGGAGTTTGGCGTGTTATGTCGCTCAAGAAAGTTTAGGAAAGGAAGAAGAAAAGGATGGGGAAGTTGCGGCAGAAAGGGATGCATAGGTTATGGCAGAAGAAGAATTGGAAGAAGTTGACCTAGGGTCTGATTCACAAGAACCAAGACCTATCTCAATTAGTGCAAGCCTGACAGAAAAAGAGAAGTCAGAACTGATACTGTTGTTGAAAGAGTTCAAAGACGTTTTCGTTTGGGACTATAGTGAAATGCTAGGACTGGATCCTGAGCTAGTTGCTCATACATTAAATGTAGACCTAAAGGCCAAGCTGGTGGCCTAGCTTGCCAGGATATTTCACACAGAAATAGAAGGGTAGATAGTCAAAGAGGTGCAGAAATTGCTGGCCATAGGATTCATCAGGCCTAATCAGCATCCTCGCTGGCTATCCAACATAGTACCAGTAAAGAAGAAGAACGGCCAGATAAGATGTTGTGTAGATTTCAGAAATCTCAACAAAGCCTATCCAAAGGACGAGTTCCCATTGCCAAACATGGATTTACTAATAGATTCTACGGTAGGAAGTGCCATGTTTTCGTTCATGGATGGTTTCAGCAGATACAATCAGATCAGAATGGCACCAAAGGATGTAGAGAAAACTACTTTCAGAATGCCTATGGGCAATTTCTACTACACTATGATGCCCTTTAGGTTAAAAAATGCAGGCGCGACTTATCAACGAGCAATGACGGCCATATTTCACGACATGATGCACCAAGAACTGGAGGACTATGTGGATTGAAAGTTCAAAAACGTGTACAAAACACCTTTGAACGTTTAGACCCCCAAAATACAACTTAACCAATTCAAGCAATATGTCAAACAACAAATGTGCGGAAACTTAACACATGCTAGAATATGAAATTGGTTAAACAACTATCTAAGCCATAACAAATTAAAACCACAGCAGATAAAATAAAGGCAAAGATAGAGAGGAAGGAAGATGCAAACACAAAGATAACACCCGATGTGTTATCGAAGAGGAAACCGAAGACCTCGGCGAAAAACCTCTCCGCCGCCCTCCAAGCGGTAATCAATCCACTAGAAAATACAGTTGGGATACAAGGACAGCAATAGACCCTCCAAGCCTAATCTACCCAGTGCACCTAAGCCCTCCAAGCTTCTTGCTCCAACGAGGTTGCGCCGAACCTTTTTCTTTTCTAGCTTCCCGGATTCCGCTACTAGACCGTAGCATCAACCAATGAAGATTGGTTCCTTCCTAACTGCTTCCCAGAACTCCAAACGACTGTCTCACAGAGATGATAATGGTGAGAACCAGGTTTGGTATAATCCCTCTCAAGGTTTTGACAATGGAGAGGAAGAGAGTAGGGAATTTGAAGAGACTCTAAGGTATAGATTGTGGGTGAAGCAATCTGGTTTTTCTTTAGGGTTTCTCTCTCAAAATTCTCTCTGGAAGCTCTCTTTCAATCGTGGGTTAAAGGGGTATTTATACTGGAGTGTGAGAGGAATGTGAAACGTCAGGTTTTGGCAAAACAGGGGTGGCTCGCGGCTTGACCTCGCGGCTTGACCAAGTCGCGAGATCCAGTCGCGAGTTAACCGTATGGCCAGTTGTCCTGTTTTGTCCTGTAGTGCTCCAGCTAGCATGACTGTTCATCTTCCAGCATGCTTGGCACGTGTGCAGCTTCTGGCGGCTTGCAGCCGCGAGTCCACCCGCGAGTCCCAGCCGCGACTCTCTGTTTTCTTGCACACTCTTGAGCAATCTTCACTCTATCTCACTCACTACCTTTACAACAAACCCACCTAAATACAGGGTAACTAAATGCTGAATTACAAGCAAATTTGGCACGGAATAAAGCCAATTAGATGGTTGAATAAATTCAACCTTACATGGATGATATAGTGGTTAAATCAAAGAAGAGAGAAGAACACTTCTATATGTTAAAAAGGGTATTCGAAAGATGCAGAGCCTTTAAGCTAAGAATGAACCCCCTCAAGTCCGCACTTGGGGTATCCTCCGGGAAGTTCTTGGGTTTCTTGGTTCACAGTAGGGGGATAGATGTGGATCCTGCCAAAACCACGGCCATAGCAACTATGAGACCTCCGACCACAGTAAAAAAGTTAAAAGGTTTCTTGGGAAAAGTCTCGTATATCCAGAGATACATTCCTGGGTTAGCATCAATCACTTCTGCTTTCACCAAGTTGCTTAAGAAGGGGCAAAGTTTTGAGTGGGGAGAAACGCAGCAGATGGCCTTCAAGAGGCTACAACAGATAATGACGAACCTCCCCACGGTGCAGGCCCCTATCCACAAAAGACCACTACTACTTTATTTGGCCACCAACTCGTATGCCATCGGTGCACTAATTGCCCAGGAGGATGGAGGTGGTGTCGAGCAGCCAGTATACTACATTAGCCGTGCCTTAAGAGATGCAGAAACTCGTTACCTAAGGGCAGAGAGAGCATGCCTGACCATTGTATACGCTTCGCAGAGGTTGTATCATTATTTCTTGGCCTACGAAGTATGGCTGATGACTAAGTCTCATGCCATTAAAGCTTTGTTACAACAACCGATCCTCTCCGGCAGAATATCCCAGTGGTTGCTACAATTATCACAATACGACTTGAGAATGGGGACGCCTAAGGCGGTGAAAAGTCAAGTTATAGCAAATCTATTGGCACAATTTTCGGGAGAGGAAGAATTCCCACTGGAAGATGGAGTTCCGGGGGAAGTGGCTGTGGCGGAAGAGGTCAGAGAACAATGGGTAATGAAGTTTGATGGGTCTTCTACTACCCAGTCTGGAGGGGTGGAAGTAGTTTTGTATCATGAAGAAGATAAGGCAGTAGCGCTATCATTCAAGCTGGAATTCCCCTATCCAAACAACAAGGTGGAATACGAAACCTACCTAACCAGGCTAGTTACAGCTCTTGAAATGGGAGTCAAACATTTGAGAGTATTGGAAGATTCGAACCTGGTTGTCTGCCAGGCCAAGGGAAGTTTTTCTCTAAAAGAGCCCAGCCTAGCCCCATACAGAGCAATGGCCTAGAGGATGGAAGAAAAATTCTCAACCTTCGAAATAAAGCATGCTCCAAGGAACGAAAACCGGTTTGCAGACGCATTAGCCACACTGGGGTCGCAAATAATTTTCAAAAGGGATAGCACCAGGATAGAAGTCAGTAAAAGGGAAGAATCCATCCTTGAGATGTTGAAGGAAAAGTTCTGGGAGGAACAAGGCGAAGGAGATTGGCAGATCCCCATAAAGGAAGTCTTGATAAAGGGAGACGATGCAGCAGAATTAAAGATACTAAAAGACTACGCCTTGGTAAGAGAGGAGTTGTACCGCAGGATGCCAGGTGGGGTCTTATCCAGATGCGTGAGGCAGGAAGAAACCCAGAGAAAATTGAAAGAAGTACACGACAAGACTTACGGGTCCTGCGGAGAAGTCAGCCTTTACTACAGACTTCAGAGGGCAGGCTTCTATTGGCCAAGTATGGATAAAGATGCAGATCAAGTCTAAACCCAATGTGGAACCTGCCAGCTTGCGGCAGACAGGGAGGAAAGTTATGCTATATTCGTCAGCGAAGACTGAAGAAGCCCTTTCATACAGTACCTAAGAGAAGGCATTTTGCCACAAAAGCACAGTGAAAGATACAAGCTTAAGAGGTTGGCAACATGTTACTTCTTGCATAACATGGTCCTTTTCAACAAGGGATATGATGGGGACCCTTTGAGGTGCTTGGGCCCTGAAGAAGCAAAAGAAATGATAAAAGAAGTACATTTGGGGGAATATGATGAACACCAGGGGAAGAAAAAGCTTTACAAATGCTTGCTGTAGATGGGCTACTACTGGCCTACCACGAAAAGAGATGCGGCAGAATTTGTAAAAAGGTGCCATAGTTTTCAAGTACAAGCCAACTTGATTCATACCCATCCACAAAATTTACATAGCATGGTCACCCCATAGCCCTTCCACACTTGGGGGCTAGACTTAGTAAGACCAATTAACCCACCATCATGTGAGTACATATGGATATTAGTGGCTACAGAGTATTTTACTAAGTGGGTAGAGGCAATACCACTCCGTAAGGCCACAGAAGGAGCACTGGCAAATTTCATCAAAGAAAATATAATTGTAAGGTTTGGGGTGCCCCACAGGATCATCAGTGACAATGGCACACCATTTTTCAACAGTGATATAAGAAAGATGTTAAAGTTCTACCAAGTCAAGCACCACCGATCATCACCTTATTACCCTCAAGGGAATGGGCAAGCAGAGGCAACAAACAAAAATCTCATAAAGATTATCAGTAAAATGAGCCAAGAGTATACGGGAGGATGGATGACACACCTGCCAGACGCTCTTTAGGCTTATAAAAAATCGCCAAAGTCAACCATGGGCTTTTCACCTTTTTCCTTAGTATACGGAACTGAGATAGTAAGCCCGGCAGAAATAATGACACCGTCCCTGAGAGTCATGCAGATGCAAGAAAAAGAAAAGGAGGGAGAAGTCTTTGCGGCTGAAAGGTGCGAAGATCTAGAAGGACTTGATGAAAAGAGAGAAAAGGCCCAGGAACACAGCCGTAGATATAGACAAAAGATGACTGAAGCCTATGGCAGGATGACCAAGGAAAGAGTGTTCGCAGAAGGACAACTTGTGCTAAAGGTGGCAGACTATGTCAGGCGAGGCTTGGCAGGACCATCTAAGTTTGCACCAAAGTGGGAAGGACCCCTTGTGATAAGGGAAGCACATCAAAGTGGGTATTACCGTCTAACCCAAATGGATGGCAAAGACTTAATGGATCCCATCAACGGGAAGTGGCTGAAACGTTATTACGCCTAAAGAGTTATGTGGTTGTCCCTTTTCTTTTGTCTTGCTAAAAGCTTTTATGTTTCCTCTACTTCTTTTTCTTTCTTTCCTTCAAGTGATTATGTCACAGAAAAAAAAAATTTGTAACGTGTTTCCATGAATATGTAATGAAAAAACACGAAATATTAGCACCATGTCATAGCAACAGTAAAAGTAGTAGCAAAGTGTAGCATCATAATTACAAACTCAAACTGTGGCAAACACACGCCGAATAAACGCTATAGAAAACATATAAGTGTTCTGGTCGACATAATAAAAGAAGAAAAGCAAAAAAGGAAGGGAACTGCATCATTATCAATGAAGTCCGGAAATGAGATTCTGGTCTTTAAAACGACTGGGCCCACCAATGTTAGAAAGAAGGCGCTCGCGACGACCCTCCAAGTCTGCCACCTCCTTCTTCAGAATCTCGATCCGGGCATCTATAACATCAATGCCTAGCTGAACTCTCCTCATAAAAAGGGCTCGGGCAACCTCACAGAGGTAATCTAAAACAAACCCCACAACAAAATCCATGCTAATAAGCTCCTGAATCGCAGCCCTCCACTGCAGGATCCTCTCTGTAAAGACAGTATCCACAAAGCTGTGCTCAATGTCGTTCAACACACATCCCAACATTTTCAAGAAATGCTCTCCAGCAGAATGGCTAAGACAGAATTCTTGCATAAAATTGCCACGGCTGCTGTAGATCATTACCAAGTGGGAAACGCAATTCTCGGAAACTCAGAAACCATAAAAATCCACGTAAGGAGGACCAGAAGCCTAGAAGTCTGCCGGGCCAAGGTCGTTAATCTCTGGCTGGTCAAAGCAGACAAAGAAGATTGTAGCATCATTCGCAGGGTCTGGGACGACGGCAGAACTGCTGCCCACCTCGAACTGAGAAGAGGCAATGGGGAGCGGACCTATAAAGAAAAACGCAAGGCAAAATGAGAAGCCATGGTCTGGGAAGAAAAGATTTACAAAAAAAATGATGAAGGAAAAAAAAATAAAGGGGAAAGGAAACTTACCGGGGCCACCAAGAATAGGAGTTGCGAGTGTAGCAGAAACAAGTACTGTGGGTACAGCAGAAGCAGGTGCAGTAGGTACGGCTGAAAAGGGTGCTAAAGGTGCGGCAGGAACGGGCGCTATGGGTATGGCAGGAGCAGGCATTCCTATGCCTGTTGCGACTCCTGGCCCCTCAAAAGTCTCTGCAAGCATGGAAGTAGGCGTATAGATGAAGCGCAAGTACATATAAAAAAGGGGGGGAGTGAACTTAGCAGAAAAGAAGAAAAGACACATACCCATAAAGTCAGGCTCGGGTGAAGCACTCACCTCTTCGTCAGAATCAGAAATCCTCTTCTTCAGGATAAGCGCATCATCAGGATCCTCAAGAATGTCATCGGACCCCTCAGAAGATAAGTCCGTATCAGGACCACGTGTAGCGGAACCGAGAATAGAGGAAGGAGTAACAACAAGAGAAGCACCGCCCTTTGTAGCCTGGGAGATAACTGCAAAGGGGTCACTGGTGAAAATAACAAGCCACAGAAAAGAGGGAGCGGTCTTAGTCTGAACGGAAGCAGGAGAAATGGCTCTCTCTAGAGGAATGGGTGTCTCGGCGGGCAGAGGTGTAGTCTTACCAACCCCTTCGATATGAGTACCCTCTTTTCTGGGTACTGGCTCGGCGGAAGGGGTGGGAGTTTTGGCAGGAGTCTTATGTGCAGCAGTAGAGGGAGTGGGTGTTGCAAATACCACATCGGCCCCATCAAAAAAATCCTCCATGGGTACACCCATAGAGGCGAAAACCTCCTTGGCAGTAAGGCGATATACGGAGAGAGGTTCGGGCTCCTCTTAAAAAAAAAAGAGGAAGAAGGGGAATATGAATACTGATGTGAAGACCAAAGAAACTATTAACCATGTGAGGCAAACAAAAGACATATAGCAAAGGGAGCACGTGCAAAGAAAAAAAAAGTGAAGAAAAGAGACATACCTCAAATTCGGGCTCATCAAGCAGAATAGGGCGGGTAACTGACGAGTCCTCCTTATGCTTAGACTAAAAGAAAGGAGGAAGAGAAAATTAACAAGGTTAGCCACAAGAAAGTTAAGAGGTATTTTCTATAAAAAAAAAAAAAGATAACTTACCTCCGCTCAGCAGCAGACACGGGATGAGGGGTTGTCTTCCTTTTACTGTCTCGGGTTCTGCTGGCCAGGGAAGCACCTATAGGTGGCAATGGGGTGGCAGGCTTGGATTTGCCGGCAGATTTAAGCTTGGCAGGAGCTTTCTTCCTTGGTATAGAAATGTTTGTTACTTTGACATTTTTCTCCCAACCGGAAGGATAATCGCTAGCATGCCAGTACCATCCCTCTTTCTCTGCATCCCATTCGAAGATGGTTGACCGGTTCTATCTTTTGGCATATGCCAAAGCAGATTTGGAAGGAAGAAGTAAGCGAGGGTTAACCGAGATAACCATACTGAGCCCATCAGGGGGAATAAGAGAAAAGCCGCGACTACCCACTTGCTCATCCTCGAATATAGTCATCACCGCTTACCAATAACCATGCATGGGAGGAGTACAGAGGCCCTCCCTTAGTGAACCAGGAACTATAACTGCACTGAAATACTGCCTCCAAAATTCAAAGGCAGTATGCCATAGAAAATGGCAAACCGAAGTAGGAGACTCCATAAGGAAGGAAATGTCATCGGGGATATCCTGATCTAACCCAAACTACCTTCTTACTCGATTAACAGGATAGTGAACGAACTTGATGCCTTCGTCGGCTAAATAAGGTAGCCATCCAGCATTAGTGGCCGCCAGATAAGTGATCCCCGTTTCATCAAAACCAGCCAAGGGAGTAGTAGTCCCAACAGTATCAACAAACGAACCCATGGTAGAATCTATGCATGTATAATTTGCATCCAAATTTCTATAAGCCCTCCAAGAAAAACCGATACCTTCATCAAAAGACTCAACAATAGAAGAACCACTGGGCTTCAAGCCAGACCAACGGAAAGCAAGCGGAAAATCAGACTCAAATCTATCGCAAAAGTCAGTAATTATCCTCGGACATGTTTGGTACTTATCTCTAGCAAAACGAGCAGGTCTACACTTTGCTAAGTATTGAGCACAACGCTCAAATAACAACTGCTGCAGTATGGTACAATGGACGGAAGAGGTAACTATATGACAGGATCCCACCTAACTCTCGTCACTATACAGGATGTCTAATTGGACATACAGATGCCCCAAGAACATGGGGGCCAACGGTAGGCTCACCCTAGCAGATATTTTGATGGCTAAACGAAAGTACAAAGGCTTTATGGCGTAGTGGGGGTGGGACCCAAAAACAAATTTACAAAGCCAAAACACAACAAAAACCGCGCGGCGGACAGCTACAGAAAACTTAGAAGAAGAACTAACCCAGTATGACAGTTTGGCATTTCCGGCCATCCTCTTCCTCAGTTCGGCCTCAATAGCCTCTTCTTCCAATGAAAACTCTAGAGTGGCAAGATCGGCATCACCGAGAATAGACAGAAGTAACTGATTGGCCACGTCTTCAAGGGTAACAGTGAGTTCACCACACGAGAAAAAGAAGGTGTGGGTGGTGGTACACCACCATCGGACCAAATGTCGAAGGTTGTAGAGGTCCCAGAAGTTCGACAGGCAGCAAGATAAGACGATGGCTTTCAAGATGTCGGCTCGTTGCAACAACCCCATGAAACCCGCATCAGATAACTCATTATCTACCTATTCTCTCCAACGCAAGGTAGTACCCGACCCAAATTCGAAATGAATGGGCACGGGAAGTGAGATGCCTTGGCGAATGGCTAGATCAAGGATTGAGGATGCTAATGGAGCCCAAGAGACATCGGGGTTCCGCCGGGCAAGGGCGAGCCACACGCGACCCGGGGGCGGCGGCGTATAGTCTCCAGAGACCTTCAGGAAGTGAGGGTGGACTTCGTACCACAGATCGATCAGTGGGGCGCATTCACTGTCGGGGTCACGCTGTGTCTCTTCCCCAACAGACTGCTCCGACTCAGAGTGTTCTGTCTCCTCACCTACATCAGGAACGGCGGAAGAGTCGGAAGTGATTGCTTTCCCTTTACGGCAGGAAGAGCCTTAGCTTTTCACCGGCAACATGGTAAGAGGACTTAGCCAGAGAAGATGGGTACGAGTGTTTGAAAAGAAAAAAGATAGTGAAGAGCAAGAGACGGAGAGAATGTGTTCTTGGAAAAGAAGGAGTTTGTATTTAATGTGCAGAAGGACTCCTCTTTAAATACCCAAGTCATTAATAACGGCACGAAGGAAGACGACGAGCCAGCCATCAGAATGGGATGAAATTAATGAAACGGCGGCTATGCTTAGAGAATAACTGCCAAACTGGGAAATTCGAAGAGACAACCCTGTTCGCGGTAGGAAAGAAAAAAAAATAATATAATATATATGAGGAGGGGTCCACTGCTTAAAAAGGCCCACGAAGAAAGTAGAAAAAGAAGAAAAGAGAGAGAACAGAAACGTCTTTTCATTCACAAATGAACCGTAGGAACGTTTCATATGTTCAGGTGGCTAAATGTTGAGGGCCATTTGTGAGAATCCAGGTGGAATAAAGAAAGCCCAATAACAAGGGTAACAAAGAATTGGCAAAGCAGACAGTAAAACCATCAAATCTAAGTGGCAGGAATAATGGATCACAGGCCCAAGAAATAAACAAATGGGCCTTAAAGAGGCAAGTGGGCTTAGAGAAGCCCGGAAAGAGAGACATAGCATCCCATGGGCAGTGTATGATGTAGAATAGTAAGAAAGGGCCGCCGTAGGCCCAAAGTAATACAAACTAAGAAAGTAAGGGGTTTATGGCAGGCCTATGAGCCCCAAGGATGAGAATAAGGTTATTGGGTCAGGGAAACTCAATGAAGTTAGTAAAAGCCCATGGGAATGCAGAATTAGCAAAAGGGCCAAGGAAGCCCAAAGAAAGCAAATGGACAAAGGAAGCCCAAGAGAAAAACAAAAGGGACACAGGAGCCCATAAGTAAGAAAAGAAACCAGTGGCCATACCAAGCCATTGGGAGAAAGAATAAACAACTGGCCTAAAGAGGCCCAGCAGGATTAAATCATTACAGCAGGAATAACAAAACAAATATGGCAGGAAATGAGGTGGGCCAAAGAAATATAAGGCCCATCATCAAATAAAGCCTAGCCCTTGTGAGGAGCGGGAAATCAAGAAGCAACCATATAAAAGGTCAAAGAAAACAGACGGCAGGCAATGTAGGCAAGCCTCCGGACCACGGCAGACGAATGGACAGCAGACAGATTTTGGACACATATGGAAAGAAGGCATGCACAAGGCCCAGGCACCACCAGCCTGTACCTAGCCAATACAGAGCATGGTGAAGTTGGGGGGTCAGAGATTTAGAGGGCATGGTTTGGTGGTGGGGAGAGGGGAAAAATTTATTTTAAAGGTTCTAACTCAGGCTCTTTCAGGGAGGTGTCCTGCTGGGATGGCTTACTACCCAAAAGAGGCAAGCTGAGTTGGAACCACTAGGTGCATACCATAAGGGATAAGGAGAGAGAAAGAACCCAGATCGTAGCAGGAAAGGGTGCCACAGCAGACAAGCAAACAAAATACTCTTCCTTGTCTGGTGATGGAAGGGTGACATACAGACGAAACAATGATGGTCGGCCAGTACACCTAAACCAGACAAAGGGAGTTAAGGGCTAAAACAGTAAAATCTGGTCACAGCAAGCATTATAAAAAGAGGGTTTTGCCGTGAACAGAAAGGGGGGGAGAAACAACGGGGACTTTGACTAAGAAATAGGAACTTAAAAAAGAAAAAAAAAAAGAAATAGCAAAGAAACGAGTGGGAAAAGAAAGAAAGAAAACCACAAGAAAGAAAGACAAAAGTAAGAATTAGAGCGGTAGGCATGCACCGGTAGATTGGTTCCCTCTCTCCCTCATGAAATCCGGCTCTCTGTGAAAACCTTAAGGAGCATCTGTGCAGAAAAACCACTCAGTTCTGTTTCCCCCAGGGTAGCTAATCTCCACGGCAAGACTCTTTCCTGAGAGATTAACTGCGTTGAGAAGGAACGTTCTTTCCTCTTTGGCTTTGCTCCTGCGGATCGGATTTTGATTGATTTCCCTAACATTCTGACTAACCCATGCGTATTAATATTTAATATCTTCCGTTCTGTTCTTTCCCTTCTGCAAGAACAATTAATATTGTTGCTGTAATTAAGTTCAAGGGCTGTTTGGTCATTTCCCATTGAGTGGCTAGATATTTTTTGTTTATTTTATTGTTATTATGTATGTCTGCCACAACTTGCCTGAAACAGTTTTGTCTGCCGTGAACACGTTCCTGGCAGACCTGGCCTAGTTTGCGTATAAGCCGGACCAACTTAAGTTGAAGTTGGACCGGTCCCGACTCCCTTATCCAGAAAACTTGGGCTTAGTGTAGCAGGAAGCAGCCTAACACCACTAGCACAACCCACCACCTTACAAATATATTGCTTTATTTAGTGTTCACATTACTTTGTAGTGAATATATTATTTTATTGTGTTGAAAACTAAAATAAAATCACTGATGTTGGGTGTTTTATAAAATGAAAAGGTAAAATAGATAAAGTAACTTTTTGTGGAGTCATATTACTAAATTTATGGCTCCACCAATGTGGATGCTCTAAGTAAGAAACCATTTGCAAATATGGCTTTGATCATTATTATTATTATTTTCTTAAAACACAAATACAGTACCTAGATGGTTATTACATTAAGTATTTCAATTAAATTAAAAAACATTGTTGCATTGACCAACAATATAAGCTTTAAAAAAAAAAAGGGCCAACAGTATAAGAATAGTGTTTTTTTTTTCCCAATAATAATTAAATTTAAAACTAAAAAAAAAAAAATTTAAATTCAAAACAACCCATTTGAATTCAATTAAGAAATCTCATAAATTATGCATAAACTACTATAATTAAGGTTTACCTTTTTTAAAAAAAATTTTTATAAGGAAGTGGGGTCAGAGACTTTTCAAGACTACCTTACTAGTGTGATAAATAAAATTTGTACTCACAAATGGTGTCCCATAAGCATTCAATCCTTGGCTGTTTAGCTTTCTTAAAAATGGCTTCCTTAAAAGGAAAACCAATATTTAAATATTCTAAAATTAAGGTTTGTAACAACCTTTTTTGTGTGTTGATTTTATGGAGGTAAAAGCAAAGCTGTGTTATTTTGTTACTAGCAGTTATTTTCTTGTTCTTTAAGAGTTCCTTCTTTTACATATGACATCAATAAGGATCCATTGGTCTCACAAGTGTTCCAAGCTCTCTTGTCAAACTTTGCATGGATCCAAATTGATGTGGAATCATCCTTTTTTCCCTACAATTCATTGCTCTTCACACTTTTCCCTTGGTTAGTCACCCTTCTTTTAGTGAGCTTGGTTCACATAGTGGAGGGAGACTTGGCTTTGAGCTTGATACTTATCTTAGTCACAAGCTTTGATTAAGTCTAAGTTTTAACTAGTTAATGACTGCAAATAGCCTTACTATTCTGAAATTGAAGTTTTGGTGGGAGCTATGGCTCTTCTGCTCGCATGTTAGCAGCTTTGGGGCAGACTAGATTGCTTCTCTTCATGCCTTTTGGACTAGCCGCATAACTCTACTTATTTGTGTCCCTATGTTTTATTCTCTTTTTGGAAAGAAGAGGAGACATCTAGGCTACAAGGCTTGGTCTTTTGTGACAGGGACCAGTTATAAGGCATCTAAATGACTTTCTATGGTTCAAGTTGAATACACCACCAATTTCATAGGAAGGCCGAAAGTAATTCAGTGGAGGTTTTGAAACATGATGATGCCATATTACCTTTTGTCTTTTGGTTAGAGTAGGGATCAAGAGAGAGCAGAGTATAGCACCCTGCGATTTTAGCCCAAGTTGGGGTTAGAGTGATGATGCCTTCATCCCTCTCTATATATGTGCCTAATTTTGATATCTTACTGGGCACATTACTAATGGCATAAGCACTAGTGTAATGAGATCCACTTGATCATTGACATAGCTTTTGTCTAGCTGAAAAGTAGTTTTCTTTTTCTTAACATGCCTTTATTTGAATGTCTTTCTACTTGAAGTTTCTGCTTTTTATTTGCTTTTGAGAAGCCTTGAGTAGAGTTAGATAATGCAGTTGCTTCAAATTTAGTGATGGCATTGACTTGACATGTGATTATCTCTGTCCAACATTTAGTTGATCTATTCTAAAATTTTTTATTCACCTTTGTCTTTAGATATCAGAGCAGATTCAAGATGCTATTCTTTACCTTGATGCTGGATCTACAGAAAGTTTCCAATTTATGGTGGCATTTCATGTGTTGTTTCTCTTGATGCAGTAAGCTGATAATGTCATGTGTCTTCTGACATGTCTTTTATTGCTTCTTTCAACCTGCTATGGATAAGTTTAAAACTTCATATGTGAACATACTTCATAAACAGATGTCTATATCAGTATGTGTGTGTGTGCGTGCATGATTGCATGGGTGCCAGATATGGTAGCAAACCATCTTAGAGATTTCCAAGTTTATTTCTCACATCTCAAGCATGTTGTAATTTGTATTTGCTTCGAATCTAGGTAATTGATTGGAACTCAATCTGATGCTGCAAGGAAAATAGCAGTCATCTCATCTCATCATATGTTTGTTAATCAAGATTTTTATCTAAATGATACCTGATATCTCATCCCTCTACCACTTGAGCCAAGGCCCAATTTCTACATCATGCCTTTTTTTTTTTTTTTTTGAACTGTAGTTACCTTTTTTCTTTTTCTTTTTTTGTGGATAAGTTAGTCAACTATAAGTATTACACTACTATTTTTCAATATATAAGAGAAGCTATTGACTATTTTTGTCACCATTGGATACTTAATTTTTGACAGGGTGCACAATCTATCTGTCTGTTTTTGTTTGTGAGCTTTTATTGTTGTTGTATAAATTTCATGAAGACTGTCTTTTTGATGCTAAATTCCTGTACAAAGTTCCCATTTTTGGTGTAGATCCATATGTATGTTTTTGTTCCGATTTGGGTTTCTTGGACATGAATTATTTTTATGTATATTGCATTGCCTGCATTATACATGTTTTCTTAATATGATGTTGTAGTTACCATGGATTCTAGACACTGTTTCTGATATATTTTGTATAATCTAACCAATGGTGTGTTGATTATCATATTCCTCCTTAATTTATATGTGTATACATCTGATAATCGTTGTTTGTTGCATTAGATATATTGGAATTTATATTACCTATTTGGGACAATATTTAACTTTGAAATTGTGGAATGTTTTTGGTAGATTACCCCCCAAAAAGAAAATTGTTCATTACAGTTTTTTGTTGGATTGTAAAATGATTGGTAGAGTTCTATAAACAGAAGGCAGATTTGGTTGTTATTGCCATACAAATATATGTAAACCTGAGGAGAAAAGGTAAATTTCATTTTAAAGTTCAACATATAGATTTGTTCTCATGTAATTGAATCGTTTATGTAGTGATTTGTTTCACTTTGTAAATCTGGTCATTCCTAGAGGAGATTGAGACAGTCTCACTAATCTGAGGAGTTCTTTTTTTTTTTTTAGTTGCAAAATAAGTCCACCAGAAGTTGTAAATTTTTGTTTAGAGTAAATTGAAAGTGACCTCTCTGTTTATTTTCTCATTGGACACAATATACATGTAGAGTGATGCATAGTGGTTAGTTCTTTTAGATGCCTCCTACCTTATTAGATATGTTTGAACAGGTCTACTTTATCTGAAACCAGTAGGGGAGTGGCTAAATCGGACTCTGATTCAGCATCTCATTAGCAAAGTTCATGCCTTCTTGTTGATTAACCTCCAATGTGATATTGATGAAAGGTAAATCTCCTTAGACCTAAAATGAATTTTCAAAGTGTATTAATTTATGTTTTCCTTTAATCTGTTATAGTTCTATATCATGCTTTAATTCTAAGGCAATGTGATGATTTGTTGACTTCTTTACCTCCTCATGAAACCGCATCATATCTGGAATCTATGCTTAAACTTGCTAACAACGTGTTCAAATCTACACTATCATGGAGTGACCTTGAGTACTAAGGGAAAACACTTCACTCTTCTCTATGCTTATTAAGATATTATTGGTATTCATTCTAAAATGGAACTCAATAGACCAAATTTATTATTATGAGATTTGAAAAACTCATTGGTCTGTGTGGTCCGTAATTGTTATTTATATTTTCACAAGAAATGTTCTTTTCTTTTTTAGTTTACAAACTTTGGCATTACATTTTTATTGCTAAACATGACTGTGCGAACTTACAAAATTTTAAATCAAAAGATTTTTTTTTCATTGCTTTGTGCGTGAGTGATCTTAATAGTCTTCTTGCTATATTTTAACTTACATAATGTCATTGATAATTTGAAATGAAAGGTTTAGGACCATGAAGAGATCAGACAAGAGGTAGTTCCAAAGCTACTATATGAATCTTTAGAGAACGAGAGTAGTGCAGTTGAGCATAGATAATTTGTATAGCTTTTACACAAAAGCATAGATTATATGTTCAATTAATGGCAATATTGACATGTATAAACAGTCGTTCCATGAATTAGTTTGCTTTAAAAAAAAAAAAAAAAATTTCCCCTAGTGCCCCCCCCCCCCCAAGCTATGCTTTATTATTGATTGACTAAGATCTACAACATATATTCATATGGATTTGGTGTGTACGGAATCTTGAAAATTTTTTCTCTCCATACTAGCCTTTTTCGTGTGAACGTTACCATCTCTGATGGCCCCTCTCTCCCGTGAGGAGGAGGTTGAGCTTGCTCGGAGCAATAAGAAAGCTAAAGATGTGAACCATGCGGGGTTCGATGATGGACAAGGAATGGGGCGGCCTCAACCTGAGCTGGGCCATGCTTTCCGGCCACCCTTCCCACCGCCGACCTTCAAGGATAAACTGGTGGGTGAGATACCGGGTGCATACACGTAAGCGTTTAATTTTTCTGTGCTCATGGAAGACGATGCGGAGTCGGATGGAGAAGTGGAACAACTCCGGGAAGGGTTGGCTGCGATGAAGTTTACAAAGGAGTTCAAGCAACAAATCAGGTCTCCTTGGTATAAGGCTTTGATTGTGAAGGTTTATGGTAGAATTGTAGGTTTCAACCTTTTACATGCAAAAATCCATAGTCTTTGGAGACTAGTGGGGCGTCTGGATTGTGTTGGTCTTGGCTATGATTTCTTCCTCATTAGATTCGCTTAGAAGGAAGACTATGAAGCTATGTTAAAAAAGGGTCCGTGGTTCATAGGCGAGCACTTTTTGTCCATCAGGCTATGGGAGCCATATTTTAAACCGTCTTCAGCAAACGTCTCATTTGTGGCGGTTTGGGTTAGACTCAATGAGCTACCCATTAAGTTCTACAATTCTGAGGCATTGTATCATATTGGGAAAGCTATTGGGAATGTGCTTAGAGTGGACACGCATACAGCTTCTAAAACCAGAGATAGATTTGCACGTTTATGTGTGCAAGTTGATGTTGATAAGCCTCTCATTGATACGGTGTTGATTGGGAGATTTGAACAAGCAATTACTTACGAAGGCATTCAGAGGATGTGTTTCTCGTGTGGAAGGATGGGTCACCGACGGGAGAGTTGCCTGTATACCGTTAGGGCTGGGAAAGATCAGGCGGATAAGGAAGAGGGTGACAACATGGACCGAGATGGGCAACCATGCAATGTTCATGCTCCTAACATTCCTGAACAGGCAAGTGGGACCACTCCTGAGACGCTAGAGGACAACTATGGTCCGTGGCTTTTGGTCTCGCGCAAGAGAGCTGGGACAAAAGGTCGTGGAGGGGAGGGGTCTGACACTGGACGGGTTCATGCTCAAGGCCATAAGGAGTACGAAGTGCATGCTCCTACTCCTATGGCAGGTACAGGTAGTGCCACAAATTCAGGAAACCGGCACTCGTTGCGTGAAGGGAAGCGTAAGCTTTCTCTGCCAAAAACTCCTATGGCCCATGTTAGGAAAGAAGGTATCCATGGTGGGGCTAGTGAGAAGCCTTTTGGAACCCAAGGCCCATCTCGCTTAGGCCCAGTTGATACTTTTCATCCGGGGTTAGAAGAAGGCCAAGTAAACTCTAAGTTGGCATCCGGTACTTCCATTAAGGGCAAAAAGGTCCTTGCGCGGGCTAGGGTGCCTCAGACCGGTGTCAAGATTCTAGATCAATCTAACGCCAAGGCTTTCTCGCATTCTAACATTTCCCCTGATTCTCCAAACCACGGTGAGCCTAAGCCAACTACAATGCACGATGTGCAGATTGCGTCCGGCGGCGGATCAGTTAATGGCTACCAGTTTAGAGGGGGAGAGATGAACAAGATTAGTCCAGGTTATGGGGCGAAAGAGCCTTAGTTTAGTGAAAGTGTGGAGGGTGCGTTGTCTGTGCACGGGGAGGGGAAGTAGAGAAGCCATGTTGATACTAGCAAAACCGGCTCAGTTGAGAGATCGCCTCTTCATGTGGGTGTCGCAGGTGAAGCTGAGCGAGATTTTGAAGGAGTGGACGTTTTTCATGGGAACCAGAGTGATCACAACTTCGATTCCAATAAATCAACCAGCCATGGTGTTCAATATTCTCATGCCCATTCAAAATTTGATGAGGGGAATGCGACAGATCCTTGTGACATTCATGCCGAGCAGGATGATCGGATGCAATTTGAGGAAGGGGGTGATGTTGCTGCCTCCTCTTGAAGTTTGCCATCCCGGTTTTAGTGTTTATCATGAATCTTATAGCATGGAATTGTAGAGGGGCCTTGAAGGCCTCATTTCAGAAGCATGTAAGGGAGCTTGTGATTAACCACAATCCTGCTGTTATGATTGTCATGGAAACAAAAATCGGTGGTGAGCAGGCTCGGGAAATTACTGATAGACTTCCCTTTGATGGTGTGTTTCATACGAACACGATAGGATATGCCGGGGGGCTCTGGTTGCTGTGGGACTCGGATAGGGTGGAGATTTTGCCACTTTCAAGCACAAAGCAGGAAATCCATGCCACTGTGAAGGTACGGAACTCTAATCTTTCCTGGTTACTTTCAGCAATTTATGCTAGTCCTAGGTATGCCGAAAGGCAAGTGTTATGGAATAATTTAACCAGAGTTGTAGAGCTTCATAATCTACCTTGGGTTTTAGCTGGGGATTTTAATGAGCCTATTGTTGGTGAGGACAACTTTGGGGGGAGGCCTGTTAGTGTGAACAGATCCTTAATTCTGAAAGAGTACCTTGACAGGTGCAACATGATAGATTTAGGATGCAATGGGCCCCGTTTCACTTGGACAAACCGAAGAGAAGTTCAGGGTTTAATCCAAGAGAGAATAGATAGGTTTTTTGTGAATCCAAGTTGGTGCCTTCTCTATCCGGAGGCAAGGGTATCCCACTTAACTAGATGCCATTCGAATCATTGTCCAGTTCTCTTAGAGTTGCAGCCTACAATCTGGACCAACCGAACTAGGCCTGTTAAATTCCAACGTTTTTGGCTTTCTGATGTAACTTTCCCTAAGGTGGTGGAGAATGTGTGGGGGCGGATTCGAGGTCTTACTGAAGCTATTGATACTTTCCAGCGTGAAGCTTTGGCTTGGAATAAATTACATTTTGGGAATATTTTTACAAGGAAGAGGAAGATTATGGCTAGATTGAATGGTATTCAAAGGGCAGTAGCAGTGAGGCCATCAAACCCCCTTTTGGACCTTGAGAACAATCTCCTAAAGGAGTTGGATGTGGTGCTAGGGCAAGAGCAAGAGTTGTGGGCTCTCAAATCGAGAATTAACTGGATGGTCCAAGGTGATAGAAACACTACATTCTTTCATATGTCAACCTTGGTCAGACGGAAGAGAAATCAAATTCTGGCCATCAAGAATGGGGTAGGAGAGTGGCTGTGTGCAGAAACAGAGATTATGGAGTTCATTAGGAAGGGCTTCAATGACATCTATACTTCCTCTTCAATCGCTTCAGGCAGAATACATTCGGGTTCTTCTCAGTGGCAAGCCAAGCTTTCTGAGGAGGAAAAAGGGAGCTTATAAAGTATGGTGACGGAAGATGAGATTAGAGCAGCCCTCTGGTCTCTCAAGGCCTTTAAAGCCCCAGGACCGGATGGTCTTCATGCGGGATTTTTTCAACATTTCTGGCCTTCAGTTGGGCAATCTGTGGTGGAGGAAGTGAAGAATATTTTAGGGAAAGGAAAATGTCGGAAAAGCTTAATCAGACCCACATTGTCCTTATTCCTAAAATCCAGGGTCCGGAGACTCTTGGGAATTATCGGCCGATTAGCTTATGTAATACGACTTACAAGATAGTAACTAAAATCTTAGTGGCTAGACTTAGGCCATATCTGGGAAATCTAATTTCTCCCCTGCAATCTGCCTTTGTGCTCGGTCGAAAAGGGATTGACAACGCCATAATAGTCCAGGAACTTATTCATACCATCAGCAAGAAGAATGGGAAAGTGGGCTATATGGCTATCAAGATAGATTTGGAAAAGGCGTACGATAAACTGGAATGGAGCTTTATAAGAAGGATGCTGATCAGAATTAACTTGCCTTCCAACCTGGTGGATCTTATTATGAGCTGTGTCGTCAGTCACGACTTCGATCCTTTTCAATGGCAGCCCCCTTGATCCGATTCTGCCTTCCCGGGGAATAAGACAAGGCGACCCTCTGTCTCCGTATATTTTTATTCTTTGTGTGGATTTTCTCAGCCAGCTCATTGAAGAGAAGTGTCATAACAAGTTATGGAGCCCGGTGAAAGTGTCTAGAAGTGGCCCGGCTTTTTCGCACTTAATGTTTGCGGATGATTTAGTGCTTTTCGTAAAAGTGGACTCCTCAAATTGCTCCATTATTAGAGATGTATTGGATGAGTTTTGTGCGGTGTCGGGGCAAACTATCAGTGATTCTAAGTCCAAGGTTTATTTTTCTCCAAACGTAGATCAAGATTCTAGAGAATCGTTAAGCGACATTCTTGGTTTTGTGTCTACCTCGAATTTGGGGAAGTATCTTGGTATCCCTATTAAGCATCCTAATTCTTCTTCTCAAGAGTTCAATTTTATTTTGGATAGGGTAAAGGGGAAATTAGTTGGCTGGAAGGCCAATCTGTTGTCCTTGGCTGGAAGAGCAGTTTTAGTCCAATCTTCAACTTCAACCATTCCTTCTTATGCTATGCAATGCTCTTATCTTCCGGACCGAATCTTGCAAGGAGTGGATCGAGTGAATAGAAATTTTCTTTGGGGTTCAACTGATACAGTGAAAAAGATGCATTGGGTAGGTTGGCATAAAGTCACTAAACCAAAATCCGAAGGAGGTTTGGGGTTGCAAACTGCTAAGGGAAGGAATGTTTCTTTACTTGCAAAGCTGAATTGGCAGCTGCACACAGAGGGGGAGTCTTCTTGGGCTCAGGTGTTGAGAGCTAAATATTGTAATGCTCAAAGACTCCAGTCTAGAAATGTGAGAAACCTCCCTTGCTCACGGGTTTGGTCAGCTGTTAAGAAAGGGGCCGATACCTTTAATAAGGGTATCAAATGGGTGGTTGGTCGCAATAGTAATCTCAGGTTTTGGTTTGACCATTAGACTTCTGAAGGTCCGATTCGCCAAATGATTCAAGGCCCTCTGTCTCTGGAAGATTAGCAGCTTAAAATTAGGGACATTGTGAAGGATGGAATCTAGGATTGGGGCTGTCTTTCCTATGAGGTCCTGCAGCATATCAAATATATTATCCAAGCTACCCCGTGTGCTCTCACATCTACGGGTGGGGATAGACTAGCTTGGGCAGCCTCGGCTCAAGGTAATTTTGATCTTAGAAGTGCCTATAAAATTGCCATGGGTGAGCTGCATGATGAGGAGTTTCCTGGGAAATGGATTTGGAAAACGGATATTCTTCCAAGAATTAAAACGTTTGTCTGGCAGTGTTACCATAATAGCATAGGGTTCAAGGAGTGTTTAGTGAGAAGAGGCATGCTTGGAGATAGTCTTTGCCCCCTATGTGGTAGGTCTCCTAAAACAATTATCCATGCGTTAAGGGACTGCAAGAGTGTTAAACCCGTGTGGATCCAGTTGGGAGTGAGATGGGCTGATCGAAGGTTTTGGACAGAGGAGTTGCATGAGTGGCTTGAGCTTAATGGAAATAAGGGGAGCTGTCGTGTGTCTTGTCTTTCCCCTTGGAGAACAACTTTTTTATTCGCAATCTGGCTTATATGGAAGAGCAGGAATCAGGTGGTTTTTAATGGAAAAGCCCAAAATCCAAGGATAGCAACAGAGATTTCAAATAGAGCATTGGAGTACACCTTTTGTGCCTCTATTTGTGTTAATCCCAGCAGAATTGTTATGAAGCAGGTTAGATGGGAGAAGCCTCAGGTTGGGCGGTTTAAATTAAATACTGATGGTGCTGCAGGGTCAGATGTGGATAGGGCGGGCTGTGGAGGCATCATTAGAGATGAGCATGGGCAGTGGATCATGGGATTCTCTAGGAGGATTGGTGCAGCAAATAGTTTCATTACTGAGCCGTGGGGGTTGCGGGATGGTTTACTTCTTTGCTGCTGTAGAAATCTGGATTCTTTAGAAGTAGAGGTTGATGCTAAAGCTATTCTTGATGCTCTCCTTAATCCGGACTATGTAAATCACATTGTGTCGCCCTTGCTGGATGATTACAGGACGTTGGCCAATCGTTTTCGCTGAATCTGCTTCAAGCACTGCTATCGTGAGGCGAATGTTTGTGCTGACAAGCTGGCTGGGCTTGGAGCAAATCAATCATTAGATTTCACTGTTTTCCAAAGTCCGCCTGTGGACATTGTAAACTTCCTTGAGGAAGATGCTAGTGGGATGTATTGTTCCAGGCCTTGTACTGTGAACTCTGTTTCTTAGTTTTAATGTTATTCCTCTGTTTACCAAAAAAAAAAAAAAAAAAAAAAGATCTACAACATATTTTGGGGAGAAACATTTTTTTAATAATTAATTGATTCTTATATTTTAGTTTAGTGATTATAAAATAAAATAAAAATTTGTGAAAACTTCATTTAATAGTTCTTATGTTATAAAATGAAAACAAAGCTTTTATAAAATGCTCAATAACTCTCCAAAATGGTAAATTATACATTCTCCAGCTTTTTATTTGCATACTCATCTTATTGTATTATAAGTTGTATAATACATTATGTTTCCTTGAAATCAATTTTAAAAAAATTTAAAATACTTTTAAATAAAAAAATATGGACCGCCTAGCTTATAGAATATATATATTACACTATATCAATTATTCTCCATTGGATAATATTCACATTATTTTGAGTTGGGTTTGAGATTGACACTTATAAGTCTCATTTACATATCCCATTTTTCACTTAACATAATAATAATAATAATAATAATAATAATAATAATAATAATAATAATTATTATTATTATTATTATTATGTCAAAATTTTTGTTGCATCTCATGGATCTACAGCTAGTACCGTTAGAAATTGATACTTCCTGTGCATTTGGTATTGGCTTAAAAAACCAACTTTTGCTACTATTTAACTTTTTTTGTTACTATTCATGGGTTCTATTACACTTTTTGGTATTATTCATAGGTCTCGTTGCACTTTTCGTGTGCGTTTGGCATTGGCTTAAAAAATCAGTTTTTGCTACTATTCAATTTATTTTTGCTACTATTCATAGGTATCGTTGCATTTTTTGGTATTATTCATAAGTCCTACTATACTATTTTTGCTACCTTTTAGCTTTATCTACTATACTTTCAGTAAAAAAAAAAAATCAGTTAAATAAACTATTTCTAAACAAACACGAATGCAACTATCAAGTCAACCATAGTTTTTGGTTTTTTTGTTTTGTTTTGTGTTTTTTTCTTAAAGGAAACAAGCTTGACTGTTGGTTGAAACACAACTCTAATATGAATCACAATCACGTAGAAGAGTATTATTATGTTTTCGCCATACATAAGAAATAAGCATACATACTCTTATTATAACTGTTGAATTTAAATATTATAAGCAAGGAATTGCCCTTGGATTGTGTTATGTTGGAAAAGAAAATAATGTCCCGGGCAAAAAGAGAGATTTATATGCCTGAACTTGTTTGCAGATAAATACATTTCTGCCCACCAGGGCCCCAATTGGATAACAACCATCGAATAACCTAAATTTTTTGAAGTGAACTAGGAAAGTGAAAATATGCTAGGGGAAAAAAAAAAAAAAAGAGAGAGAGAAAAAGAGAGGAGAAAAAAGAATGTTAAGAGTATAATAAAAGAGTCTCAGCCAAAAAAAAAAAAGGGTATAATAGAAGAGAAAAGGATTTGCAGGTATATGGTGTGTACAGTGTGAGCCGTATGAGGAACCTGATTCTAAATGAACAAGAGGTGATTCGGCCCAGACTTGGACCAATTGAGCCCAGCTTTATGAAAATGAGTCTGCAATCGCCTTGCTTCATGGACCTAAGGCATAAGCTTGTACCATGGACCAAACTAGCTAAAAGAGGCATACTAAGAATTTCGACAAGAGAAGAAAGAATTGGCCTAGGCAATGAGTTGTACAAGTTACAACCCAACCCAATTTCATTCCTATCTTTTGCTTTTTATCTTGTGCCAAGTTCTATACAATGTGATAATTGTTTCTTTGACTACGAAAAGAGAAAAATTGAATTATGGAAAATTTGGGAATTCCAATAATGACATAATAACAACAATATATTTGTCCCAGCAAATGAAAGATCCTCTGTGAAACGCGACTTCTTTCTTCTTTTTCTTTTTTTTCCATTTTTTGAGAGAAAATCTAGTAATGTGAAATATTGTTTTATAATATAATTATACATAAAAAGTTCATTATTTCATAATTAATGTCATCCTAATTAGCCAACTTCATAAAAGATATATTAAAAAAAAAAACAAATTAAGGTACATAAACTCTTTTACATAATTAAACATATTAAAAGTTAATGAAATCTCATACATATTATTGTTTTTAAAATTAAAAAATAATCTCATACATGACTAAACTTACCAAAAAAGATTACAAAAATCAGAAAAGTGGGTTTTTTTTTTTTTTTTTTTTTTTAAGTAAAAAAGCCACAAAAGCAATTACAATGCTTAAATGCATATTCCGCCCAAAATGCCAGAATTTCGTTGAAATTGCCAATATAGGCTAGAATTTGGACCGAGATGAAATAAGAGTTTAGTGTATCAGTTTATATATTAGAACACAATATTCCAACTAGAACAGCCAGAAAAAAATGTAATTTAAAATATTGATTCAAATTAAAAGTATATAAATTTAAACAAGTCACTATTTTTTAGTTCTATGAAAAATCAACATAGTTGTATGTTCCAATTAACTCAACTAGTAAATATTTTCTTATCGAATAAGAAATCTGAGACTCAAACCCCAACTATATCATGAACTAATTGGTATCCTAATTTAATAATACAAATAAATCAATATAGAGTAGAATTCATAAGATGAAATTCTATTATATATATATATATATATATATATCAATATGAGTTTTGGTTAACCCATGAGCCCTCTCTCTCTCTCTCTCTCTCTCTCTCTCTCTCTACCTAGATATTAAAATAAATAAATTTTCTTGGGGAAAATATTAATAATAATTTAATCAACTAATTAGTAACATGAAAATTGATGAATGCTTGCCACATCCCTCATGGCAGCTCAAGTTGCGTAAGTCACTGCTCAGTTTGCATTAGAATGATGTCTGTTATTAGGAATAAGTTGTGTTTATAATTCTTTGAAGTTTTACTATTAATTAAGCGAAGTTTCTCTCATACAAAAACTTCTTGTATGACAGTAATATAGACAAGTATGCTTAGGTGAATTATGTTCTTGCAGTAATTTTTATTTTTCTTTTGGCCACCTTGATGCGCATCTACATTTCACTTCTTTGAATTATTCTTTTATCACTTTTGGATGAAAAGGCCTAGGTTTTAATAATGAGCATTGTTATTATACTGGAAGAAAGTAAGAGCTCCACAATACCTAGGGACCTGGAAGAACCAATATCTCTGACTTAACTACAACAATAGAGACATTTTTTTCGCAAATTTGTAGCCTGGAATTCATAATTACCCTTTCAGATACCTAATATTTTTGAAAGAAACCTAAGGGGAAAAGATACATAATTTAGTATACATATGAAAGTTCATCACGGCAATTGCAAATATGCTAGGACTAACATATTCATGAACTGTACAGGAAAATCTATGCAAATATTTGAAATCTTCAAAATGTGTTGGACGAATCATGGACACTATCTAACCTCTATACACCTCTAAACATTACAAAAGATATATACAAAGCTTAGATTAGCTGTTTGGCAAGAGGAAAGCTAGAAGAAATTTGTTTAATAACTTTTTACACAGCTAAGTCATAATTGTAGCTCACCAAGAACTTCCACTTTCACAGAAGTTGTAAAAGAAATTGGATTGGGTATATTCAGAGTCAGATTGACTGAGTTTGGTCCCACTTGATGCCTCTTTCCACTAAAATCTAGCTTTGCTCAAACACCCTCCAAGTTCTGGAACATTAAGAGAGGAAAAGATTGTTTCAGATGAGAGACTCCCTTGGAAATTAGGTTCAGCCAGAATGGTCACAACTGGATGACAATAAAATAACACTACGTGCAATACTTCTTATTGTATTGACATACGTTTCTGTTGACAACGGATAGTCTCCTCTTTTTGCAGAATTGGTTTGAAGATAGAACAAAGCAGCCACCTTCTTGGGCAATATGGATCATAGTAGCTTGCCATATCTCCCTTGCTTTGGCTGTAGGTCGAAAATAAATTTCAATGCCTACATATGGCAGCATAAGTATTAAACAAAAGATTGAAAAACTATAGTTTGTAAGGAAACTCAAGAATATAAAGGGAATGCTGAACAACCCGTTTAGACCTTATAAAAACACCTAATTGTGAAAATGGTGAGGAATCATGCTAAATTATTCTATAGATATAGTAAATTATTTTACAGATAGCAGCACAAGGTACACAAAAACACACAAAAGAGATTTCTTTGTATCCTACAATGACAATGTTAAATTGAATGACAAAAGAAAAGACATTAAAATAACACTCACTAGGAGTTCTTTTATTAGTAACTATGACAAGACTGTAAGTAAAAATGACAAAAGGTATACCTTCAGTATATAAAGTCAGTTTTTAGAGAAGACATTCTATTGTTGCGGCAGATGAGGTCACCTATTATCAAGATTGGAGTCTTAAATACAGGCAGCAATGATGTCTCCGCTGAACAGCACACTTCACATTCTGATGCAATTGGCATTACCTTTTGATGTTTTCCAAGATACCAGCCCAGGGAATCGAAAACTAGAATGGCACTAAAGAGTGAGTATCCAGCGCTTTTAACCATTCCCTTCTGGAAGTAGACTTCATATTTACCCATTTAAGTAAAGAACTGTCAACTTTTCAGACCTGCATAAACAAACATTCAACGTGATTCAATCAAAAAAAGAATAGAATTACATTTTCCAGTGGGTTATATGCGTCACAAGAAAATGCATTACAGTGAGTAATAATAAAGCTTAAAGCTGGAAGTATTGACTTGGCACAAATTTGTTCAACCTTGATTAGCAATTAGCTACTATCCCTGGTTCTTTTTTGGGTAGACTGCAAAATTAACTTATGTAACCATTGATTAAGCATTCATACCTATATGTTCTAACTTTTTCTCTAAATTTGTGATGCCTCCCTAAATTTTTTCAAATCAGTTTGCAAATTCTCACAAAATAATCATAATTCTATGGCAAGAAAAATGTGTTGTATCTTGTTTCAACTTATCATTGACAATGGGGCTTTTAGTGTAGGAAATACAATTCAAATTGGATAAAAAGCACAGCTACGATATTTTAGATTTTTAGTTATAGAAGATTTCATTGATAGAAGTTTTTTTTTTTGGTAGAACATTGATAGAACTTTTCAGTCTTATTTTTGAGTAAAATTAAATTTTAAGCCATATTGTATTAAATGAATAATTACAAACAAAATTGGCTTACAGAGACTTCTGTCCATTGCCTTGTTTGCAATTTGTAGGCTGTTACCCTCCATACAGGTATATGAAGTGGAGCACCCAAACAGGTTGGCCTCATAGTTAAGACAACAAGACTGACAATAAGATAAGACTGAAACAGAAATTTGGAAATACATTAATTGAAGTTTACTATTATATGCTCTCTACAGAGATTTGTAGCAAGGATTATCTGTGAAATGATTTTAACTATCAATCAAGTTTGCAAGATGGCAAGGCACTAGACGTATATCTTAGTGCATAACTTGATCTCATACCAAAAAAAAAAAAAAATGCATCAAATTTGAGTTTCAAGTTTCTCTTCTTAATTGGGTTCTTCAATTTCTTGTAGACGTCTGAGGACCGGATGTCATAGTTTATGCCATTGATTAGTACTAAAATTTGAACATTAAAAACAAGATATATATATATATATATATATATGATCATAATCAGTATGTAAGGGTAATCCTTGATGTGTACCTCATAATCTAGAAAACTGCTGAAGTCACTACAACAGAGACTTTAAGTTAGGAAATCAAAACATAGGATTTGAACAGCGGACAAATTGTCAGGAATCCTGTATATTCAAGGAGAAAAAGGAGTTATTTTTTATTATATATATAGGAGATAGAAGCAAACTTGGTGAAAAGTGTAAATGCTGGAAAAGCATAGGCCTTACTTGATTCATTGTCGAAGTGATACCTAATATACCCAATTGACACTTGCATGTACATTCAAGTCATGGTTCCAGCCAACCTAAAACCAAAAGTCTTTTAGGGAAAAAAAAAAAAAAAAAAAAAAAAAAAAAACTGAAGAAAATAAAATTAGCTTAGCTTGAGAATAAATGTAACTGCAATTATGAAGTAATCCAATGATGAGTAAAACAGCTTACCCAACATTATAATTTGATCTCAAAAGAAAAAAGATGTTAACCTTCTTGTTTAATTTGATTTGAATCTCAAGTTATACTTCCTTATAGTGCACACTATACAGCAAACCGGACTTTAAGTTTATCTACAAATCTATTTAAAATAGAATAAATAATTTGTCTCTGAGTATTTCACATGTTTAAAACTAACTTCAGAAGAATTCATAACACTAATTAACTTTAGAGAAGCTTGAAATATGAATAATGATAGAGACCTATTTAATCCAAAATTGGTTAGTGAAAGCTTAACAGTGAAGACAATGTAATAGTAACTAAAGAGCCCTAATCAATGCATTGTTGGTAGACCAGAATACACACACAAATAATCTCAAGAAGTTTAGAATTGATTGTTCAAACAAAAATACTTGATTTTTGTTGTTGGATGGAAAATTTGAAGATCTAAGAATGCTACGCAGAAAAATGTGCTACTCTATATGAGCACACAATTTTGAACAAAAATTATGGAAATTAAAAATTAAGTGCATAAGCTAGTCCATTCAAAGTAATATATTAAACCTAAGGACATTTGAGCAAAAATACCGATTTTAGATTCTTTAAGCTTAGCATAGGAGTCAAAAGTTTGTCTAGATAATTGGAACATGGGCAATCTTGATCAATCTATGCTGAAGTACATAACCTCTATTTGGGAAATGAAGGATTACCAACATGGCATCATCTGTTATTTAGTGAGGCACCACACCCATGCTGGTAGATATCTCAACTTCTTGCAACTGTTTATAGACATCTCATCAACTAAATAAAGGTTCTGCAACTATAGTGGAAAGTCACCCACTCTTGTTTACTCTTTTTGATTTCAAAATATCTTACTTGCGATTGTTGAAGTAGATGAGGCAGCAACTTGAGCTTAGGCACACATAATGTTTGATTTGTGTGTAGCCTGAAATGTTGGACATCCTTTACAAAAATTAAAAGGCTCCACTAAGAATACATCAACTAATTTTTCTGTCTTATATAGATCTAGATTATTCAACCAAACTCAGATAACACCCCAATGCTGGGTTAGTATTAAGGGCATTTACTTTTGAAACTCCGAAGAGAATCTAACATGGAATTGGGAAGGTTTGTTTTCCATTGACCGGATATTACCATTGTGGAAGGGTAATATTACCTTTCCATTGTGGGGTTGATTTCTTTTGACTCTTGGCAGCCTATTTACCTACAGGGACTGATGGTGATCGGTTGAGATGGAGGTTGACAAAAAACGGGGATTTTACTATCCGCTCATTTTATCATAAGTTACATGGCTCTTCTTCCATTGTTTTTCCATGGAAAGGTATTTGGAAGGTTAAGGCTCCCCGGCGTGTCTCTTTCTTTGTTTGGACAGCAGCATGGGATAGGATCCTCACGGGTGATAACTTACGGCTTAGAGGCTTTGATTTTCTTGACTGGTGCATTATGTGTCGTTGCTGTGGTGAGACAGTGGATCATTTGTTGTTACATTGTGGAAGAGCTTATCGACTGTGGTGTTTTGTCTATCGGATTTTTGGCATTTCATGGGTCCCCTCATGTACGGTGTCAGGCTTTCTTTTAGTTGTTGGAATTGGTTGGGGAAGCATTCATCTTACATTTGGAACTTAGTTCCGTTGTGTTTGATGTGGTGTATTTGGAAGGAACGCAATCGGCGGACGTTTGAGGATTTGGATAGATTTGAGGACCAAATGCTTGCTCTCTTTTCTAGTTCCCTGTTTGACTGGGCTAGAGCTTGGGGACTCATATCTAGTGACTCTCTTCCTCTTTTCCTTAGCTCTCTTTCTTTGTAATTATTGTTTTTTTGTTTTTGTTTTTTGTTGTAATCATGCTAGTGTTTTTTGCATCTAGCTGTTTTTTTAAATATATTTTTTCTTACCTATCAAAAAAAAAAAAAAAAAATGACCGGATATGAGAATCTCAAGTAATAGGGAAAACTTAGATTTCACAATCTGTAATCCAAGAATAAATCCATGTATGTCATTAGAAATGGAAAAGAAAAAAGTTTCAAAATGAAAAACATGGAAAAGAGCAAATTAAGAAATGTGTACATGATTATGAAAAATTCCATATAACACGAACAAGGTCATCAACACTCCCTATTGCAGTCAATTTTCCACTGAAATATAAACAAACAATGAATTTGAAAAGATTAACAATTTCAGTGAGTAGTATACAAAGTTGAGAATAGGAAAAAATATATATTAATAATAAAATTTTTTGGAAGAGAGACAATAGAAGAGAAGAAGAGAACTCACAATTCCTAGTGAGTTTAGGAATAAAAAGTACTGGAATCAATTTGTAAGTCCGCCTTTTGTGATTTCTGGATTATGACCAATCTTTTGTCTGTAATCTAAAACTTCGCAAGATTATAAGTTAAAATAAATCCTCAACCACTGTGCCAAATCTTCCACTTAGGTTTCAATTGAGAGGGATCGCACCTTTCTTTACTGGAAGGTAGTGCATTCTTGTTCTTGGGTTTCATTTCTTGAAAAGATTTGAAGCTGCCCCACTATTGTTGCAGAAGTTACAAGAAAACAAACACGTTACTTTCTAAATAAAAAGAAATTAAACACGTTAGCTCCTGCGTGAGAACCTCAAATCCACATAGGGTTCCTTGAATTCATAAATTCAAAGGGCTTTATGAAAGAATTTACCCAAAAAGCATGTTCGATCGTGGCCAAAGGCTATGAGTTTTACTCCCAACACCATTTCCCTTCATGTCACCAAATTTCACGCAATTTTACCGTGATCTCCAACAACTTCTAATAGTACTTTTCAACTTCTTGAATTTTCCGCACACTGAATTCTAATGAGCTCTGTTCTACATCACCCACCACTCTAGAAAGGTTCCAACATCATTAACATTTAGTGACTCCAATTGATGATATAAATAGGTATCATTATCAATATAAAAAGGATGAAATGACATTTACTCACCATAAACTTTTGAAGGAATTTATAATAAGTAGGGGAAGAAAATGAATGGTTCCTATCCTTACTACCCTGACCAAGTTCAGCAAGAAATCTCATATTCCATCTTTTTCCTGCCTTTGCCTTCATCAAGAAGAGCACATTATGGAAAGTATTGATGTAAAGAGTCATTTTTCATCTTTGAATATGACATAGGTGCTTGGTAATTACTGATCCTTAATTGTATTTCAAAATTCTAGCATTATGTTTATTATGCTCCATGCATTCTAACTTTTTCAGAAAAGAGGGCAATTATTGATCAAGTTATTAAAAAGTATATTAGAAAACCTAATGATTGGCTAAAGCTCAAGAACATATAATATTGGGAAAATAAAAATAATTTTGTGGGAATTAAAACTTTCTTGATGACACTTATGCAAGCATTATTATAATAATTTAAAAATAAAATAAAAACCCATTTTTATGCTTTCTATTATGTTGGGGGAAGGGCAAGAAAAAAGAAAATAACAAAACCTTCGCAATAAAGAAAATTAGACAGCTGAAGTACCCAAACTTGTTTGCACAATAGAGGACCTAAGTTGAAAGTACCACATCTTCCTACAGAAACATTATGCCCAAATTATGTGAAAAACTTGAAGAAAGTAAAATGTTATGTAAGAAATAGCAAATAATTTATGAATAAAAATCCTCTATTTTATTCTAATATGAAAAAAAAATACTAGTATTAGAGAAGAGAGAGAGTAGAAAGTCAGTTTTGGATGGACTTACCACTAGCCTTTCCTGATATCACATAAATTTCAAGATGCTACTAGAAAACCTAAGGCATTACATTTACCGCATCCTTCCTCTTGATGATGTAATAATGTGGTGAGGCGTTGCATGGGTGCACATGCATCAGCTTTGTGCAATCACATAATTCTTATATGCTGCTCCTTAATAGAATCTTCCCCTAGGGCCATCAGCAATAGAAAAAACAATTATAATATATGATGATTTTTCTGAATAACCTTCTCATATGAAAACATTGCAATAGGACATGAACCAAGCACAAAAGATTCCTTAGTTTATTGTTATAAATGTATGTGGCTTGAGATTAATATCCAATAATTTGGCGTTTATTTTATTGAGCTAAATCACTAGTCTAGTTTATTGTAATTAACATATGGAAGAGTATAAAGCTTCAAGCTCCTTAAAATCTGAACCCATCATGAATAAGGAAATTTTATATGATATTGAAATCTCAAATGCTAAGAGGTCGAAAAAAGTTAGAGAATGTTGTAGAAAAAATGATAGCGAAGAAGGGATCTTTGGAATGAATGGTATATTATTTGGAATGAATTAATACTTCATAAACAAGAAGATATGTGAAAAACTTACCAACTTTGACGAACTTCTATTAAACTCCATAAAATTAATTAAATGTTCTTCCAACTGAATATAATATAGTTTCGACTGCATATCAAGGCAATGATTTAATTCATATAATAAGAAATAGATTAAAAATAAGATCAGAGGAAAGCAAACAAAGAAAGGAAGACATTAGGGAAATTATGAATGTAATTAGTTGATTTGAAGTAGAGTATCAGAGAAGAGAAGAGGATTAAGTTTGAGATAACTGACCACACATTGTTGTGATAATATATGTGTGAACTTCAAACAGCTTCCTCTTTAATTCATTCCTCGTCATTGGACCAGAATTGGTCAATAACTCTCAGCACTTCTATCATTTATCTTGAGGCAGTTATGAATGAATAGGTGTTGCAATTTGGTGTGCTGTTACATGGCATCCACTTTAGGCCAGATAAAAAAGGTTCTTGCGTCCAAATAAGTACAAAGTGTTGAAGAGAGAAAAGGTTGCCCAACCACTCTGGCAAATTTTACATTCCATAATATCAACAAATTTACTAAATAATAGTTGAAATAAAGAACCACCAAAGGATAGATGTTGTTAGAAGGGTGAAATCAGAGGAAACAAAAATGAGATTTGGGGGAACTCACCAATTTTTGATGAACTTCAACCAGATAACACTCAAATCAACACTCCATTAGACCGGGAGCAATCATTAACCATTCTGGCAGCAACCAATAAAAAATATCCAGCTTTTACTGTAAAGTGAGCATAACATGGTAATAACTTCTGGAAAATTATCGACCACTCTGAATAACACCGGAGAGCATCTCTTTAGTAAGGGATTAGATCTCTTCCTTTGCTGCCCAAAAGTAGCATTCTTGTACCCAAAATTCAGCTCTTGAAGAGAGAGAAAAAATTTAATCATGCACCAAATCAGAAGCTTCCATTGAGAGCTCATCTGCACAGCTCAAAAATATACGCCTCAAACTAGGAATGCACCTAGGTGTCAAAGTTTGGCTGATTGAAATCAGGGCTTTAGAATGGTGAAGAATCCTGTGCCAAATCAGAAGCTACGGTTGGCTCTTATATCAAAGAAATACTATGTACTACTCTAGTGGCTTAAATATTTTGAAATATTGTCTAAGGAAGGATGCATTGCCATGAACAAGATTTACAAACTAGATGCACACAATATAGATACAACGCTACCAAGATTTACAAACTCACTTTTTAAAATTTTTGAATTTGAAGTATTAGAAACAAATAATTTTTGAATTTAAGTATTATAAACAAAGAATCACACTTGCATTTTGACATGTTAGAAAAGAAATAATGCCTTGGACAAAAGTAGAAATTTAAATACCTGAACTTGTGTGTCAGATAAATACATTTCAGCCCCCAATTGGATAACAACCATCAAATAACCTAAATATGTGAAAGTGAGTACATGCTGGGACAGAAAAATGAGAAATCTAAAAGAGAAAAGGAAGAACATGAATTGTTCCTATCCTTACTGCCCTGACTTAGTTCAGCAGGAAATATTATATTCCATCTTTTCGCTGCCTTCACTTTCATCAAGAAGAGCACATTATGACTAGTATTGCTGTAAAGTGTCTATTTTTCATTTTTGAATATGACATAGGAGCTTGGTAATTAGCGATCCTTAATTGTATTTCAAAATTCTTCAATTATGTTTATTATGCTCGGTGCATTCTAACTTTTTTCAGAAAAGAGAGCAATTATTGATCAAGTTGTTAAAAGTATATAAAAAAAATCTAATGATTGGCTAAAGCTCAAAAAAAAATATAATATTGGAAAAATAACAATAATTTTGGGGGAATTAAAACTTTCTCATTGACACTTACGCAAGCACTATCATAATACATAATCCATTTTCATTCATTATATTATGTTGGGGGAAGGGCAAGAAAAAAGAAAACAACAAAACCTTCACAAGAAAGAGAATCAGGCAGTTGAAGTACCCAAACCTGTTCACGCATTAGAGGACCTAGGTTGAAATACTACCACGACTTCCTACAGACAAATAATGCCCAAATTATGTGAAAAACTTGAAGAAAGTAAATATTTTATGGAAGCAAAAGAAAAAAAAATTATGAATAAAATTTTTCTATTTTATTCTAATATGAAAAAAAACATTTCTAGTATTAGAGAGGAGAGAGTAGAAAGTCAGCTTTGGATGGACTTACCCCCAACATTTCCTGATATCACATAAACTTCCTCTTGATGATGTAATAATGCAGTGAGGCATTGTATGGGAGCACATTCATCAGCTTTGTTCAATCATAAAGTAATTAATTGTTCTTCCAACTGAATATAATAGAATTTGGCCTGCACATCAAGGCAATATATTTAATTAATAAATAAGAAATAGATTAAAAAAGATCAGAGGAAAGCAAATAAAGAAAGGAAGACATTAGGGAAATTGTGAATGTAATTAGTTGATTTAAAGCAGAGTATCAGAGAAGAAAAGAGGATTAAGTTTAAGATAACTGACCACACACATTGTTGTAATTATATATGTGTTAACTTCAAACAGCTTCCTCTTTAATCCATTCCCTGTCATTGGACCAGAATTGGCTGATACTCTCAGCACTTCTATCATTTAACTTGAGGCAGTTATGAATGAATAGGTGTTGCAAATTGGTGAGCCAATACATGGCATCCACTTGCATCCAAATAAGTACCAAATGTTGAAGAGAGAAAAGGTTTCCCAACCACTCTGCCAATTTTACAGTCAATATATAAACAAATTCAGTAAACAGTAGATGAATTAAAGAAACAAGAGGGGTAGATTTTATTAAAAAGGTGATATCAGAGGAAAAGAAGATGAGATTTTGGGGGAACTCACTAATTTTGATGAACTTCACTCAGATAGTAATTCAACAACCGTCAACCATTCTGACAGCAACCAACAAGAAATATTCAGCTTTTACCGTAAAGTGAGCATCTCTTTAGTAAGGGATTGGTCCACTTCCTCTGTTCCCTGAAAGCAGAATTCTTGTACCCAAAATTCAGATCTTGAAGAGAGAAAAAGTTAACCCTGTGCCAAATCAAAAGCTACCATTGACGCCTCATATCTGCAGCATAAAGATCCTCAAAATTTGACTCCTCCAACTAAGAATGTGCTTAGGTGTTAAAGTTTGGCTGATTGAAAACTGGGGCTAGAATGGCGAAGAATCCTCCGCCAAATCATAAGCTACCATTAACACTTACATCAAAGAAATGCTACGTAGCACTAGTGGCTTATATATTTTGAAATATAGTCTAAGGATGCATTGCCATGAACAATATACACTACATATATCAGAAAACGAACACAAAATAGATGCAACGCTACCAAAATTTACAAACTCATTTTTTATTTTTTTTATTTTAAGTATTAGAAACAAATAATTTTTGAATTTACGAATTATAAACAAAGAATTACGCTAGCATTTTGTTATGTTGGAAAAGAAATAACACCTGAACTTGGCCCCCAATTGGATAACAACCATCAAATAACCTAAATTTGTGAAATAGAGTATATAAAAGAGAAGTGGAAGAATAGGAGATGGACTTACCGCATTGTTTTTGTATTACTTTGACCAAATACATCTTCAACTTCTCTAATTTGGTGAGCAGCCCTTGAATTTTGATCATTTGCAGCTCTTGAAGAGAACTTTCCTTTTTCTTTCTTTTTTTCCCTGTGAGAGAATAAGGAATAAATCAAATTAAAGAAAAAATCTATGCGTAATCTTTGATAATTGTCTGTTTGATTAATTCAATATGAGAAAACTTACCACTCTGATCTGTCTTGGACCAATATGCACAACTACCCTTTAATCCGTTCCCTGTCGATATAGATATTTGGAATATGGGCAATTTTGAGCCACTCTGCGCCGCTTCCCTTCACACATATTTCCTTTAATTTGGGGCATTTATAAATATTTAATTTGGTGAGGTGTTGCATGGCTCCCGCTGTTGGCAGATACATCAGGTTCTTGCATTCCCAAAGAAACAAGTTTCGAACAGAAGAAAGGTTGCCCAACCACTCAGGCAAAGCTTCCATCTGGTCAAAATTAAGTATCCAGAGTTCTGTTAGGGCAGTAAATCGTTGAATATCTTCTGGGAGAGAGTTGAGTTTAGCCCATCCAAACAATGTTAGTGTTTCAAGGGATGCGTGTTGGATGGAACTGAGACTAGGGAAAGCATCCAACTCCTCACAAAACCCACCAATACTCAAAGACTTCAAGCGGGTGAGGCAGTCTAACCCATCAATCTTTTACAAGATGTAATTGTTAAAGAGGAAAGTGAATGCAAATCATGTAGATTTGGAATTGATATCAGATTAGGACACTCATCTATCTCCAATGACGATAGAGATATACATGATTGAAGACCAATTGGTAGAACTTCATCACTGCACGATATCGCTAGGGTTCGAAGAAGTAACGCCACACCTTTTATACTTGGAAAGGACCTCAGATTATGACAATATCTTACGTTGAAATTCTCAAGGGAACGAAGGGTGTGCAGTCCATCCGGCAAATAACTCAATTTCTTACAGAATAATATTTCCAGTGACCGAAGAGAAGTGTAGAAGCCCCATACATCCCCATGTGGTGATAGGGATACCAAATCATTACATCTCAATATACTCAAAGACATAAGACTCGAATTATTTTTCAATAACTGCTCTGGCAAAGAAGCAAGTTTTGAAATTGCCCTAATTTGGAGGGACGTTAGTGTGGTAAGCTTGCTGCTAATTTTTTTAAATGTCGTGCTATTGGTTTCGGAAATTTCTAATTTCTCAAGAGAAGGAAAATGACATGGAGCACTTTTCAGTTGCTTACAGTACTGAATGGTCAAATTCTTAAGGCATCCGTCCATTCAACTAGATTTCGCATCCACCGCAATTGAAGACTTTTCAAACACGGGAACAATATTTTGTCGTAACCACCATCATTATAGTTGCCGTAAAACTCGGTTCCTATAGATCTTACATTATCCATACCATTTATATAAAGATCCCTAAGACAAGGTAGAAGCCCGAGAGTGGGAAGAACCTCACATTTCTTGCAACCAATTAATTTGATATTAATCAAATTGTCATATAGCAAAAAGCCATCCCTTGCATCACGACTTGTCAACATCCATGATGGGAATTTCTCCCCTCCAAAACCAACAATTTTTAAGCTCTTCAAATATCGGTGAGGTTGGAGTCCTTCCAACACCTCTTCATCATTATTGTGGTTGCCTTCTCTATTCTCACTCCAGTAAAATCCCAACTCGTATACTTTGGCCTTTTCTACTAATTTGGCGTTTTTGGAGGCTTCTTTATCTTTCACATGCTCTAGCCTACGAATGTCTAATTCTCCTTTTAGTTGATTCAAGCTTCCCAATTCTTCGATCTGAAAACCTGTGCCTTGACCCACAACGAAACATTGCAAAGTTTGCAGACAAGTCAACTGCCCTAAGCCTTTAGGTGTTCGCTCAATTTCATAACCATTAAAATAAATATGTCTCAAATTAATCAAATTTTTTAGATCTTCTGGAAGCTCTTTGAGATTATTACAACCTTCAACTCTTAAAGTTTGCAAATTGTAGAGCTTGGTGATGGCCTTTGGTAACACTTTGATGTAGGTACTTGAGATGCTGAGAAGTCTCAAATGTATTAATAGGCCAATTGAACTTGGCAATTCTTTTATACTGTTTCCATATAATTTTAAAACACGCAAGCATTCAAAATTGAATATTGCTTTGCCAATTGCAGCATTTTCTGAAATAAATGCGCGCAATTTCCAAACACCATCTTTTAAAAATGGAATTCTTGGCATAGTTTTGTCTTTAGGTTGGATCACCAAACGTCGTACAAGGCTGATATCATCTCTCAAATCCTCATTTAAAATTAGGGTCTCTGATTTTGATACTGAGAGAGCAAGATCATGTACCAAATCATGCATCTTGCATATGAAAATATTATCATATTCATCCTTTTCCTCATCTTGGAATAAGGAATTTGCCAATAAGATATCAAAACACCTGTTACCAATATCCTCCATCACTTGACAACCTCCTAGAGATGGTTGAAGGAACCCTTCAGCCATCCAAAGCTGAATTAATTCTTCCTTATTAATCCTATCATCTTTGGGGAAAATTGAACAATATGCAAAACATTGTTTTAGAGATGGTGGTGAAAGATGATCAAAGCTTAATTTTAATATTGGTAACATTTCATTACTACCATTTAGCGAATTCCAAATTTCATTGTTTTGAATTGCTAACCATTCACTTTTCTCCTTTTTAAGAGACATTGTCCCTCCTAGGACTTTTGCAGCTAATGGGACCCCTCCACATTTTTTGGCAATATCCCTTCCAATAGCCTCTAAATCACGAGTTAGTGGAACTCTTTCATTAAGAGCTACTTTTTTTTTAATTATGGACCAGCATTCATCTTCTGATAGTTTTTTCAAGTTATTTTGTGGAAGTGTCATCGTGATTTTGGCCACTTTATCACTACGGGTTGTTAAAATAATGCTATTTCCCGCATTCGGATTAATTCCTAATAAACCACTCCTTAAAGAATCCCATTTCACAGGTTCTTCATTCCATACATCATCAAGTATTAGAAGATATCTTTTGCCTTGCAACTCCTTTTGAAGGCATTCTAATATTGTATTCTTATTTTCTAATGTACTTGAGTTATGGGTAAGGGATTCTAAAGCCTCTCTCAAAATCCTTTTATCATTGAAATCATCAGAGATACATACCCATATTCTCTTATCAAAATGTCTCTTTACTAGCTCATGATTGTACACTAATTTTGCTAAAGTTGTTTTTCCCAAACCTGCCATTCCTACAATAGGAATGACTGAGAGTTGTTGATTGGTTGCACTAAGCAGCAAGTCTACTATTTCTAAGACATGATCTTCCCTTCCTACAATTTCTGAATGATCAACAGAGGAGTCTGTCTCTCGGTTTGGGATTATTTCAGGACTTGCATTTACTAATTTTGCTCTAGTAAGTCCAAATCCATTTGCGTCTTCATTAATCTTTTTTAGCGACTCGCTAATATTCTTAACCTTGTTGGCCATCTTGATACGAAATGCAAAGGGGTTTGAAAATGAAAAGAAGAAGCATACCTTTCTTTTCATTTGATTTCGGATCTCTACCTTTCGCCGGAGAATCTCATACGCAAGCTCATCCATCACATCATCAGCATCATAAGCAACATCTTGAAGTCTCTGCAGCCAGCGCCTCACCGACAGGTCAGTCACTTGCTTTCTCTCTGCATCAGCCAGCACATCTTGGATCATCTCCACTGACTGACGAAGCCGTGTCAGCTCCTCCTTGAAACCCCAAGCAAGGCCGATCTGCTCGGTAACAAGTGGAATCAGCTTGCTTAGTATTTCCTTAGCAACTTCAGTAACAATAGCCTCAGCCATGTTTTCTCTGGTACGTACTCAGGTAAAAATCAGAAATAAGCAAGAAGTATTTGGAAACTATAGAGGAAACAGGATAGTAAAGACTAACAGCAAAAATATTTATATAGAAGTGAGGAACATCCACTTGCACCGTCTATTACGTGAGAGAGCTAGCGAACCATCATTACTTAAATATTTGTCCGTGGGCCAATGCATATATATATTAGTCAGATTCAAAACACGTAGTCAGTCAACAAAGTTCATCGATGTACTAAAACAATAGAGCAGTTGAAGTTGATAACATCGAAATAGCTCGCCCCCATTTGCAGTCTTGCATAGTTCATCGATGTACTAAAACAATAGAGCAGTTGAAGTTGATAACATCGAAATAGCTCGCCCCCATTTGCAGTCTTGCATGTGAATTTCGGTCAACACCTATCTTCTTTATATATAGATACACATTATGAGAGAATCGATACAAAACACTCAGTCAGGAGAACTGAAGTATAATACTACAATACTTATCAAAAAAAAAAAAGTATAATACTACAAAATTAAAATAGCTGGCCACCATCTACTTCAATCTTTCTTTATATCATTATGATAATGTGTGTAATGAAGTGTTGAAGTTAGTTAGAGAGTCATAATGAAATTACTCTTTGAGATCTTCTTCAATTACTCAATGTATACCATGCAGTAAAGCAAAGTCTATCATAATACATGACTCATTCTCATCAGTTATCAATGAATTTGCAAAAGAAATTTAAGATACGCGAGATACCTCAGGCTCTCAGCAATGTTTTGTTTGGTGATTGAATATTTCAGAAATAAATTGGAAGTATTTCAAAATCGTAAAAGAAATTGTGATGTCGTATTATTACATTGATAGAAGAGAGAATCACATCAACTTGCACACGTGCCTTGGGGGTTTCTCTGTCTCTTTTATCCAAATTGAAATTAATGGGGACATAACCATGTGATTGTGCTAGCTAGCACAATCACATGTTGGACCAACATTTAATGATGATTAACTAACCATGTGATTGTGCTAGCTAGCACAATCACATGTTGGACCAATATTTAATGATGATTAACTATACATGTTGGACCAATATTTAATGATGATTAACTATAATATTGGTCCAACATGCGTTCACATTTTGAGTTTTGATAGACTCCAACACTCATGGTAGATACAAAGTTAATTAAAAAACAATGTTACTGCAGAAAAAGTTGGCCACCATTTGCATGTGAATTGTGCATGCAAATATAATAGTTTCACTGAATCACAGTATTTAGAAAGAAAAAAAAAGGTTTCAAATTGCGAAAAAACGATGCTTAATATTCGCTCAAGAGACCTCATATATGTATTATTTTATTACACATGCATTTCAGCATCAACATCAATCTCCCTTATGTAATTTGATAGTGTGTCTAATGAAGTCTTAAGCTAGTGTTTCCTCACTCAAAAAAAAAAAAATCTTAAGCTAGTGTAGAGAGCCATTAGGAACAGCTCTACAATATCAACATTTTAGTAATACATTTATGGGAAAAAAAAAAAAAAAAAGTTAATGGATGCTCTAAGAAAAAAGTAATTAATTTTTTTAATAATTTTTTATATTTCTCATAAAAGTGATATTAAAATTTTCTAAAATGGTATATTCACAAATGCATTAAGGACAATCATTAATTGTACCCTACGAAAACTTAATTGTCATCATCTAATAGATTAATTTGTTTAATAATTAATGGCCCAATAACCTATACATGGATGGAGATAGTGTTATATTGAAACATACCTTATGTACAAAGGGTTTGAGGGATACTCAAGTCATTCCACCACCTTTTGTTACTTAGTAATATCTATATGGGTCCGGTTAATGGATACCCTTAGGGTATTTGTTAATTGATCATTTTAGGAAAAAAATTTGTATCATTTTTATGAAAAATATAAAAAATTGTCAAAACAATTATTTACATTTTTATTTTTCTATAAAAAATTTCTAAAAATATTTCTTGACCCAATATCCTTATGAAGAGTCGTTCCCTTCCTCGGGGCAAAGGGACACTTTGCCTTAGCTAACAAAATTTTTAAAAAGTTTCCGAATGTATATATTTTTATAGTTTTTTTTGTGTTAATATTAGACCCCAAAATTGAGAGTAGCCCCCTCCCAAAAAAAAATAGATAAAAAAAAAAAAAAAAAAAAGAAGCTAACCCACCCAAAAAAGAGTTGAGCACATTATCAGTGGTCTCCAAAAATAGTTGTTAATAACAGGTAATAATAGTCCATTTTTAAAATTTAAAAATACTAAACTTTCTCCAAAAATAGTGCTTTTACTCATAAAGAAATTTTCACTTGAATATTTTATTATTATTTGGAACTAAACTTTTTGTTGTTGTTGTTGTTGGTAAGTTTCCAATTGTTTGTGTTAATGCTTGATTTAAACTGAAAATATTAAATGAAAAAAGAAACCCTAAATAGGGGAGATTTAATGATAGGGAATGATAGTACACTACTCAAAGAGAGAGAGAGAGAGAGAGAGAGAGAGAGAGAGAGAGAGAGAGAGAGAGAGAGAGAGAGAGAGAGAGAGAGAGAGAGAGAGATGTTTTTTTTAAAATAAAAAATATCAATAAAAAAACATTAAATAGAAGAGATTTAATTCTAGGAGTGATTGCAAATTTACAATAAAATGATGGTGATTCTTTTCTTTTCTTTTTGTTATATCAATGGCAAAGTAGGGAATTTGTGTATACTTAATAAAGTTTATAAAGATGACAAGTTCTTTTCAATATATATACACACACATTTGAGTAAATGTACGTGTGGGGACCAATTAATCAATAATTATTAAAACCGTGTTAACTGGGCTTGTGGCCTATCTGAGGAAGTTAAACCATCCGAGGATGCCCACATAAGGTTATAAGGGGAACCAAATGAAAAGAGGAGTAGATATCACATGAAATGGGTCCAATATTCGTCCGATGACAAAATCTTTCTTGGCAATATGTGTCCGAGGATGACCCGAACGCCGTATTGTCACAAACACACTTCGAAGCTACATTACCACTAAAGGTGGGACATGGGGCCAAGGGTAAGAAAGAAAAAATAAATAAATATCTTTAACAACTGCTGCCTCCGCATTAATTGCCTCTCAACCAACTCTCTAGCCGCATTAATGTGGAGGTGATACCTGAATAATGATGAAGCAGCCTTACAGCTGTTGGTTGGAGGTTCCAGGAGGTATTGGATGGACAGGAAGGGATCCCCCGAATCCAACCTACACGTATGTGGTGAAGATGACACCAAGAGGGCAGTATATAACATGGAAGAATGCATTAAGAGAAAGGATCGAAACTTCTAAACAATTGATGCTTAGAAGAAAATCTTATGAAATAAAGAACTTATCTTGTTTCAAGAATAAATTAGTCGTAATATCTGTATTAATCCATCTAGAAACGTTAAGTTTAATTGTTTTTCTTCTGAAGTTAATCCAGTTCTTTTATATCCACGCTTTACAAATTTATTGTTTGGGCCTTTAGCGTTCGAACCCAATACAAGTTTGGGATCGACACAAATTGAGTCCTTACAATTGGCGCCGTCTGTGGGAAGAGCTTGATTTAGATTAAAAGAAATCTGGTTCAACGTTCATGATAGAGGAAGCAGGTCCACATCACTACACAGTAGGACCACATCAAGTAGATGCCAACTTACACCAAGTAGAGTCAAGAGGCTCCTAGAATGGTAATCCGCACCGAAGTCTCAAACGGAGAGAAGGCCGTGAGGGGAGTGTGCGCACAACTCATACCACCAAAAGTCACTCCCGTGGGAAGAGTCATCTTTCCCATGCAAAGAATGACAGGGACTTACAACGTGAAATTGACGAGTTGAAAAGAGAGTTGCGCCACGCCAGGCCAGGACGTTCCCGGCCTAGCTCCGAACCGTCATCCGAGGAGATGGATGGAGCTAGTTATAGGCGGAGATCCAGAACTCCACCTAGTGAGACTTTTTCCTATGAAGAGGAGGACAGCTGTCGACATAGGTGCAAAAGCCCGCCTAGCAGGGGCTTAGGGAACAATGCCATGAACAAAGCGTTAAGCCAAGTCTCCAAATCACCCTTCACAAGGAATATAGAAGATGCGATTCTTCCTCGGCGATTCCACCAACCTATATTCACCCTATATGATGGTCGGACAAACCCAATAGAACACGTTAGCCATTTTAGCCAAAGGATGGCTATCTACTCCAGGGATGAGGCCTTGATGTGCAAGGTCTTTTCATCAAGTTTGGGTCCGGTGGCGATGAGATGGTTTAACGGTTTAAGGGCCAACTTTATTGAGTCCTTCAAAAAGCTTACCCGGGCTTTTGGCACTTGCTTTATCACCTGCAGTAGGGTTCCTCGGCCTTTGGGATCCTTGCTGTCTATGTCCATACGAGAAGGCGAGACTCTTAAAGCTTATTCAAATAGATACTGGGAAATGTTTAATGAAATAGAGGGAGAGCATGATGATATGGCTATAAGTATTTTCAAGGCTGGTCTTCCAGCCGAGCATGATTTAAGGAAATCTCTAACTGGTAAACCTATTACCAGTGTACACCAATTAATGGACAGGATCGACAAGTACAGAAGAGTAGAAGAAGACCAACTTCAGGGAAAAGGAAAGACTAAGGTAATCCCTCAGGAGAGAAGAGATTTCAGGTCGGGCTGTTACAATAGTAATCGACCTCGGAAAGACTTCGTTGGGCAATCGGGTTCTGCTGACACCCAGTTGGTTAATGCAGTGTTTCGGGAGTCAGTGCAGTAGGTATTGGAGAAGATAAAGAACGAGCCATTTTTTAAATGGCCAAACAAGATGACAGAAGAGCCTAAGAGACACAACCCGAACCTATATTGCCACTATCATCAGGATCATGGGCATATGACAGAAGATTGCAGGAATTTATGGGACCATTTGGAGCAGCTGGTCCGAGAGGGGAAATTGAAGCAACTCTTGCATCATTTCAGTGGTAGGGTAGGCCAGGCAGGCTCAGAGATGCGTGGGGACGCTTCTTTAAGACTCCCCCTTGGCACAATAAACGTTATTTTTGCCGCCCCGGGGAGGACTGGATCTTGTCCTTCCAGGGTATTGTCGATGTTCCGACCTCCGGCCGAGGAGCATTGCCAAGCGTCAAAAAGAGCCAGGGTGGACATCCCCCTGATTTTGGGCTTTTCAGATGAGGACAAGGTTGGAACCATACAGCCCTATGATGATGCTCTGGTGGTCACCTTGAGAATTGGTGGGTACGATGTAAAAAGGGTGATGATTGATCAAGGTAGTGTTGTTGATATAATGTACCCAGATTTGTATAAAGGGTTAGGTTTGAAGCCTGAGGACTGGGCAGCCTACAGTTCCCCTCTGGTAAGTTTTGAGAGAAGGATGGTCGTTCCAAGGGGATAGATCAGACTACCTGTGCAAATCGATATGGATGTAATGGAGGTGGACTTCATTGTTGTAGACATTTTCTCTCCATACACAGCCATTATGGGCAAACCTTGGCTTCATACCTTGGGAGCAGTCTCATCTACTCTACATCAGAAGGTGAAGTACCCATCTGGAGGCCAAGTATTGGAAATATTAGGAAGCCAAGTTGCAGCTCGGCAGTGCCTTGTAGCAACTATACAATATCGGCTAGAGGCAGAGACCTTGGCTACTGCCGATAATGGATTATAGCAATTAAAACCCCCAGCATTACCCTTAGATGGACCAGCCGACGAGGTAAAGTGTGAAGATTTGGAGAGGGTAATTGTTGCTGATGATCCGGAAAGATTTTTCCAGGTTGGGGCTAAGCTGCCTTTGCAAGAAAAGGAGCAATTGCTGGAATTCCTCAGAGAAAATGTAGATGTGTTCGCATGGAGCCCATATGAAGCCCTAGGTGTAGATCCGAATTTCATTTGTCATCGACTCAACGTGAATCCTTCCATTATTCCGAAAAGACAGCCACCTCAGCGACTATCAAAAGAGCATGCCAAAGCTGTCAGAAGTGAGGTGGCCAAGCTCAAGCAGGCTAGGGCTATCAAAGAAGTTTTTTACCCTCAATGGTTAGCCAATACGGTGGTGGTAAATAAGAAGACAGGAAAGTGGCGAGTGTGCGTGGATTTCACGGATCTTAATAAGGCTTGTCCCAAGGATCCTTTTCCTATGCCAAAGATAGACCAGTTGGTGGATGCAACCGTTGGTCATCCTCGGATGAGTTTTTTGGATGCCTTTCAAGGATAACACCAAATACCGCTAACATTGGACGATCAAGAGAAGACAACTTTCGTCACCCCTATTGGAAACTATCATTATAAAGTGATGCCCTTTGGTTTGAAAAATGCAGGATCTACCTATCAACGAATGATGAGTAAAATGTTCGAACCACAACCAGGAAGAAACATTGAAGTCTATATCGATGATATGGTAGTGAAGAGGAAAGTGGTGTCCGAGCATGTGGAAGATCTTATGAACATCTTTGGAATACTGAGAAAGCATAAGCTATGTCTGAATGCTTCAAAGTGTTCTTTTGGTGTAGGCTCCGGGAGGTTCTTGGGGTACATGGTGACTCATAGAGGAATTGAGGTAAACCCAAATCAGATTAAGGCCATCAACGATTTACAAGCACCTCGGAACCCAAAAGAAGTGCAGAAACTGACTGGAATGATTGCTGCTTTGAATCGATTTATCTCTAGGTCGATCGAGAGGTGCCATCCCTTTTTCCTTCTACTGCATAAATGGAAAGGATTTGAATGGACCGAGGAGTGTGCTGTGGCATTTCAGCAGTTGAAAGAATACCTGTCCAAGCCGCCTATCATGTCTAGTCCTGAGGTGGATGAGGTCATGTTTGCTTATCTAGCAGTTACCCCTCATGCAGTTAGTTTTGTCTTAATACGAGAGGACAGCAGCGTCCAAAGACCAGTTTATTACGTAAGTAAGTCCTTTCATGAAGCTGAGGTAAGATACTTATCATTGGAAAAGGCCATCTTGGCGGTGATCCATGCAACACGCAAACTTCCACATTACTTTCAGGCCCATATTGTGGTTATTTTAACTCAGCTACCTCTCAAGTCCATACTTAGAAGTGCAGATTATACTAGGAGAATTGCTAAGTGAGGCACAATCCTAGGTGTTTTCGACATTAAGTATATGCCTCGCACTGCTGTGAAAGTTCAAGTCCTTGCCGATCTGGTAGCTGAGTTCGTCGAGTGTCCAGAAGAAGCTAACATGAAGCAAAGTGACATGGATGAAAAGCCGGTTGGTCTGATCTCCACACAAGGCGGTTCCTCCTGGAGAGTATATGTGGACGGAGCATCAAACCAACGGGGGGCAAGATTGGGGCTAGTTTTGATATCCCCTGAAGAGATCATCATTGAGAAATCCTTGAGGTTGGGATTCTTGACTACTAACAATGAAGCAGAATACGAAGCTTTGTTGATGGGAATGAGTATGGTCCAGAAAATGGGTGGAAAGGTAGCAGAATTATTCTCGGATTCAAAATTGGTAGTCGGCCAAGTGAAAGGAGAACTGGAAGCCCGAGATCCAAGAATGCAAGGATATTTGAGTCAAGTTAGGCATATGCAAACGAAATTTGAATCTTTTGACTTGTCACATATCCCCCGAGGTGAAAATACCCACGCCGATTCCCTGGCAACCCTTGCCATCTCTTCAACACGGAGTTTTCCTCGGGTGATAATCGTCAAAGATTTGTATACCCCCACCCCATCAGGAAAGGACGTACGTCAGTTTCATCGAGTCAATCTAGCGCCGAACTGGATGGATCCCATATTGAAATTCCTCGAAAGTGACACCTTGCCCGAAAAGAAAATAGAAGCTGAGAAAATATGGAGGAAAGCTCCTCGGTTTTGTTTATCCGAGGACAAAAAGTTATACAAACGGTCTTTTTCTAGGCCATACTTACTTTGTATACATCCCAAGATGTCAAAGTCACTCCTAGAGGAGCTGCATGAAGGCATTTGTAGAAGTCATGCGGGGGGAAGGTCCCTATCACACCGGGCCATTACTCAAGGATATTGGTGGCCAAATATGCAGAAGGAAACGCAGGAGTATGTTAGAAAATGTGACCAGTGTTAGAGATTCGCTACAAACATCCACCAGCCTGGAGGAATTCTTAACCCTCTGTCCAGCCCTTGGCCTTTTACTCAATGGGGGCTAGATATTGTCGGCCCTTTTCCTAAAGTTTTAGGAAACAAAAAGTATCTGCTGGTCAGTACATATTATTTTACTAAATGGGTCGAAGCTGAACTTTGGCTAACATTGAAGACGTAGATGTTAAGAGGTTTATCTGGAAGAATATTGTTACGCAATTTGGAACTCCGCGCACTCTTGTCTTGGATCACGGCCTTCAATTTGATAGTAAGGCCTTCAGGCAATATTGTTCAGACTTAGGTATAAATAATAGATATTCCACTCCGGCCTATCCTCAAGGGAATGGGCAAGCTAAGGCTGTTAACAAAGTAATAGTCAATGGATTTAAGAAGAGATTGGATGATGCAAAATGAAAATGGGTGGAGGAATTGCCACATGTTCTTTGGACCTATCGAACAACGCATCGACGATCAACAGGAGAGACTCCTTTTTCCATGACCTATGGAGCCGAAGACATCATCCCTCTGGAAACTGGATTCCCAACGTTAAGGATTAGTACATTTTCTTCGGATAGTAACGATGGGCTGTTGGGAAAAAGTTTAGACTTGATCGAAGAGCGAAGGGAGAATGCAATGGTCCAATTGGCTTACTACCAGCATAAACTCAAGCAAGGCAATGATACTAATGTAAAGCTAAGACCGTTAGCGGTAGGAGATTTGGTGCTGAGGAAAGTTCTGGGAACCACCAAGAATCCAACTTGGAGAAAATTGGGGCCAAATTAGGAAGGGCCTTATCAGATTACTTCAGTAGCCGGAATAGGAGCATATTATCTGGAAGACCTAGATGAAAAAGTTGTACTCTATCCTTAGAATGTAAACAATCTCAAGATGTATTATTATTAATAAAAGTAATTTAGTTTGGGTTTTTTTTAATTTATGCTGATCATGCATCTTGTGTTTCCACATCTAATGACATCTTATGAAGTATTAAACAGAAACTAAGTTATGTCAGATCCTCGGATAACAAGCTTAGTGGAAATTAATACCCTATGACATCTTATGAAGTATTAAACAGAAACTAAGTTATGTCAGGTCCTCGGACCACGAGCTTAGTGGAAATTAATACCCTATGGCATCTTATGAAGTATTAAACAGAAACTAAGTTATGTCAGGTCCTCGGACCACAAGCTTAGTGGAAATTATTACCCTATGGCATCTTATGAAGTATTAAACAGAAACTAAGTTATGTCAGGTCCTCGGACCACAAGCTTAGTGGAAATTAAAACCCTGTGAAATCTATTGGGTCACTAAGTGGGTTCCATAGAAACTAATACAGCCTCTCGCTATTAAAATGCTAATACCACTTGGGCTTATGCATTCCAAAATAACAAATTCTCAAATATCGTCCTAAGATCACAGGGTTTTTAATTATCTATTGAAGATATAAACCCCAATAAGCCTATGAACATCATCTAATGTATAACTGAAGTACTTTAGACCCAACTTTATCCAACTTTTGAACATTCCCTTAAGTTTCAATTTATTAGAAGGAATGCATATATATCCAAAATGTCTCCCTAAGATCTCATAGTATTAATGTTTATCACCCATTTTAACCGCCAACTATTAATGTGTATAAGTTATTTTTTCTCTTGCAAACGAAAGACAGTCAAGATGAATCCATTCAAGCTAAGAAAACAAAGCGAACAAGTACAAAAATAAGATAAAACGGCAACAACGACAAGCAAATAGACAGAAAATCCTTACAAAAGTCCTAATCAAATTGTAAAATAAGGCCTATTTTTTCAACTTAATTTGGAGCTTGGGAGTTTGGTTGGCTAATTTATCTGCCTTTGAGGTAATGACTCCCTCCTTGTCCTTAGTAACTCCCCCAGCTGGCATGACTGTAGAAGCCAAATCCCGTTGAAAGCCTTGAGAGGCTACCTCTGCCTCAGAAGTTGCTGTAGTCTTGTCCAAGGAGACTTCTTGAGGGGCATTAGTCTCTTTAGCTGGTTCTGGTTGGCCAGGGGGAGGAAGATTTTGAGGCAAAACCTCCTGATTAGGATTGGTGGTTGAGGGAGTGTCTTCGGCTTGAGTGGACGGAGGATCCAAGGCACGGATTGCTGTAGGATAGAACACATTCTCTACTTTCCTTAACTCGGATGAAGCCTCAACCCCAGCTCGGTTAAGGGCTTCATTCCAGGTTTGGGTGTAGTAAATACGACACACCATTGGCACCTCTGCCCTTAGCATCTCCTCTATCTCAGCCACCCCGAGGTCGTAACCTTTCTGTTCGGCCTCATTCGTTGCCTGTTCGGCCTCAACCTTTGCCTTCTCGGCTTCCTCCCTGGATTTTTCAGCTTGCTCCCTTAATTTTTGGGTTTCCTCTAAGTGCTTTTTAAGGATTGCCACTTGCTCCCGGGCAGCCTTCAATTCTTCATTTGTCTCGTGCAAGCGCTTTCTCTGGTCCTCGGCTTGCTTTTAGAAGCCTTCCAAGGCCGAGTCAGAGCTTTTCGAGCTTGCTCTTCAGCAATTAATTTTTTCTTAAAATGTCCACCAAGTTTTGCTCAAATATTGTTAAAGTTTGTACAGCCAACGCCCATCTTTTCCTTTCATCTTCTAATTGATTGTAGTAGTTATTGAGCATCTCATCCAGTCTAAAAGTATTTTGGATAACCTAAAAGGAAGAAATTAACACTATAGTCAGTAAAGAGTACACATCAGTTAGTAATGATCGCAAAAGGAAAAAGAAAAGAGTTAGCACTATACCATTCCCAAATATCTTTTATTGTTAAGGATGAGTTCATTCTTCCTTGCATTTTTTATTTCGGTCATGTCCTTTGGGAGTAACAAAGTCTCCTCTACAGCCGAGGCTACATGGCACCCAATGCCACCATTGAAGTCCCTAATAGATGCATCATCTCGTAGAGGCTCCCCACCGTGCATGGGTGCTGGCAACCAGGCTTGTGGCTCAGGAGGTTGAGTGTCAGACCTCTCCTAGCCTCGCTGAAGAGTATGGCTAATCTTCTGCTACTTGGCAGCTCGTTGGGCATCTTTTTCGCGGGTCAAACGGGAATTTCCTGTATCGACCACATCTTTCCCTTTCTGCTCCCTACGCCTTTTCAGTTTCGGCAGCATCAGCTCTAACCGTCTGGAGAGGTTGATGAGAAGCAGGAGGAGGAGACCTAGTGGAAAAAGGAGGAATCTGGGATTGCGTTGATTTTCCCGATGCACTCTTCCTAGGTTGATTCTTTATCAGCTCCATTAGACTTTTTTGGGGCTTCCTTTGTATTCCCATCTCGTCAAGATCTTCCTCGGAGTGTATAGTTTGATTGAAAATCTCAAAATCGTCCGAGGAGTCTGATAGTTCTACAACTTCCTCTGGACTTTCTTCTTCTTCTTCCTCTTTTTCTTCTTCCTCTTTTTCTTCTTCTTCCTCTTTCTCTTCTACTTCCTCTTCCCTGAGGGAAAGTTGGGATGAAGAGGCTCCTGTTGAGATAGCAACAACAAAAAGGGGCTTAGTGCGAGAGGTGTCCTTAGGAAGTGGAACACCTTCTGGAACGATGAACCCCTGGTAGACAACGCTAATACGGTGAAGCCGGGGATCGCAGACTTTGATCACACACTTCGGTGCTTGGAAAGCAAATGAGAGGGGGGTGTAGCCGAGGATCAAATGGGCTACCCGGAGTTGGCCGTCTGCTTCGTTCACGTATATCTCGGCTTTCAATACCCTGTCCAAACTTGCTTTGTTGACTAAACTAAGTTTGGGCTTGGTAGAACTTCTATCTGCAAAATCATTGAATTGAAATGAAGCGTCATTAGGGATAAGAATACTAAGACTAAAGACAAAAAAAAATAAAAAATAAAGGGAAAATATGTATGTATAAACCGAACGTTATGAATCCATGTTTACATTCCCACCTGGTTCTCCTTCCTCCATAGGGCATGGCAGACCATCATGCCATTCCCTAGAAAAGATAAGGAAATCCTCCTTTAAGTTCTTGTTTGAAGTGGGAAGGCACTAAATTAGCCTCACCGCGGGTTACCTCGACTTGAGATAATATCCCTGCCCCTTCAAATGGTGGAGGTTGTACACCCAATTCACGTCATGATGGGTCAGGTTTAGGTCCATTCTCTCATTCAAGGCTTCTATACTTCCTAGGACCCTAAACATGTTTGGGGCACACTGAGTTGGGGATAACCTAAAGAACCTAAGGTAGTTCCTAGGAATAGTACCCATGGGGATGGTCATCCTGCCTTTTATGAAGGCAATCATGGGAATAACCACTTCCCCTGTTCTTCTAGCACCGGCCCATTCCCTCTGGGCTACGTACCTCATACCCACTGTTGAGGGGATCCTATACTTAGCGCGGAAACTTCTCATACCTTCCTCGGACTCAACTAGACATCGAAACTTACCCTCTTTCCCCATTTTCCTAAAGGGTTTCGTAGAGAAATTAACGAGTTTAAGATGAAAGCTGAAAAGGTTTTAAGAAGACTTACAGGTTTAAAAGAGGGTCCTCGGACAAGATTTTAGTATTTATAGATGCCCAGGAAAACAACGAAAAATGAGAAAGACAGGTTCAGTGTATAAGCTCTAGAATTGTGTGATCGCTGAAAGTAAGAAAGAGAATTGATTTGAAAATTCCTTTATAGTCGTGCAGAAGTCATGAGCGAGAAATTTCCCGCTCGCAAAACGAGATAGACCCTCCACCATTCGATTTACATCTTACCGTTGAACGTGGGGGATAGGGGCATCACCAAAATTTAATGCTGCCGCGCTCGAGACGCTGAAGCGTCAAGAGCATGCCCAAAACGTAAAAGGGTATGGGCTTGTGACATCAAAATCAATATTTTCTCCCGAGGAGTCGAAAAGTAAGATTTTGAGGGGCTATTGTGGGGGCCAGTTAATCAGTAATTATTAAAACTGTGTTAATTGGGCCTGTGGCCCATCCGAGAACGTTAAACCATCCGAGGAGGCCCACATAAGGTTATAAGAGGAACCAAATGAAAAGAGGAGTAGATATCACATGAGATGGGCCCAATATACATCCGAGGACAAAATCCTTCTTGGCAATATGTGTCCAAGGACGACTTGAATGCCGTATTGTCACAAACACACTTCGAATCTACATTTCCACTAAAGGTGGGACATGGGGCCAAGGGTAAGAAAGAAAAGATAAACAAATATTTTTAACAACTGCTGCCTCCGCATTAATTACCTCTCAACCAACTCTCTGGCCGCATTAATGTGGAGGTGATGCCTGAACAGTGATGAAGCAACCTTACAGCTGCTGGTTGGAGGTTCTAGGAGGTGTTGGATGGGACAGGAAGGGATCCCCCGAATCCAACCTACACGTGTGTGGTGAAGATGACACCAAGAGGGCAGTATATAACATGGAAGAATGCATTAAGAGAAAGGATCAGAACTTCTAAACAATTGATGCTTAGAAGAAAATCTTACAAAATAAAGAACTTAGCTTGTTTCAAGAATAAATTGGTCGTAATATCTGTATTAATCCATCTAGAAACGTTAAGTTTAATCGTTTTTCTTCTGAAGTTAATCTAGTTCTTTTATATCCACGCTCTACAAATTTATTGTTTAGGCCTTTAGCGTTCAAACCCAATATGAGTTTGGGATCGACACAAATTGAGTCCTTACAGTATGTATGTGTATGTGTTTACAATTTCTCCTTATTCATGTATCAATATGTAATTCGTCTCACCAAACCAAAATTTCCGACTCTGTCCTCAGCTGCTTGCCTTTACTCTACCCCCAAGCCCCTTTCCTCACCATGATGTCAATTGCTAAAGCAAGACTTAAAAAGGAAAATTGAATGTACCAGAAAGAAATAAGGAGGATTTCATGTACAAGTTAGACATAATAATGAATAATTCTTAGATATTTTTGAAGCACAATGAATGATGCTCCCTCCTCTCATATTCATAGTGGGACTTGTTAAATTTATGATGAAATTCACCATGAATGTAAGAAGATGAAACACCATTTCATTATACTCCAGAGCTATCTATGAATTTTCCATGGTTAACCCACGCTTAGAGCTCAACAACCGCTATAATTACCAAATACCCACTTGACCATTTGAATTATATGGTTTACATAAAACCAACACATTATTTTCATTTTCAAAATTTGGGTACTATGAATCTCCGTTTAGTTGCCAATGCAAGAAAACTTTAAGATGGTGACTACTTATATCCTTCTATTGATTAATGATGTACATGTCCCTCAAGTTCATAGCAGCTTAAGCTGCAGTAATCCCTGCTTAGTTTGCATTTAGTATGTTGTCTATTATTATAAACTAGTCGTAGATCCAAGGAAAGTGTGAGAATATATAATTATTTTGAGATATGATATAATATATAATTTATTCTTTACAAATATATAATTTTATCATTTTTTTAGTATTTTTTATTGATATTATTCTTTTTTGAAGTGGTCCATATTCCTCTAAATCTCTAACTATGATTGTTATTATATATTATATTTTCCTAACTTCTTTTGGTACAACTAAAAGTTTATGTTTCAAATTTATTATTCAAATTCTCATTCTCTTAAGGAGGAGGTTATATATTTCGGGTTTAACTTACCTCCAGTACTTTTTTAACTGGAGATCTCCTTTTATTTTAAATACACAATAACAAGTGGTAGTAGGTTTTAATCTCCACCTTTTATTTAGTTAGTGCGTGATGTGGCAATTCCTCATTAAAAGAAAATTAGATTTCAATTAAAAAAGTACTGAAGGAAAGCTAAACCCATATTTTTTTTTTTTGGTACAACTAAAATTTTTAAGTTTCAAATTTATTATTCAAATTCTCATTCTCTTAAGGAGATTATTATGATAATAAAAATTATTATATAATTACGATTGGTATTACTCAAATAATTGATAATACTCTCAACCCAAACTTTTTTTTTTTTTCTTCCATTCTTAAGCAAGTACATTGAAATAGGGCCAAAATGGGTTTTTACCCCTTCTCACAAATTTTCCAGCAAAATGTTCCATGTCTGAAACTAATTAGGGAAATGCCCCTGTTTTGAAACTCGATTTTTGGAATATCGAGTTATAACGAACATGGACTTAGGGGAAAAAAAAATTTTGGAACTCGAGTTCATGGAACTCAAGTACTTTATAGTGAACTCGAGTTCTAGAATTTCTTTTTTTTTTTTTAATTTTTTAGTTTGCTATAACTCGATTGTCCAAAAATCGAGTTTCAAAACAGAGGCATTTCCCTAATTAGTTTCAAATATGGGGCATATTGCTGAAAAGTTTTGACGAAATGGGCAAATGCCCATTTTCTCCTTGATCAAATAAACCAAAAATAAACCGAATTGGATTGAAGTAGACTGAATTGGACTAAATAGGACAAAGTAGACTGAATGCCGAAACGCAATAAAAAAAAAAAAAATTTAAGTCAGAAAGAAGTGAATAAAAAGGGAGCGAATGATTGTGTAAGGGGATCCTCGCTCTCTAAATCTGTAATCATCAAGCACAAATGCGCAATTGACACTTGGGATTGGCATTCAATAACAATTTTTTATCCTAAAATAAAAGAGAGGCGTAATAATCACCATTAACTGCAAATATTGTCCAGTGGCTAAAAGTTTGAACAGAGAATAGATTACAGTTGATAGATATATGGCATGCTTTCTTAGACGTTAGTCAAAAAATAACTATAATACACTTTATATCATTATGATAATGTGTATAATGAAGTGTTGAAGCTAGATTAGAAAGTCGTACTGAAATTACTGGTGATCTAATATTTCAGAAATAAATTGGAAGTATTTCAAAATCATAGAAGAAATTGTGATGTCGTATTATATATACATTGATAGAAGAGAGAATCACATCAACTTGCACACATGCATGCCTTGGGGGTCTCTCCGTCTCTTTTATCGATATTGAAATTAATTAACGGGGACATAACCATGTGATTATGCTAGTTAATCATCATTAAATATTGGTCCGACGTCCTAGCTAGGTTCAATGTGCATTCACATTTTGAGTTTTGATAGATTCAATACTCATGGTAGATAAGCCGACAACGCTAATTAGAAAACAATATTATTGCAGAAAAAACTGGCCACCATATGCATGTGAATTTTGCATGCAAATATAATAGTTTCACTGAATCACAGTCTTCCGAAAGAAAAAAAATGTTTCAAATTGCGAAAAAACGATGCTTAATATTCGCTCAAGAGACCTAATATATGTATTAGTTTATTAGTTACACATGCATTTCAGCATTAAGCTAGTGTAGAGAGTCGTTAGGAACAGTTCTACAATATCAACCTATCTTTTAGTAATACATTTATGGAAAAAGTTAATGGATGCATTAAGAAAAAAATAATTAATTTATTTTAAAATTTTTTATATTTCTCTTAAAAGTTATATTAAAATATTTCTAAATGGTATATTAAAAAATGCATTAAGGACACTCATTAATCAGACCCTACAAAAACTTAATTGTCATCATCTAATAAATTAATTTGTTTAATAATTAATGGCCCAATAGCCTATACGTAGATGGGGATAGTGTTATATTGGAACATACCTTATGTACAAAGGGTTTGAGGAATACTCAAGTCGTTCCACGACCCATTCAAAAAAAAAGTCGTTCCACGACCTTTTGTTACTTAATATCTATATGGTTCCACTTAATTGAAGCTCTTAGGATATTTGTTAATTGACTATTTTATAATAAAAAAAAGTTTATAATACTTTTATGGAAAATATAAAAAGTTATCAAAAAAATTTATTTACATTTGGTCTAATTCAGTCTTATTCAATACACTTTGGTCCTATTTGGTCAATCATGTTCAATTCGGTCCACTTCAGTCTTATTCGGCCTTATTCGCTCCATTCGGTCCAATTTGGGTTTTCGGTTCACTATGGTCCTATTCGGTTCATTTGGTCATATTCGGTCCACGTCGGTCCATTTAGTCTTATTCGGTCCTATTCCCTCCACTTTAGTCCTGTTTGGTCTATTATGTTAAATTCAGTCCTCTTCGGTCCATTTTCTCTTATTCAGGCCACTTCTGTCCATTCGGTTCAATTTCGTTATTCTCGGTCCATTGTGTTCAATTCGGTCCTCCTCGGTCTATTTGGTCTCATTCGGTCCATTTGGCCTAATTCGGTTCTATTCAGTCCACTTTGGTCCTATTTGGTCCAATGAGTACATTTCGGTCCACTTTGGTCCGTTTCATCTTATTCAGTCCACATCAGTCCATTTGGTCTTATTGGGTTCTATTCAATCCACTTTAGTCTTATTTGGTCCATTATGTTCAATTCGGTCCTCTTCGGTCTTATTCGGTTCATTCTATCCACTTTGGTCTTATTCGATCATATTCAATCCACTTTGGGCTTATTCTGTCATTTCGGTCCAATTTGGTCATTCTCGATCCACTACGGTCTTGAATTGACCGAAGTAAACCGAATAGACCTAATTGAACTGAGGTGATCTGAAGTAGACCAAATTGGACCACAATTGACCAAAGTGGACTGAAATAGACTGATTCAGATCAAGTTGATGAAGTGGACTAAATTTCGATCTGTTATTAGCATAGCCAAGATTGTGTTTTGATATAAATTCAAATCCATACTTTTCAAAATAATCAAGTATTAACTCAAACTAAAACCATAAGAGAGAAAAATATGCTACTTGTAATGGGAAACTAAAAAATACAACACCAAAACGTATGAACCCATAATAGAGTTTTAAAAATTACAATGATTCATCAATATAAAGAAGAATTGTAAGAAAGAATAAAAAAATGGAGAGAGAGAGAGAGAGAGAGAGAGAGAGAGAGAGAGAAAATAACCATGTTTCAAGAGAGAATGTGAGAGAATAATAAGAAATATATATAAACTAATATTAGAAGAAAAAAAGTAAAAATAAAAAAATTGTTATAAATACCAAATTATCCAAATCATTTTATGTTATGTAATAAAATAACATTATATTCTTATATACTATCTTTATATATAATGCAATAGGATAATATCTATGAAATCAAAGAGAAGAAAAAAGATAACAACTTAAAAACAGTTTCAAATAATACAAAAACTTATCAACTTAAAGTAGAGATGTAAGAAAAATAAAAATAAAAATCCACCAAAAAATGAAAAAAATAATTTTTGAGAGAGAGAGAGAGAGAAAAATAACCTTATGTGTGTGGGAAAACTATGTATAGAATGAAATTGAGAATTGTAAATTTATAGTAAGAGGGGGAATAAGAAAAGCCATAAATAAAGGAAGATAAAGGGATTGAGGAAAAGTGATATTAAGATAGTTAGTAGTGGAGAGATGAAAAGATAGAAGGGGTAGCGCTTAACTTTTAAATTGAATTTGTTTTCTCCCTCGTAGGAGCTCTCCCTCTCGTGAAAACGAGTACTATCTCCCTAGGGTTCTCCTAGGGCTTTCTCTTTTTTTTTTCTTAACCCTTCCTACCTTTTCCACCCTCTCCCTCTTTCCTTAACTCTCTTCTCAACAACCGTTGCGATATCACTCTTTGTAGGCTGGAAATTTTTTTTTGGAGATAGTTACTATGGCTGAAGATGTTATTAACAGTATGGGGAACCTAAAGTTGACGTCCGAGGAAGTAGAAGAAATCCAGGTTTCAGATGAGGGCAGATCGGAGGAGATTGATGGCTGCGTCTTAAGCCTGATAGGGAAATTCCTAATATGTAAACCTTATAATCGCAAAGGAGCAAAAAACACACTACGGAAAGCGTGGGGTCTAAATCAAAAGCTGCAGATATCGGAGGTGGGCTCCAACCTTTTCCAATTCAAGTTTCAATCCGAATATGATCTTGAACGTATTTTTTGAGGAGGGCCGTGGAGCTTTGATAACCAACTTTTGCTGCTTACACGGTTGAAAAAAGGTATGAGTGCTGAAAATGTAGTATTGGAACATGCATCACTATGGATTCAGATATGAGGTGTGCTGTTCGATATGATAGCTCCGAAGGTGGCGATGGAGATTGGAAACAAAATGGGAGTAGTTGAGGATGTTGAACGACGGCAACGAACTGATGATCAGAACCTATCCTTACAAGTTAGGGTCGCTTTGCCTATATCTAAACCCCTCCGTAGAGGTGGTTTTCTAATGGGCTCGGACGGGCAGCGCCATTGGGTTGACTATAAGTATAAAAGGCTGCCAGTGTTCTGCAATTTTTGTGGGGTTCTAGGACATGATATCAAACACTATCAAGCACATTTTGAAGTGACAAAAAAGTCTATTGCCATTGACTACCAGTACGGAGACTGGCTGAAAGTAGCAAGTTGAAGAAATAGATCCCCACCTTGCCGAAGTAATACTAGTCCGTCTTGGGATGCTTCAGTGGATAAGGAGAACAGCCATGATATGGGTAGCAGTGGGGCAGGCGTAGCGGCGCAGAGGGCGGATAGGGTTTTGGATCTAAGTGAGAAGCAACAAGCTCATTATGGTACGAACGTAATAGACAGGATTGGCCCAACAGTTCAGGCGGATATCTCAGAGAGCTTTACGCATGGGATTTCTTGCATGGACAATAACGTGCCGAGCTTCGTGCTAGGTGGAGATGTTGGTTTAAATTTAAATGAAGATAAAAGTAATGGGCTTAAGGAAGTCAATAAGGAGGTGGGCCTGGCTGCTATAAAGCCCAGTAAACAATTAGCCAAGTGGACAAGGCTCAATAGAATGGAGGATGGGCCAACTGACTTAAATAAATCCACTAATAAGCCTATGTTGGGAAAAAGATTGTTGGAAGACATCCTGGACATGAATTGGATAGATGAAGATGCAGCGTTATCTGAGAAACATTCCAGAGTAGTTTTTAGCAATGGTGTTTCAGAGGTTACATCGGCGGGGGTGGAAGACCACCCTTGCCGAGAGCAATGAAAATACTCAGCTGGAACTGCCAAGGGCTTAGGAACCCTTGAACAGTTCAAAACCTCCACAAAATTGTGAAGGAACAAGCTCCCTCTATCTGTTTCCTCATGGAAACTAGACTAGACAGAGAAGGTATAAATCACTGGTGCAAGGAACTTCCCTTTAAGAACTGTTTTGTTGTTAAAAAACCGGGTCATGGTGGTGGACTTGCTTTGTTGTGGAAGGAAGATATTGGAGTAGATGTGTTTAAGTTTTCAGACAATCAAATTTCAGTGACGGTGACCGAGAGTGATGGATTTCAGTGGGTACTAACCGGTTTTTACGGATGGCCAAAGACGCAAGATCGATATAAATCCTAGGCTCTTCTCTCTCATATTTTTTCTCTCATTGATGGTGCTTGGATGTGTATTGGTGACTTCAATGCGATGCTAAACTCATCAGAAAAACTCAGTTGTAGACCAGCTCCACCATGACAACTTGATGCGTTCCATGCAGCTTTGGAGTGGTGTAATTTGGTGGATTTAGGCTTCATTGGCTATCCGTTTACTTGGAACAATAGACGACCAGAGGTTGCCAACACCAAGGAACGATTAGACAGAGCAGTTACGAACCAGGTGTGGCGAACTAAATTTCCTAAAACTACAGTAACCCATATTGTCTCGCATACTTCGGATCACCTCCCTCTAATTCTTCAGGACCAGGTACCTCTAAAACTTAGCCATAAGGGAAGACGTGGTTTTAAGTTTGAAGAAGCTTGGCTGCTTTGGGATGATTGTGAGAAGGTGATTTAGGAAGCTTGGGTTAATAGTGAAGGATGTAATTCAGCCTTAGAAACAGCTAGTAAGAAGATTAGTGGTTGTGCTTCGAAGTTGCTAGTGTGGGGTGCCTCAAAAACACATCTAGGTACTGAAGAAATTAAAAACTTGCAGAAAAGAATTGAGGTTCTGAACCGGGCTCCACCAACACAACAGAATATGAGTGATTTTCTTCAAGCTAGCAAGGAATTGGATGACTAGTTTAGAAAACAGGAAATTTATTAGGCCCAAAGATCAAGGGTAAATTGGATCAATCACGGTGATAAAAACTCAAAAAATTTCCACCTAAAGGCATCCCAACGTAGGCAGAAAAATTTTATCCCAGGAATCATGGACTCACAGGGTTGTTGGGTAGAGGATATGGAAGATGTGGCAGGTGTTGCAGTACAGTATTTTAACAATATATTCTCCTCAAGCCCATGTACAAGAATTGAGGAATGCCTTGAAGCAGTACCACAGAAGGTGACGCTTGATATGCAACAAACTTTGACCAATGAGTTTAATGCGGAAGAAATAAAATCAGCTTTATTCCAAATGGGACACACAAGGGCGCCTGGACCAGATGGTGTGAATGCCATTTTTTATCAAAAATTTTGGCATATTGTTGGTGATACTGTTGTGTCTGCTGTCCTTGAGTCTCTTAATAATGGTCATATGTTGCTTGCATTAAATTATACCCATATTGTACTCATCCCAAAAATTAATAATCCTGTGAAGATGTCTGATTTTAGACCTATTAGTCTCTGTAATGTTATCTACAAAATTATTGCAAAGGTTTTGGCAAACAGGTTGAAACAGATATTACCTCATATTATTGCCCCAACACAAAGTGCCTTTGTTCCAGGGAGATTGATCACAGATAATGTGCTGATGGCCTATGAAGCCTTACATATGATGCATGGTAGAAAAAAGGTAAAACAGGGATACTAGCTTTGAAGTTGGATGTCAGCAAAGCCTATGACGGGGTGAAATGGAGCTTTTTAAGGCAGATCATGCTAAAATTGGGTTTCCCAAAAGGTTGGGTTGACAGAGTGATGAGTTGTGTGTCCTCAACTTCTTTTTCTGTTCTGATTAATGGCAAACCATATGATATGATTACTCCTACTAGAGGACTCTGGCAGGGAGATCCTTTGTCTCCTTATCTATTTCTGTTATGTGCAGAAGGTTTCACATCTCTTTTGCAGAAAGCAGAGTTGGAGGCTTATATCCATGGTGTCTCTATTTGCAGGAGAGCCCTGAAAATCTCACACCTCTTGTTTGCAGATGACTCATTATTATTCTGCCAAGCATCCAAAAAGGAAACACAAGAAGCCTTGGAGATTTTGAAACTATATGCGGAAGCCTCAGGCCAATGTATAAATATGGAGAAATCTTCAGTCCATTTCAGTAGCAACACTCCACCACAGAAAAAGGGAGTTGATCAAAGGAATGCTTGGAGTTAGTGAGGTAGAGAGGTTTGAATCCTATTTGGGGTTACCAACTTTGGTGGGGTGGAGTAAATACTATACCTTTTCTTTCCTCAAAGATAGAGTGTGGAAAAAGCTACAAGGGTGGAAAGGGAAAATTTTATCACGAGCAGGAAAGGAGATTCTAATCAAAGTAGTGGCACAATCGATCCCAACATACACAATGAGTGTTTTTCAGTTGCCTATTAAGTTATGTGAGGAACTTCAGTCCATGTGTGCTCAGTTTTGGTAGGGACAGGTTGGGAATGAGAGGAAGATCCATTGGCTAAGCTGGGACAAACTGACTAGACCAAAACTTGAAGGAGGGATGGGATTTAAGGACTTACATCATTTCAATTTAACAATGCTTGCAAAACAAGGTTGAAGGTTGATGCAAGGCCAGGAGTCACTGCTTTTTCAATGCTTGAAAGCTCGGTATTTTCCAAGGTGCCATTTTTTGGAGGCCACTGATTCGCCTAATAGCTTCTACACGTGAAAGAGCATCATGGCAGCCAAACCCATTCTGCAAAGGGGGTCATGCTGGAGGGTGGGTAATGGAGGTCACGTACGGGTTCTTAAGGATGCTTGGATCCCCAACCATCCTACGAACAGAGTACTCCATCCGGCACCAAACATTGATGAAGAAATGTTGGTTTCTGAACTGATAGTCTAGGAATCAAGGGGGTGGGATTGAGATTTCATTTGGCAAAATTTTCATCGGTGATGATGCTGAAGCCATATTGCGTGTACCACTGAGCTACAGGTTTATTTCTGATAGTGTGGTCTGGCTTGGCGAAAATTCAGGTGAGTACTCTGTGAGGTCGGGGTATCGCGAGGCGCGAAAGGTATGTAGGGGTTGGATTGGACTGAAAGCTCCAGGGGTGTTGTGGGAGGAGGGGTATGGAAGACTTTGTGGAAACTAAAGGTGCCAAACAAGATTAAAGGTTTTGGTTGGCGAGCTTGCCGCAACATTCTGCCAACACGGGTAAATCTATCGAGGAAGCGGATTATTGAAGACAACCGTTGTGAAGTTTGCAAGACAGAACCGGAAATTGAAATCCATGCACTATGGAACTGTGTAGTGGCGCAGGACATTTGGACTGGTTGCTCGGCTAGATTGCAAAAGTGCCATGTGGGTTAGGATGATATGATACAATTATGGGATGAGCTAACTGCTAGACTCACCTCTGAGGAGTTAGAATTATTCCTAGTGCAAGCTTGGATAATATGGAACCAGAGAAATGCAATAGTCCATGGAAAGCAACTGCAGGTACCAGGTGTTCTGAACAGAAGGGCTGAAGATTATATGGAGGAATTTAGGAGCGCCTAATCTCGTCTAGCCACTTGTTCCTTAAGCTCGAACCAGATCAGTTGGAGACCACCACCCCTAACTCACTTCAAACTTAACTTCGATGCAACGATTTTCAAGGAGGAAGAAGCCTCTGGATTTGGAGCCATAATTCGGAATGACCGTGGAGAAGTCATGGCTGCATTTTCAGGCAAAGGACCTCCAGTGTCTTGCAGCGAGGAAGCAGAAATTCTCGTGTGTCGTTGTGCGGTGGAGTTTGCGCTGGAGTGTGGTTTTATGGAGATGGTTGTGGAAGGTGATAACTGTCTACTCTGGAGTTGAAGAGAAGTTTGTCGTCACGGATTGGTCATATTATTCAAGATGTGCCTTGTTTGCTGCGTGGCTTTAGATGGTCACAAGTGCAATTTGTTAAAAGGAGTACTAATACTGTAGCACACCTTTTAGCCAGGCATGCAAAAAGTCTTGTGCATGATGTTATCTGGTTGGAGGAGTCTCCTCTGTAGTACAAGCATTCTATCTTGATTCTATTTCCATTTAATAAGATATGAGGATGCTTTCCTCTTCAAAAAAAAAAAAAAAAAAAGATAAAAGGGGTAGGAAAGTTAGTGAAAGTATAAGATTAAGTTAGGAAATTAATAAGAGGAAAAAAAAAAGAGTTAAAAAAGAAGATGAGAGAGAATGTTATAAATGGGTGGATAATGTGGCCGCTAATGTGGCTCAACAGGAGTGTAGTAATAATAAATATTACGCTTCAACTTTTAGAAATATATAGACTAGTCATATAGACCCATGCAAAGTGTGAGAACATAGAATTATTTTAAGACTAGTTGTAGAGGGATAACTATTGTTATTATATATTATATTTTCCTAATTTTTTTTTTATACAACTAAAATTTTTAAGTTTCAAATTTATTATTCAAATTCTCATTCTCTCAAGGAGGTTATATTTTTCTAATTTCTTTTGGTATAACTAAAAATTTTAAGTTTTAAATTTATTTTTTAAATTCTCATTCTCTTAAGGAGGTTATTATGATAATAAAAAGTTATCATATAATTACAATTGGTATTACTCAAATAATTGGTAATACTCTCAACCCAAACTTTTTTTTTTTTCTCATTCTTAACTCTTAAGTAAGTACATTGAAATGGACCAAATTGGAACAAATGGACCTAATTAGACCGAAATGGACTAAAGTAGATCGAACTAAATTGAATAGGTCAAAGTGGACCGAAATGGACCAAATGCCAAAACGCAATAATTTTTTTTTTTTTTTTTTTTTTTTGAGTCAGAAAAAAGTTTAAAAAAATGGGAGGGAATGATTGTGTGAGGGGGATCCTCGCACTCTAAATCTGTAATCATCAAGCACAAATGCGCAATTGACACTTGGGATTGGCATTCAATTACAAATTTTTATCCTAAAATAAAAGAGAGGTATAATAATCACCATTAACTGCAAATATTGTCCGGTGGCTAAAAGTTCGAATAGAGAATAGATTACAGTTGATAGATATATGAAATGCTTTCTTAGTCAGTCAAAAAATAACTATAATACACTTTTTCTGAAGAAAAAAAAAAATCAAGCATCTTCTAAGGAACTAACAAGAAAAATGAGTATGCATGCAGTATTGCAGTTTGTTTAGGAACTTGGTTTGGGTCAGTCCAGTTTTGAAGGGGACTCTGAGATTGTCATCAAGGCTTTACAAAAAGGAGATATATCCCTGTCTTCCTTTGGTCACTTAACTAAAGAGTAAAGTTTTCTTTTCCTTTGTTTGTTTGGATGGAGTTTGTTCTGCCAAATTGAGATAATGTCGTTGCTATTTACCAGCATCTTTTTCTCAAAAAAATAATAACGTTTCAGCCCAATTAAAGAAAGCTTAGAAATTTATGAAAATAATGAGCTGCAGAGGAAAACCATATACATTAATGATAATTAATAGAATCATTCGAAATCTTCTTTTAAAATAGTAATCATAATAATAATAATAACGTAACAATGTACACCATACAATTGCTAATTACTTTCTCATATTGAATGCCGAAATGGCATGATCACAAACAAATAGAAATTATTTATTTAACCCCCTCAACTCCAGAAGGTCTAAATTCCAATCTAAGTAACAACGCCCTTATTAAAATCCAGCACACCTGGAAAACAATAAAAAATACTTTAAGCCATTTGATTTAAGTGAAAATGAAATGAAACTGATGGTTTAAAAAATTATAATAATGTTTCTCAAAAAAAAAAAAAAATTATAATAATATTACTACTAGTCTACTGGCTGTATTATGAGTACACAGTGTTGCCCATACGAGGAGCCTGATTCTAAATGAACAAGGGGTGATTGGGCCCAGCTTTATGCAGATGAGGCTGCAATCGCCTCTCCTAGAGCATTAGCATTGGAAAATTTCAATGCTATTCTATTTTACCATTCTAAAACACCACTTTATCAATATACCATACCATTTTACAATACTTCCAAATCCCAAAACTCTATTTTTATTAAAATATTATTTTTTTACCTTTCTTTATTATTTTGTTTCCAACCGTTTTCCTGGGCTTTCCTAGGCTTTCCAACAGCAATTTTTATTCCTCTCTCTCAACCTCTAGCACCGGTTCAACACACAACACACACACACCCATGATACACCGATCATCCTACCCAAACCCATCACCACACCCACACACACAAACACAAACACAAACATCAAACCAGCAACAAAGAGCCACACACAAACACAAACCATCAACAAAGCCACACTCACAAACCATCAAACCAGTCCACCAATCAGCAAACCCAAGCCACCGATCTGAAACCCACGCTGCTGATTTAAAACCCAGGCCACCGATCAAAAAAATCATCACCGGAGCAAGCCCATTCAAACCCATTAAAAAAAAAATCATCACCGGAGCAAACCCATTCAAAAAAAATAATCTCTAGAGCAAACCCATTCAAACCCATTCAAAAAAAAATCATCACTGGAGCCACCGGATCAAACCCATTCAAAAAAAATCATCACCGGAGCAAACCCAAACCCATTCAAAAAACATCATCACCGGAGCCACTGGAGCAAACCCATTCAAAAAAAATATCACCGGAGCCACCGGAGCAAACCCATTCAAAAAAATGAGAGAGCAGATGAAGAGCAAATGGAGAAGCAGAAACAGAAGAGAGAGAAGAGAACAGAAAAAATGAGAGAGATGAGAGATAGAGGAGAGAGAGTAGAGCTACCGGAGCAAACCCATTAAAAAAAATCATCACCGGAGAGCATAGAGAAGCAGATGGAGAGTAGAGCAAACCCATTCAAAAAAATGAGAGAGATGAGAGAGCAGATGGAGAGTAGAGCCGAGAGAGCATAGAGAAGCAGAGACGGAAGAGAGAGAAGAGATCAGGAAAAAATGAGAAAGATGAGAGACAGAGGAGAGAGAGTAGAGATAAAATATATATATATTTTTTTTTAGAATACTACTACAGTGCAATTCTAAAGATAGAATTGCACTGTAGCAAGTATTGCAAAAAAATTTACAATAGTTGCTTTTAGAATTTTCTGATGCAGATGATTTTAAGTCTACAAATGCTAAATTTTCCTTAGATATAGCATTAGCATTCTCCAATGCTAATGCATGGACCTATAAGGCATATTAGCATGTACCATGGACCAAACTAGATAATAGGCCAGACTAAGAATTTCGACAAGAGTAGAAAGAATTTTTCTCAAAAAAAATAAAATAAAATAAAGAGAAGAAAGAATTGGTCTTAGCAATGAGTTGTACAAGTTACAACCCAACCCAGTTTTCATTCCTATCTTTGCTTTTTAATTTTTTATCATGTGCTAAGTTCAATACTATCTGATAATTGTTTCTTTGACTACTATAGAGAAAATTTGAACGATGGAGCATGTATTTTGTTGATAAGAACTTCCTCAATTCATATTTAGGAGCTCAGGATAAGATGCCAGCATATTACATGTACAAAATGTTACAAAACAGCTTAGTAGCATAGGCATATCTATAGTTCAAAATTCAACATTAATTATATCTATAGTTCAAAATTCAACATTCCCAAAGGGACGGGAAGATGGGAGTAAGCATACCGGTCCTTGGTAATTGGTAGCAACATAAATTATATCTATCAAGGCGGAACTAAAATTTTAAGAATGAGCTGGTCAAAGTAATAATAAATATAAAAATCTAACCAATTTAAAAAGTTCATATGAAAAATATGAAGAGTTTGGGGCCCAATCATTTATTTTTTGTTGTTGAAAATGTTAGATAAATTTAAGGGTGAAATTCTAATTCTTGAAAAGTTTGGGGGAGCCATGGCCCCCAAGCTTAAGTATGTAGTTTCTCTCCTCTACCAACAATAGTAACACTCATAATTGGGTCCAAAAAGATGACAATGGAGTGAAATAATTCCTTTAGAATGACAATAGACACTTGTAAGATGGATGTTCCAAAAAACAAAACAAACAAACAAAAAATAGGGACAAGATTCCAATACAGTGTAAGCAAGCATGCAAATAGAAGCAAATCTATTAAATGTAAAGGAACAATAATAGAGAGCAAGCATGCTTCCAAAATAGAAGCAAACCTAGTAAGTGTCAAGGAAGAATTTCATATGATCAGATAACTTCATATAGAACAATAGTGCTAATTTTGAGGTGGCATGGATTATACTTCATGGACATCAATCATGGGTTCAACCCTTAATTGTCTCTCAAAAATGAAGATTTGATTCGACTAATGATGTTTGTTACCCTAAATTGTTTTACATAAAGTGGCCACTTATTTTAATAAAATGGGAAAAATAAGAAAAATAATACATTCCTTTATTAATTGGATTATAAAAAATTCACATCTTTTTGTTTTTTAATGAACAAAAAATGGGTAAAGGACGACCAACGTGACAATTCTACCTAAGTGTGACCATAGCTCAACGCATCTTGTACATCTCCCAAGACCTCTAAACCACACTGCTCGATGGTTCAAAAATTCACGTCTTATTAGAATATAAAAAGAAAAATTACATAACTTTGTTTCTAGATATAATCTAAAAAAAATTACTTGGCTTTAAGCCCTATTTACATTCTAAACACAATTTCTTTCACTCTTTATGCATTATGTCAATTCAATACATACACGGATAAGAAAACGACAGAACAACAACAGACACTATTGGGAGTAATAGCAAGATGAGATAATGTCAGAATGGCCAAATGCAACAAGATGCTTCTTAAGTAAATAAATTGGAATTAAACATGCAGACTCTTGCATGTTCGGCTTTAAATATGTTACAAAAATCTTAAAGCTAGTTTTTAAGCAAAACCCAATCACACAACATTTTTTTAGCTGCTGATTTTTTTAATTTTTAATTTTAGATGTAGGGTTTCAATTTATGACATCCGTTTCTAATGATTGCTCATTTATTTTTTACCATTAAACCAAGACACTAATTAATGTTTGATGTAGGTAGGAATAGAATCTAAAATCTCTTATTTGACGATTTGTGTGCAAATTAAACCTATTTTCCTTCTAATAAGAAAATTTTAATGGACATTTGGCTCCTTTGGTTTCTGCGTTTGTTTCTCTTCTTTTTTTTTTTTTTTTTTTTGGGGGGGGGGGGGATAGAATTCATGTTACGAACTTTGTTTTTGTGCTTAACCGAGAAAAAAAAAAAAAAAAAAAAAAAAAAGCTTTGTTTTTGTGGGAAATTTAAGATATTATACAAGAAGGGAAATCACAAACACGTTTCCATTTGAAGTACCACAGGAAAGTTCTTCACCTAATAGTACTTTCCAAATTTCCTCATGAGACAATAAAAATAACGTAAAATAAAACCTAGGCATTGACATGTACCGATGTACGTGACAATTTACATTGATTATTTTCACCTAACCTTTGACAATGTATCAACAAGTGTTTGACTTTACAACACAGAAAGTTCTAAAGATAAAGAAAGGAGTTTGAATAGAGTTCTTTTTTCTCTCTCCCAAGTAGGAGCTTCTCTCTCTCGCCCAACTACTATCGAGCCCTCCCTCCCTAACCCCTTACAGGGCTCTTCCTTAGGCTTATGCCTAACTTTCCTCCCTCAAAACTGATATGGATCAATCAGTTGTAGAGGGCTTACTCAATCTCTGCCTCACCAAAGAAGAAGAAGAGGAAATAACCATTACAACCAAGAATAGAGCAGATTTGCTAGAGGAGTGTGCGCTGAGTCTCTTTGGCCGCCTACTCTCTGAGAGAAACCAAAATTTAAGAGCTTTAAAAAGCACTTTGAAATCGGCTTGGAAAATGGGTTCCGATCTGCAGATCGTGGAAGTTGGAAACAATGTGTTGCAATTCAAGTTCAATTCGGAATACCAAATGCAATGGGTTGAACGGAATGGGCCTTGGAATTTTGAAAACAACTTGTTATTGCTGTGCAGATGGCGGAAAGGTTTGTCCGCTTCAAATATCGTTTTCACGCACTCTCCATTCTGGGTTCAGATCTGGTATCTACCCTTTGAGCACATGTCTTTGGAAGTGGGCAGAGAACTCGGTAATAGCTTGGGGAATTTCATAGAATCAGATCGAAGAACAGGGAACTCAGACCAAGCTAAGTTCATGAGGATTAGGGTGGATCTTCAGCTTGATAAACCTCTGAGACGGAGGGGAAAAGTAGCAAGTGACGATGGAGAAAAATTTTGGGTCAGATTCAAATACGAGAGGTTACCCACCTTTTGTTACCACTGTGGCCGCCTGGGGCACGACGACAAACATTGCCCGGAAATCTCTGAGCTTCAAAACACCTCCAGGCAGTATGGAGACTGGCTTCATGCTTTTGGAAGTGCAAGGGCTGTGGGTGATAGATCTAAGTCTACTAGCAGTGGTGAGTTTGTTGAACGAAGGGAAGCGTACACTCACACTGGGGAAAGAAACTTCACTGCCTCAGTTATGGAGGATGGGTGTGGCAGTACCGACGAGCCCAGGAAAAATGAAGAAAACAATATGAGTGCTTTTGGGAAAAGCAGCGGCGCTGGATCGGAGAAGATGAATAGCGAACAAACCCTACAGGGGAGTGACTATCACACACGTGCGAGCCAGCCAGATACAGACGCCTCTGTGGCACGTGCTGGAACCAGCGCACCTCCCATTGGGCTCCCACGTGACTCCAGTTTAAACACGCCAGCAAAAGAAGCTCTATCACTTGTGGGCCAAAAAGCCCAAATGGAAAAGGACCTCATGGATGTGTCTAGCCTCATTAAGCCCACCCCGTTGCCACTTGACTCAGACAAAGGAAAACTGGAAGTCAAGACAGCATGTACAAGCCCACTACCGAGGAAGAAAACAAAAACAAAAGTCCAAATAAAAAAATTAGCTAGAGAGAAGGGGAATACTAAAGGCCCAACCTCTGATGCTATGTCTCCACCGGTTGGCTCTAAGCGTGCAGGAAAGCTTGTATTTGAAGATGAGGAGGAAGATAACAGAACAAAAAAAAGGTGCACCCAGTCAGGTATTTCCCAACCAATTCTTGATGAGATATCGGCGGTGGCTGCTGTGCAGCACCGCCGGGAGCAATGAATCCCCTTAGTTGGAACTGCCGGGGGCTTGGGAACCCCCGGTCAGTTAGAGCGCTGCACGACATTGTGCACCGTTGGAAGCCCAAAATCGTCTTCCTCATGGAGACTAAATCAAAAGTTAAGCGTATGGAGAGAATAAAAAATAGAGTCGGTTTCGCTAATGGTCTTATTGTTCCCAGTCAAGGCAGAAGTGGGGGTGTTGCTTTATTTTGGACTCGTGACATTAATCTGGAAATTAAGAGTTTCTCTGGGAACCACATTGATGCTGTTGTTAGGGAAGCAGAGAGCAATTTCTTGTGGAGGATCACCGGCTTTTACGGCCATCCGGAAACTCACCAGAGGTATGACTCTTGGCGCCTTTTAGCTTTTTTACATAGTCAGTTCCAACTCCCATGGCTATGCCTGGGAGATTTTAATGAGATATTGTCAATGGATGAAAAAGCAGGTGGTTCTATTCGCTCACAGCAACAAATGGATGGTTTTAGAAATGTTGTGGATTTTTGTGGTTTCTCCGATTTGGGCTACTGTGGAACTGACTTCACCTGGAGCAATATGCAAGAAGGTGAACACAATATTCAACTGAGGCTGGACAGAGCCTTTGCTACCCCTGAATGGGTGGAGAATTTTGAAGGAATGAGAGTCTACCATCTTGTTGACTCCACCTCGGATCACTGTGCTTTGTTCCTCACTGCTTCTCCGCCTCGACGTTCTTCCTATGTCAAACGTTTCCATTTTGAGGCATTGTGGACAAAGAATGAGGCATGCAGAGAAGTTATTGAATCTTCTTGGGGGATGGGTTTTGACTTGAGTACGCCTAAAGGCATTATGGAGAACCTGAAGTACTGTGCCTCAGAATTATCAACCTGGAGCTCATCCGTGTATGGCAATATTCCTAAGAAAATTCAGTCTAAGCGAAATGCCTTGAGCAATCTCACGCAGCAAGACAAAAATGGGGAACTAAGTTCTGATATTAGACTTCTTCGGAGAGAGCTTAATGATCTTCTAGATGAGGAGGAGCTGTACTGGGGCCAAAGAGCTAAAGCTCACTGCCTTAAAGAGGGTGACAGGAACACCAAATTTTTCCATGCTCATGCTTCGGAAAGGCGAAAACAAAACACAATTTTGGGGATTTGGGATGAACAAGGCAGATGGTGTGAGGAAAAGGAAAGTATTGCTCAAGCTGCTGTTGATTATTTTGATAACATTTATTCCATCGCTTGTCCCACACGGGTTGAAGAGGTTGCAGCGGCTATTCCCACCAGGGTGTCTGAGGATATGAATGAAAAATTAATTCAAGTCTTCACCAGAGAGGAGGTAGCCACAGCCCTTAAACAAATTCATCCAACAAAAGCACCCGGACCCGATGGTATGTCTGCTATCTTTTATCATAAATATTGGAATATTGTGGGAAATAGTGTAACTAATATGGTCTTAAATGTTCTCAATAACAATCTGCCCATAGCTGATATTAACAAAACCAACATTTCCCTAATTCCAAAAAAGAACAACCCCACAAAAATGTCGGAATTCAGGCCTATTAGCTTATGCAACGTAATCTATAAACTCATTTCCAAAATTCTTGCTAATAGGCTCAAAACCCTCCTCCCACACATCATCTCAGAAAACCAAAGTGCATTCACCTCGGATCGCCTCATAACAGACAATGTGTTGGTGGCTTTCGAGCTTATGCACTTTTTAAATCATAAAACGACTGGGAAAGAGGGCTGTATGGCAGTCAAGCTCGATATGAGCAAGGCTTTTGATAGGGTTGAATGGGGTTTTATTAAGCGGGTCATGGAAAAGTTTGGTTTTTGTTCTAGATGGGTGAATCTCATAATGCAATGTATCACATCAGTCTCTTATTCAGTCATTATTAATGGGGCTGCCTTTGGAAACATCACTCCATCTAGAGGACTTCGACAGGGAGATCCCCTCTCTCCCAGTCTCTTCCTCCTTTGTGCTGAGGGTCTCTCGGCTATCATTCATGAGGCTGTCAGAAATCATCTCCTCACAGGCATCTCCATTTGTAGAAGCAGCCCTAGTGTCACCCACTTTTTGTTTGCGGATGACAGCATTCTCTTCTGTAAGGCAAATCCAAATGAATGCCAAGAACTCAAGCAAATCCTTCAAAAATACGAGGATGCTTCGGGCCAGAAGATAAACACTGATAAATCATCTATATTCTTCAGCCCAAATACCTCCCAGAATACAAAGGAAGCAATCTTCTCCATTTTGGGCCCGATGATTGACTCAAGACACACCAAGTATCTTGGTCTTCCATCCCTCATCGGGAGATCAAAAAAGCAGGTGTTTTCTTCTCTTAAGGAGCGTGTGGGGCAGAAGTTAGCCGGTTGGAAGGGTAAGCTTCTTTCTATGGGGGGCAAGGAAATTCTTATCAAGGCGGTTGCCCAAGCAATCCCCACCTACACCATGAGCTGTTTTCAGCTCCCTCAAGGTCTATGTGAGGACCTTGAGAGCATGACAAGGAGTTTCTGGTGGGGCCAAAAACACCATCAAGCAAAGATGGCTTGGGTTGGTTGGAAACAAATGTGCTATCCGAAGTCAAGAGGGGGTTTAGGCTTTCGGAATTTGCAAGCCTTCAACCTCGCCATATTGGCAAAGCAAGCTTGGAGAATCCTTACCAATCCAAGTTCCCTTCTCGCCCGTGTCCTCAAGGCAAGATATTTTCCCACCGGTGACATCCTTTGTGCAACTCTTGGTTCCTCACCATCCTACTCTTGGAGGAGTATTTTTAGTAGCCTTAAGGTTATTAGAAAAGGTACCCGATGGCGGGTGGGCAATGGGAGGCAAATCCACATATGGGATGACAAATGGCTACCTACCCCTTCCACACACAAAGTCATCTCCCCCCCCCCCCCCGTTTGCCTCCCAACCTATCCGATGGTGTCCTCCCTCATTGATCCGGCCACAAAATGGTGGAGAGCTGATTTGATTAGAGCTACATTCCTCCCCTTTGAAGCCGATGCTATTCTAAAAATCCCCATCAGCCACTCTCTTCCTGAAGACAAACTGATCTGGATGGGGAACAACCGGGGTGATTTTTCTGTAAAAAGTGCGTACCATGTTGCCCATGGCTTGATCGAAGCTACGGATGATGTGGAATGTTCAATGGGGGACCCACTCAAACCTCTTTGGAAGATCCTTTGGCGCCTCAATCTTCCTGCAAAGGTTAAAATCTTTGCTTGGAGGGCCTGTGTCAACGGGCTGCCAACAAGGGAAAAGGTTTGCACTCGAGGTATCACCACTAGCAATGAATGTCCAATATGTGGTAAGGAACCTGAAACCGTCCATCATGCTCTGCTCCATTGTGACTTTGTTAATCTGGTTTGGAATTTCTGGCCTGAGTTTCCGCTGATGATCCTTAGGAACAAATGGACATTCCATGATTCGGCCTTGTACATTCTAGCCCACAAGCCTCCCTCTGATTTGGAGATGTTCCTCACTGCTGCTTGGGCAATTTGGTTTAACAAAAACAAAGTTATACATGATGATACATGCTCTTCTCCCTCCCAGACTTGGCAGATGGCCAAAAACTTAATTGAGGGACTCAATGATGTGGTAAATATTGACTTATCCACTCCTAGACCCTCTCACCAAGCTGGCTGGTCACCTCCTCCACTCGGTATTTTTAAAGTCAATGTTGATGGGTCTTCATCTGATCTTGAAGAGTCATCCAGCGTTGTGGTCATCATCAGGGACTGCAAAGGCCAAACCGTTGCTGCCTTCTGTAAGCCTCTTCAGTCCCATTACACGGCTGAACTGGTGGAGGTGTTTGCAATGGAGCAAGGTATCTTGCTTGCTCAAGAGTTACAGCTCTCCAAGGTTATGTTTGAAAGTGATGCTCTCGCAGTGGTTGATGCTATCAATGAATCTGCCTTTGGAACCCCTCACGGACATATTATCCAGGACATTTCTCATGCTCATCAATCCTTTGTTTTCTGCTCCTTCAGGCACCTCAATCGGGCTTTTAATGGTGCTGCCCATGCGCTGGCCCAGTTTGCCCGTTGTAATAGGACTGTCCATTTGTGGAAAGGGGTTACCCCTTCTTTTCTAGATCCTATTGTACTTGCTGATATGCAGCAGTAACCTGCTTGGCAGATTCTATTTGTATCCTCCTTTTATTTGCAATGCAATGCTATTTTCTCTTCCAAAAAAAAAAAAAAAGCACAGAAAGTTCTAAAGGACATACCCTGCATTTATTAACCCATTTTTATCACCGTATCTTCTTTATCATTTGAATCATTTCTAGGAATGCTGTCCGACCTCCCATACCTTATAATTTTGCTAGACTTTATAATCATCATTAATTTAATTTAATTAACAAGAGGAATTCAATCTTAATTCATTCTTAATATTTAGGATCCTAAATAGTTGAATGAATTTACTAATCATATATAATATATATCCTAAAATGCAAAATGCATCCTCTAAATTAGACTAAAATTTATTTTAGTCCTTTAACTTTACACTTATTTAATTAAATTCTCTAAATTTCAAAGTTATTTAATTCAGGTTTTTGTCCAATTTTATAAAAAAAAAATTGTTAAATATGCAATTAACTAATAAATAATATATTTTAAAAAAAAATTCTTACATAAAAATCTATAAATTTTTTTTATATTTTTTTTTCATGTAAAAACAATTTTTTAAGGAAATTTTTTAACAAATTCAACATAATATCTTAATTGAATAAATTTGAAACTTAGAGTACTCAATTGAATAAAAGTAAAGTAAGATGACTGAAATGAATTTCAGTTAAACTTAGAGGGTGCAGTTTACATTTTAACCTATAATATATTATAACTCTATCTAGGACACAATTTTTTTCACAACTTATTAAGGTGGTAATTTGTAAGTGGTAGACAATTACTTTCACATGAACATACTACTAACCCTACTTTTATTTCCACCACTCATAATCTATCAATAGAATATGTGAGAGTAAGTTGTATTACTAAACTTATTAGTATATTAAAATGGAAAATCAATTAATAATCCAAATTAAGATTCTAATTGTACTTTAATAAGAGTAATGTTAGAGATACAAATTTTTTACAAACTGCTGGTGTATGGTGAGTAGTTATTGCCTTATTGGTAAATGAAAAAGTGATATTAATAGTAGACCTAAATGAAAACCAATAAAAAGCTAATCACATTAATAGTTTGTAAAAGTGCTATAAAATAGTTTGTAGCTGTAGCATTACTCTTCTAATAATGTGTCTAAGTGTTTTTTTTTTTTTTTTTTAGAATTGTGTCTACATTTATTTAATTATACAATATACTGATGTTAGATTTTAAATGTACTCCAATTTCATATCAAGTGTCTTTCTAGATATACTGTCAATTACATTTACATGCAAATTCATGCATCTAAAATTATAAAAATATAAACTTGGGCTAAATTTAAATTTATTATACTTCTATATAATACTATAAATGTGTTTAGTTCCTTACTTATTATATAGAAACATTATAAATATAATTGTGGTTATTTTTAATTGCACATTTTTGTATATGCACTAATTTTAAGTTAGTCATCAACTAATTACAAGTTTATCATCCCTCTTGAGTCATTTTATGTTCATATTAACCTTCAGATTAAACAAATAATTAATTTGTCAATTAAAATACCTAATTAGTCATTGAATTTTTATTCCACGCACTAAAAAGTACATCCTTCTCTTGGAGTTGAGCCAATGGGTCTTTAATACTTCATTAATTATAATTAATTCTTTTAATAATCAATTATAATTACTCATTTATTATTATGACTTGTCTTAAATTATTTAAAATTAAGCATGTGCTTTAATTCACATACATGATCTTATAAATCACTAAGTAATGGATTAAAGAAGGTTCCTCCAACTTGATTTGGAGAAAAACTTTATCTAAAATAAAAGTAAATTGTAATTTTCTAAAGAAAAAAAAAAGTTTTTGAATTTTCTATTATCAAAAAATTTCAGTTTTTCATTTTCAAAAAATTATTTTTTGAGTTACACACGTACACTTACACATCTCCAAACTCCTTTTTTTATTATGAAAACAACAAAAATAATTGTTGTTTTGAATATTGGAAACAGAATTAAATTGAATCAATCAGAAAACAACAAAAACAAAAACAAACTCACAGTTGTTGTAAAAACAGAATTTGATTAAATACAATATATTAGTTAGATTAAATTAGTTTTTTTTTTTTGGGTATTTTACTAAAAAATCCCAAAAAAACAAAAAATACACGTCACACATTGCATTCGCTCTCATATATCAACAAATTTAACCAACCCAAAAAGGAGAAAACATACCATACATTCACTCACACACAAACACAAACACAAACACAAACACAAACACAACAACAATAACAACAATCATTTCATTTCATTTTCTTTTATACTTTATATTGGTTTTGTTTTTTTTTTGCTACTCCTACTTTACAATAAATTTACGAGTAGAAAGAAAGAAGAGCTTTTGAAAGAGAGAGAGAGAAAAACGACAATCATTATCATAATCAATCAGATCAGAAAAAATGGACGGCGGAGGAGCAGTGGACGGTGGCGGTGGTGTGCCAGCTCATCCTGGCGGAGGAGACGCCGTGATGACGGAGGCTCAGCCGGAGTCTCAGAACTCATTGATGCCGATGTCGGCGACGGCGACGACGACGGAGAACATATCGGCGACGTTGAGTCACGGAGGGAGGTTTATTCAGTACAATACCTTCGGTAACATCTTCGAAGTCACCGCCAAGTATAAGCCTCCCATTCTGCCGATCGGCAAAGGCGCTTACGGCATCGTTTGGTCTCTATTTCTCTCTCTTTGTTGGATTTCTTCAATTTCGTTTTTTTTTTTTTGTTTTTCTGAATCGGAGAATTTTTGGTTCAGCTCGGCCTTGAATTCGGAGACGAATGAGTACGTGGCGTTGAAGAAGATTGCGAATGCGTTCGATAACGAGATCGATGCGGAGAGAACTCTACGTGAGATCAAGCTGCTTCGTCATATGGATCATGAAAATGTAAAACTCTTTCTCTCTCTCTCTTAATTCTTCTTCGATTTAATGCTTAACTTGGTTTAGTGGTTATTGATTACTTAGCTAAAACTGAAAAAAAAAAAAAAAAAAAAAAAAAGCTAATTAGGTATATTAATGTGTTATGAAGTGTATTTAATTAATGGTAACGGTGAATGAGAGAATTGACAAATTGTTTCGATTTATTGCTTAATTGGTTTAGTAATTAGTAATTATTTCGTTTTTAATAGAAATTTGATTGCTTTCTGTCACTTAGCAAAAACTGGGGGAAAAAAGAAACAATGAATTAGGAATAATAGTGTACTTAAATGTGTTTTGTTGTGTTGTCTATTTAATTCAAGTTGTTAAATGAGGAATTTAGTAATGCATTGCAATTATGTTAATATCGCCTTTTTCGGTATAAATCCGAAATAAGTGTCGCTTTTGCTAAAAAGTTCAGTCTTTTGTATTTTCTTGATCTCTTCCAGTGTTTTATGAAATGAATGATAATAGAAAGCACAATTAAGCCGAAAATGATTCAGAATTTTTTTTTTTTTTTTTTTTTTTTTTTTAAATCTTTGACAAGTAAATAACTTCAATGAAAAAACAAGGTACCCAGATAATGTGCTAAATATGTATTCCAACGTTATCAAGAACATATTTGATTTATTCTACCACTTTCAGATTTGTAAATACGCTGATATATTGTAAATTAAGCAAACCGTTGTTTTTCTGTTTGTCATTTTTCAGTGATTCCTTTCTTGCCTTTTCAAATAATAAGATTAGTGTGTACTGACTACTGAGGTCTTGAATTGATATAGCATTATAGTACAATATGTATCCAGCACTTTCTGCACTAACTCTTGCCATCTTCCAAGAAATTGCTCCTTTGCCAGACTCCTCTTGGATACAAATTCGTTGGTAATTTTTTTATCTAAATATTTTAGATCAACTTCTTATTTGTTATGGCAATTTGTTTAAATTATTTGATCTAAATAGTTGCAAGTTGTATTATGTTGTGATATATCATCTATTAGTTGAGATGTCTTTTTGTGCATGGTTGCTAGTTTTGTATTGGTGTAGTTGGGATGATCATGTATCGTTGGATACATGTGTCTATATACTATATGGTAGGTTTTGTATTGACTCTATTAGTATGTATAGTCTAAGAGCATTCACATCAGCTCATCTAAAAGATTCCGTCTATTTTACACAAAAAATCTACTTTTTCTATTTTACACTATCATTTTTACAAAACACCCACATCAATTCGTCTATTCTATCACATCTTTTATTTAAATAATCAATTTTCTCAATTATTTTATTATTTCTCTCAACTAATCCATTTTATCCATTTTTATACGTGCGCTCTCTCTCTCTCTACCATATTTTCTGATTTGTTGCTTTCTCTTCTATCTCTCTATACCCACTCTCTCCCTCTTGGTCTATCTCTCTATACCCATCTCTCTCCCTCTCGGTCATAAGCACCAATCCACATCATCTCGGTCACAAGCACAAGCACCAATCCCCAGCTCCAATCACAAGCATCGATCCACAGCAACTTCAATCCACAGCTTCGATCACAAATCCGATCACAAGCATTGATCCACAGCTGCACCGATCCACAGCTCCGATCCACAGCTGCGCCGATCCATAGCTGCGATCCACAGCTGCACCAATCCACAGCTCCAATCACAAGCACCGATCCACAACTCAGTTCTCCCTAGCTCCAATCCACAAGCACCGATCTCCCTAGTTCCAATCAGGCTCCGATCAGGCAAGACCCATACCCACGAGCTCCGATCAAGCGAGACCCACGAGCTCCTATTGTTCCGATAAGCACCGATCTGTCTCTTTTTTGTTTTTCTGTTTGGGTTTGTTTGTGTGTGGGTGTGTTTGTGTATCTCTTTTTTTTTTTTAGCAAGTGTATCTCTGTGTTGATTTTTCTGTGTAGATGTGTTTGTGTGTGGGTGTGTTTGTGTGCCTCTGAGGAAAAAGAAGAAGATGAGGAGAGGGGAAGTTACTGAATTTGTTGAGCACGGAGAAGAGAGAGAAAAAAGGGAGCAAACGGGAAATTAATTAAATAATAAATGGACGAGCTACAGTAACCGTGTATATTTACACGGTTATTGTAGCTCGTGTAGAGATATACACATTTTTACACAATTTTAGCAGCACTAATGTGGAGCATTTCTGAGTCAGAATGTGTAAAATAGCAGTTTTTTGTATTTTGGAAGATTATCCACGGACTGATGTGGATGCTCTAAACGTCTAATCCATAAGCATATAACTTTATTTTGGGCCAGTGTAAATTTCAGAGATTAGTCCTAATCTTGTCCAACAACTAAAAAATACATCAACATTTTGTTTCTTTGTTTTTTGTGGGGATCATTATGTAATTATGTTTGACTCTTTCTCTTTAATTTTTAATTTTTATTTATGGACTTTTTTCTCTTTAATTGTATCGTTTGATTGACTCATCTATATCCTTCTATTATTATATGGATTAAGACTTTATACATAGGGTTATATGACCAGAACTAAAACAAAACTTGTTAGTGTGGCCAATTTGATTGTAAATCGATAAAATACATGATATTCTAGGTGATATACAAATATAAAAAATCAAGTCACAATATGATTATAATTTTGAAAATCTTTATTTATGAAGAACAAGAAAGGCATGTTAATGGGATTTCTACCATTTAGAAAATAATGGGCACCAAAAAAAAAAAAAAAAGTCTGAATATCTTCTCTCTCTCTCTCTCTCAAAAAAAAAAAAAAAAAAAAAGTCTGAACTTCTCATATTCACATGCATTTACCGAAAATGTAAAACACGTGTGAACATGAAAAATTACACTTGAATAATTTTCACCTCAAGTATTGACCACTTTTATCTCAATCAACGCAAAAAGGCCAAAATCCAAATAAGTTAGGGAAAAAAAATACAGCATCATTCTAGAATACATAGGAAAGTTCACCAAAGCAATTGAAAATATTCCAAGATTAACATATTCATAAAATGTAGAAGCTAATCTATATAAAACATTTGATTGCTTCGAATGTGTTGGACGAATCGTGGCTATTATCTAGCCATTGTACATCTCTAAACATCACAAAAGTGACATACAAGCCTAATAAGTTGTATGACCAGGAGAAGTTAATCCCATAACTCAATTTTTTACCTAGCTAATTCACCATTACGGCTCATCAAGAACTTCTACCATTAGGTTGGGTATATCCGGAGTCAACTTGACAGAGTTTGGTTACACTCGATGCCCAATTTCTCTAAAGTCTAGCTTTGCTCTAACAATCAATCCAAGATTTGGAGTGAACAAGATTTTTTTTTTTTTTTTTTCCAGATTTGACAGACAACTTTGGTCAATCAACCTTCCATAAAAAAATGCCTTTACTCTTCAGTTTTGGCTAGTTCCATATTGTTAACAGTCATGCAAGTACAAATTCTTACCAAGATTAGCAGAATGGTCCTGGCTAGAAGGTGATATAGTAACACTGCCAGCAGTGCATAAGATTGTATTTATGGATATATCACCATTTGAATGATATTGTAGAGAAATCTATGAGATGCAAAAATAGAGAAAAATATGCGTCAAAGAAAAACAATCATACAAGACATTATTTATGTTATGTGGTTCAGCAATTTGCCTAAGTTCATAGAGTTGTAGGTATTTCACTATTTACAGTGGAAAATACACGATGTTGTTGTACAATTTTTTCTCTTTAAAAAAAACACACCAAACCCTAAACTAAAAACAACGGTATTTCACTCATGCACAGAGAATTCAGAATGGGCTAAACACGGGTCTAAAATTTTTCCCCAAGGGCATTGCCCCAGACCCCCATGAAGCGGAGCTTTACGCCGATTCAAAAAGACATTACAAATTTTGGTACATATGTACAAATTGATACATTGTCAATTATAATAAAAATCAATTCTAACATTCATTTTGTATATAGTCAAAAATCTATCAATAACATTCATTACTACGTTGCTTAATAAAATACTGAAGCTTGCCATATTTCTCTTGCTTCAGCTGTAGGTATGAAATGTATTTCAAGCCTACGTATGGCAGCACAAGGATTAAGCAAAAGACAAGAACTATAGTTTGTATGGAACCTCCTAGATATAAAGAAGGGAATGCTGAACAAAAACCCAGTTTAGACCTTAGAGAAACACCCGATTGTGAAAATGGTGATAAAATATTTTACAGATAACAGCAGAAGGTATACATAAACATGCTAAAGACATTTCTTTGTATTCTACAATGACAATGGTTAATCCAAATGACAAAAAAGAAGACATAACATAACACTAGGAGGTCTTTTCCAAGTAACCATGACAAAAGGTATACATTCAGTATATAATTCAGTTCTTGGAGAAGACTTTCTATTGTTGCTGCAGATGAGGTCACCTATTTAAAATATTAGGGTACTATATAAGCAGCAATAATTGAGACACTGACCACCACACTTCACATTCTGATGCAATTGCAATAGCTTTTGATGTTTTCCATGTACCAGCCCAGGGAATTGAAAAACAGAATGCTACTAAAGAGTGGGTTTCCAACTATTTCAACTACTTTACCCGAGATTTTAGCAAATCTGTCAAATTTAGAACCTGCATTAAAAAACATTCAACATAAATTTAGTCACAACCAGAAGAGAACTACATTTTCCAGTGGATTTTATGGGTTACAAGAAAAAGTAATACAGTGAGTAATAGTAAAGCTTAAAGCTGGAAGTATTAACTAGGCACAAATTTGTTCAACCTTGATTAGAAATGCAACTATCCTTGATTCTTTTCTGGGTAGACTGCGAAATTATTTTATGAAAGCAATTTAGGTTTAGCATTCATACCTGTATGTTCTATCTTTTTCGCTAATAATATAAAAGGTGTGAATGTTAGCAAACGTTATACCAATTCATATTGGACACATACGAAAACAAAGGGTACTGCATAAATAAACACAAAAATAAGTACCACTAGACTTGTTTCTATCCTTAGAGGTCCAGAATCTGATAAGTATTTTGTACTCCCCCAGACAATTCTAGTTTCATTCCTACTCCTGTATAGAAAGCAGCCTCTCTCTTCACCCACGACAGTTTTCCTTGGCATGTCATAATTTGCAATACATGAGTTGTCATCAACCAAGCATGACTCGCTAGTTTTTCTTGGTAAAATACTATTTTGATCCCTAAACTTTACTAAAAGTTTTTTTGTCCCTAAACTTTAAAAAGTTCATTTTAATCCCTAAACTTTGTAAAAAGTTTTTTCAATAGTTTAGAGACAAAAATAGGGATGAAAAAATAACTTTTTTTTCAGTAGTATAGGGATGAAAAACAAATGTTTAGTAAAGTTTAAGGACATAAATAAAATATTTTCAATAATTTTTGAATAAAAGATGAACTTTTCAATAGTTCAAGGATGAAAAATGAACTTTTTAAAGTTTAAGGATGAAAAACAAATTTTTAATAAAATTTAGGGACCAAAATAGTATTTTACCCTAATAAAAATCTTTCAAAAACCAAAGGAAGCCATCCATTGCCTAACACCAAACAAAGATTAATTTTCTTTTCTCTCAAAAAGAAAGTCTAATACTTGAGAATATATGCATATATGAATATTGAATAGGCAAATCAATACTCACCCAACACATCAGTAACGGATTTCAATTCCACAGTTCCTTCCTATAACATCATCCACATCACAAGTTAGCAACGCAACCAAGAGCGAACTGTTCTAAAGACGTAGAAGGATGAACTTGCTCCAAACATTATAATCCCAACTGCAGGTGTACAACACCAAACAGAGGCTTTGTAATCCACAATATACTTCAAAAACTTGTCAATCATTGCCACTTGATGTTAAAAATTAATAAATGACAAAAAGTTGTAAAGAGTCCACAGATCTTAATCTAATCCAAACAGATATACTTGCTCAATTTGCCAATTTTCTCTGAAAAATGAAGGTCGAATCCTTCATTATTTTGAGCACCCTGCCACATCATTTAAGATGGGCATTTCAAGATAAATTTATTATTTTAACATAATATCAATATTTTCACATTAAAACCCCTGTAGAGAAAAAATCAGCATTCATGGTTTAGTGCCAAATTTGTCACCTTCACTGTTTGTAGAAGTGAGATAGCCTCAACTTTTAATCCTGGTACATAGCCAATACTCAAAACAATGCCATCATTTATATCTTCCATGTACCCACCAACATCATTGTCTGAATCACCAGCAATATATCCCCACGTGACCAACATTAACATTAAAGTAATAAAAAAATTAAACAAAAGACTTGTAAAAAAGAATCAACAAAAGTAAAACCATTATTCTTCTGTGATAGCTTCCCCAGTAAATGACAATTTACCAATTAAAAAGTAGCTGAGAAAACTTTAATTTTTGAACATTTTATCTATATATATTACTATTCCTTAACATTGAACATACATCTCATATAGAAAACTTTAATTTGACATGTCAATAGGCATACAAGTCAAGTGTCTCAAACTCTACAATTTACAATAACAATGCATTTTTGCAGTAACTTTTCAGCAGTCAAATATTCAACAAGAGAAATTTATGCATTAGATAAACATTAAATAGAATAAACAAGTGCACAGAGATTGGAAGAAATGTTAGATTTTGAGATGTTGATAAAATGTAGTTGATTACTAACAAGTAACAACAGAACCATTTCCTAAACAAAAGAAGAAAAAGCAGATGCAAAAGTAGAGAAGAGAAGTAGGAAAAAAAAAAAAAAAAAAGAGCTTGCCAATGGCAGCATCGAAGGCATCTCTTTCTGCAGAAACAGACATACCCATTTTCCTGAAGAAGAAGAAGCTGGACCAAATTTACATGCGGTGGCAAACTTGTAATTAAGGAGGACCAAAATTTACACTATACTCGAGAAACATTTCATTGATATTGAGTACCGTCTTAGAAAAAATTCTCCTTCTAATTACAAGTGGTGGCAGACTTTTAATTAAATCAAACATGCCTTCAATTTTATTTTCTATTTTTTGGGTAAAACTAAAACTAAAATATAGTCCTTTAAAAAAAAAAAAAAAAAAAGATATAGTGTAGTAACCTTTTTTTTTTTTTTTTGGAGAAATAGTGTTGTAACTTGTACATAGGTTATTCAATATATTTTTTAGGAGGTGAATTTAACCAATAAGATAAAAATAGTGTTATCTTTTCCAATAATAATTAAAATAAAAACAACCAAATGTTTGAAATCTACTAGAAACAATTTTTTGAGAATTAATTCAATTGGGAAACTTAATTTACTTATAAGTAATTTTTACTTTTTTAAAGGAAATTATATAAGTTAGCTCAAGACTATTCTACTTTTTCTCAATAAGACATTATTCACAAACATAGCTTCGATTTTCTTTTTCTCCTTTAAAGTTCCAGAAGTCCACAGAGTGCTGGAACCGACTTTAAGTTCATTGACAACTCTAATTATGGCAAAATATATATTTCACTGATTATTTCTCAAGTGCAAACTATTTTGTCACAATTGTTTCTCTGTGAAATTTTTGTTGCATTACATAAAGTGATTTAGGAAAGATGTTCACAACTATTACATCTTTGGCTAGTAATGGGTAAAATGTGGAAAATTGGTAACCCAATGACAATACTGATATCTTTAAAGCTATGACACTTAATTTGTGTGTGTGCAATTTTGTAATTTGCTTTGCTGTAATAATTTGATGCACCATTTGCTGGGGTTTCAATAAATAAGTTTCTTTCCCACCGGTTTGCAGGGGTTTCTAAAAGACAAGTTTCTTTCTCATTATAAGAAATTCCGTGGAGTTGTTTGACCTGCTGCATTCAAGATGTGACTGGTCTTATAGGGGCATGATAAGGTTCAGGACAACTAAAAATTTAACAATTAACATCTCTAATTGGCATTACTTTTTAACTTGTGATGGTAATTTTTTTTTTTTAAATTTAAAATTTTAATGTTGGTAAATTGTTCAAGTGCATCTCTCTATTATAATATCTCATATTCTTTTGAATTGCCATATTCATATATGCTTAAAATTCCCTCTAAATGGAATACAAGCTTGGTTTCAAAAAGTGGAGAATGGATGTTAGGTTCAATCCTAATTTTTGGCATTCGAAGAGAAATGTCTGAAAAATTTTGTTGATATTCTGTTGTTTAAATAACATTTGGATCTCCCAAAATTTCAAAACTGAGATTAGGGTAAATCACAATGCCACATGAATCAAAGCTCTCTTAGATAACTTGATTTTTCTAAATGTTGTTAGGAGATTTTGCATTATGATTTTGTGTTGGGCATTGCCCAAAAATAGGAAGAGGATGCCCCATCAAATGTGTCTTATATGGCTTAACATTGTAACAGCTAAGGTATTTTCAATATTGAAATGAACTGCAAATCCATCTGTAACCCTTTCATTAGTCTAATCATGGTGGCCAAAGAGTTAATTGGCCCTTTTATTGTCTAACAGGAACACAATTTGAAAATGATTACAAGTACAAAACAAAGTGTTCCTGATAAACGTTATTTATATACAATGAACTACTATGAAAACTAAATCATCTTAGGAAAAATTTCTCAATATTAATAAAAGGGAGAAACACTGTAAAAGCTTTTGATCATGATTATTGATTATTGATTACTTAGCTAAAACTGGAAAAAAAAAAACAGCTAATTAGGTATAATAGTGGGTTATGAAGTGTATTTAATTAATGGTAATGGTGAATGAGAATTGACAAATTGTTTCGATTTATTGCTTAATTGGTTTAGTAATTAGTAATTATTTCGTTTTTAATTGAAATTTGATTGCTTAAAAAAAAAAGAATCAATGAATTAGGAATAATAGTGTACTTAAATGTGTTTTGTTGTGTTGTCTATTTAATTCAAGTTGTTAAATGAGGAATTTAGTAATGCATTGAAATTATGTTTATTTAGGATAAGTTTTTGAAAGTGAAAATGCTTATTTGTGTTAATATCGCCTTTTCCGGTATAAATCTGAAATAAGTGTCGATTTTGCTAAAAAGTTCAGTCTTTTGTATTTTCTTGATCTCTTCCAGTGTTTTGATAATAGAAAGCACAGTTAAGCCGAAACAGATTTAGAATTTATTTTTCTTTTACAATCTTTGACAAGTAAATAACTTAATTGAAAAACAGATGAAAAAATACAATGAAAAAACAAGGTACACAGATAGTGTGCTAAATATATGTATTCCAGCGTTATCAAGAACATATTTGATTTATTCTACCATTTGCAGATTTGTAAATACGCTGATATATTGTAAATTAAGCAAACCTTTGTTTTTCTGTTTGTCATTTTCCAGTGATTCCTTTTTTGCCTTTTCAAATAATAAGATTAATGTGTACTGACTACTGAGGTCTTGAATTGATATAGCATTATAGTACAATATGTATCCAGCACTTTCTGCACTAGCTCTTGCCATCTTCCAAGAAATTGCTCCTTTGCCAGACTCCTCTTGGATACAAATTCGTTGGTAATTTTTTTATCTAAACATTTTAGGCACTGCAACGTTGTAACAGATGCTCTAGCCAAAAAAGCCAAGTTCTCTAGAGAGTCTCGGGTTTGGACTGTTTCCCTTCCTGATGACATTGTTCCTCTTGTCGCTTTTGACATTCATTGAGGTTTTGTTTTCCTAAATAAAAGCCCAGTCTTCTTACAGACTGGTTTCTCAAAAAAAAAAATTCTCATTTGTTATGGTAACTTGTTTAAATTATTTGATCTAAATAGTTGCAAGTTGTATTATATTGTGATATATCATCTATTAGTTGAGATGTCTTTTTGTGCATGGTTGTTAGTTTTGTATTGGTGTAGTTGGGATGATCATGTATCGTTGGATACATGTGTCTATAATATATGGTAAGTTTTGTATTGACTCTAATGGTATGTGTAGTCTAAAGGTCTAATCCATAAGCATGTAACTTTATTTTGGGCCAGTGTAAATTTAAGAGATTAGGCCTAATCTTGTCCAACAACTAAAAAATATATCAACAATTTTTTATTTTTGTGTGTGGATCATTGTGTTTGTCTTCTTTCTCTTTAATTTTTTTATTTATGGACTTTTTTCTCTTTAATTGTTTCATTTGATTGTCTCATCTATATCCTTCTATTATTATATGGATAAAGACTTTATCTATAGGGTTATATGACCAAAACTAAAACAAAACTTGTTAGTGTGGTCAATTTGATTGTAATTATTGTAAATCGATAAAATATATGATATTATATGTGATATACAAATATAAAAAATCAAGTATTACACAACTGGCACCAAAGTCTGAATTTCTCCTCTCTCTCAAAAAAAAAAAATCTGAATTTCTCATATTCACATGCATTTACCGAAAATGTAAACGTTTTTGTTTTTTTTGTTTTTTTTTTTTTTTAAGAAACAAACACACACACAAGTGAACATGAGAAATTACGCTTGAATAATTTTCACCTCAAATATTACAAATTTTGACCACATTCACCTCAGGTATTACAAATTCTGACCACTTTTATCTTAATCAACGCAGAAAGGCCAAAACCCAAAAAATATTGGGGAAAAAATACAGCATCATTTTAGTATACATCGGAAAGTTCATCACAGCAGTTGAAAAATATTCCAGGACTAACATGGGTATATCCAGAGTCAACTTGACAGAGTTTGGTCACACTCAACGCCCAATTCCTCTAAACTCTATCTTTGCTCTAACAATCAATCCAAGATTTCGGACATCAAAGAGTGAACAAGATTTTTTTTTTTTTTTTCAGATTTGATTGACAACTTTGGTCAATCAATCTTCCATAAAAAAAATTGTCTTTACTCTTCAGTTTTGGCTAGTTCCATATTGTTAACAGTCATGCAAGTACAAATTCTTACCAAGATCAGCAGAATGGTCCTTGGCGGAAGGCGATTAGTAACACTGCCAGCAGTGCATAAAGATTGTATCTATGGATATATCACCATTTGAATGATATTGTAGGGAAATCTGTGAGATGCAAAAATAGAGTAAAATATGCGCCAAAAAAAAAAAAAACAATCACACAAAACAATATTTACATGGTTCAACAATTTGTCTACGACCACAGAGTTATAATGATTTTACTATTTATAGTAAAAAAATATAAAATGTGGTAGTACAATTTTTTTTCTTCTTAAAAAAAAACACACTAAACCCTAATCTAAAATCAACGGTATTTCACTCATACATAGAGGATTCACAATGAGCTAAACATGGGCCTAAAAATTTTCCCCACAGACCCCAAGAAGGCTTGGTCTATGAAGTGGGCTTGGGCCAATTCAAAAAGGCATTACAAATTTTAATACATGTGTACAAAAAATTTTACATTATCAATTATAATAAGGGATAATTACACATAACCCACCTGTGGTTTGGGCGAAAATCACGTTGCCTACCCGTGGTTTGAAAAGTGTCACTTAACCCACCTGAGGTATGTTCCGTTTGTTTTCCATAACCCACCTCTGTTAAAATCAAGGGTAAATAGATATTTTTGCTCATATTTTATATCTCTCTCCTCCCAAAAAAAAAAAAAAAAAAAAAAAAACAAGAGAAAATAAGATCAAAAGATGCTATTTGTAAGAATTTAGAAACTTGTCTCAAGAACTCCAATAATCACAAACTATATTTTTGTAACACACTCAAAAGAAAATAACACAAGGAAAATTTTACTTATCACGTTAACTTATTTTCTTTTCAATACATTAATTTATTCCTCACACAGACACACAAACAGAGAGAAAGAGAAAGAGAGAGAATATCACAGTGAGACACGAAAGGAGAGAACCCAACCCCTGAGCTTGAAATCGACCTCACCAACCTCACTCTGTTGTACGGTCTTTCACTCTCCGAGAAGACACAAAAATTTATTCCTCACGCTCTTTCTGTCCCTCTCTCTCTCTATTCTGTCCATGTCTCTCATCTCTCACACTCCAGTTCAGATCGTCAGTAGCTTTGGGTCGTGGTGGCTTGGGTGATGACTGTGGAGGAGCACGAGTTGGCTGTGTTGGTTGGGTATGGGTTTTGAGGAGGAGCACAGTGTTGGATTGGGTCTGGGTTTTGAAGAGGAGCATGACGTTGGGTTGGATTTGGGTTTTGCCAAACGTCGTCGTAATCGACTCTCCCATGTCAGCCAAGTCTATCTCGGTGGCAATGGCAACGACAAAGGTGACAACAGAGGCTAGAAGACTAACGGCGATGGCTTGAAGATTGGTCGTTTCTGGGTTTATATCGGTGGGTCTTGGGTTTAGATCGATGTTTCTATGGTTTCTTGGTTTGATCGATGGTTTTATCATGTAGGTTGTGGGTCTTGGGTTTGATCAATGTTTCTGGGTTTTGAAGATTGGTCTTGGGTCATGGTGTTTGATTGGCAGTGGTGGCTGGTGATTCAGCGGTAGGTTTGGCAGTGGCAATGGGTGTGGATCTTGGTGGTTGTTTGTGGTTCTATGGGTTGGAAATTTTGTTGGAATTTTTGGGTTTGTGATGTGTTAATGTTGTAGTGGTGGTGGCAGGTGATTTGTGGGTGGTTGTGGTTCGATGGTGGTGGCCAGTGTTGTGGTGTTTTTTTAAATTTTTTATTCTGTGGTGTTTCAGTGGTAGTGGTGGTGATGGCTTTGGTGGGTTTTTCATGTTCTTCATGTTCAAAATTTTTGTGAAGGGAGAGACAGACAAATTCCAATTTTTGATCTTTTTCATTTTGTATTTTTGTTCTATTTTTTGTTTTGGGAGGAGAGAGATATAAAATGTGAGCAAAAATATCTATTTACCCCTAATTTTAACAGAGACGGGTTACGGAAAACAAACGGAACATACCTCAGGTGGGTTAAGTGACACTTTTCAAACCACGGGTAGGCAACGTGATTTTCACCCAAACCACAGGTGGGTTATGTGTAATTATCCCTTATAATAAAAATCAATTCTCATTTTTTATAGTAAAAAATCTATCAATTACATTCATTATTGGATCACTTAATAAATTATTGAAGCTTGCCATATATATTTCTCTTGCTTCAGTCGTAGGTACGAAAATATATTTCAATGCCTACATATGGCAGCACAAGGATTAAGCAAAAGACAAGAACTATAGTTTGTATGGAGCCTCAAGATATAAAGAAGGGAATGCTGAACAATAACCCAGTTTAGACCTTGGTGAATGGTGATAAAATATTTTACAGATTACAGCACAAGGTATACATAAACATGCAAAAGACATTTCTTTGTATTCTACAATGACAATAATTAAACCAAATGACAAAAAAGAAGACATAAAAAATAACACTAGGAGGTCTTGTAATTAAGGAGGACCAAATTTTACACGGTGCTCTATGAAATTTCATTGATATCGGGTGCCATCTTCCAAAAAAAAAAAAAAAAAATCTCCTCTAATTACAAGTGGTGGCAAACTTGTAATTAAATCAAACATGCCTTCAATTTTATTTTCTTTTTCTTTTTTTTGGATAAAACTAAAACTAAAATATAATCCTTCTTAAAAAATAATAATAATAATAATAAAAAAATGATATAGTGTTGTAACTTGTACATAGGTTATTCAGAATTTTTATTTTTAAGGAGGTGCATTTAACCACTAAGATAAAAATAGTGTTATCTTTTCCAATAATATTTTTGAAACAACCAAATGTTTGAATTCTACTAGAAACTATTTTTTGAGAATCAATTCATTTGGGAAACCTAATTTACTTACTATAAGTAATTTTTTCTTTAAAAAAAATTATATAAGTTAGTGGAGTCTCAATATTTTCAAGACTATTCTACTCTTTCTCAGTAAGACATCATTAACAAACATGACTTTCAAAACTTTTTTCTTCTTCTTTAAAGTTCTAGAAGTTCACGAAGTGCTAGACTGGACTAATTTCATTTACAACTCTAATGATGGCAAAATATATAATTTATGTAAGTAATTATTTCTCAGGTTTGGAACTAAACTTCAAATATATTCATAACACTAACAAATCATATTAAGATTCATAGTCTTAATATAAGCCTGTTTAAAAAACTCTATATATTATTACTTTCGTGTTTGTGTGTTTTAATAAGTATTACTATTTCCTCAAAAAAAAAAAAAAAGATTCGTAGTCTTTTCTCAAAATAAAAAAAAAAAAAAAAGATCCATAGTCATATAGTCAACGCGTTTTTTTCTCTCGTAAAATTCTATATAATGGGGAACATGAAACTGTGAAATTACCTTAGAAATTTGAGCTAGTAAATAAAGACCCTTATAAAATTGAAAGTCAACACCAAATATTAAAGACAATTTAATAGGAGCCCAAATGACTACATTGTTGGTAGACCAGAATTCTATATGTATAATCAATCTAAAGAAAATATGGGAATTGATTATTCAAATCAAAATAAATTTTTTTTTTTTTTGGTTTCAGTAAAGGAAAATTTGAAGGTCTGCACATAATATGCATATCCTTCATTTGTGTTACCTGCATTTACATAAGCTGATCTTGGGAAGCACTCTTAAGTTCATATAGCTTACAAGCAAATATTTTTTCTTTGTCAATAATCTCATAACCTTTATTTGCTTAAACCCCTCAACTTGTTTGATGATATGGCTACCTATGTCTTCTTTTATATAAAGAATGGCTACATATGTCAGTTGTACTCTTTAGTTCAAGAGTTGTTAACTTGAAATTATTTAATTGATAATTGTTTATCGCAGAAATTGAAGATGTGGAAGAAGCAGCATAAGTATCCCTGTTATTGATAGCAAATGCTATTTATACATTCAAGTTTTACTATAGAACATTGTGGTGTTTGGAGTGGGATGGGCAATGTTAAGAACATTGTCTGATATGCTTCAATGTTGAAGAAGAAAACCAAACTCATATTGAACATTTGAAGCAAAAAACAAAAAAAGAGAACGCTTGAGAGGCAAGAACTTGCTTAGTTGGGAGAATAGATTCTGGTTTTGTCAGTACTTCATTTTGTTGGATGCCATTAGATGAGTGTTGACTCTCTACTCTAGTTTATGAATTTTTGGACTTTGTATTGATTTTTTTCCCTCATAAAGGGCAGGAGAGAGTATACAACAATTCCTGTATACTTTAATTCTGATCCAAAATCATTGTACAATTATTTTTAATTGATTAAAATTACCATTATAAAAAAAAAAAAAAATTTTGAAAAATCTTTTTATCATTTTTTGAGGAGAATGTTCTAACTTCTAAGTACATACATTGGTAGCATCCTAAAAACTTATACTATGAATATTAAAAGATATTAATTGTAAAAAAGTCGAAGAGTGGACATGGACCTCATAAACAACAATTTAATTAAATCAAATTAAACTCACATCTTCAATTCGTTTTTTATTTTTTCTGATTATTATTCTAATTTTTTAATATCAGTATATCTTGTACTATACTCCCAAATTAATTCTTTGGGGGATGCCATTCTAGTTATCGTGGAAGAGCCATATTAGAGATTGAAACTCACACTATTTTGTAACCTAAAGAATAATAATTACGCTGCATGAAGCAAATGTCACTAATTTGAATCTTTTATTCTCCCTCTTCTTCTTGCTTATCCAAAGAAAAAAAAAATGTGCACACTAGTTTGTCACAATTGTTTCTGTGTGTGTAATTTTTGTTGCATTATAGGCGTCATTAACATTGAAGTTTCTTCCATTAAGTGACTCGAGAAAAGATGTTCACAAGTACTGTATCTTTGGCTAGTCAAGAATAAAATATGGAAAATTAGTAACCTAATGACAATACTGATAACTTTAAAGCTATGATACTTAATTTGTGTGTACGCACCTTTAGAGTTTGCCTTGGTGTAATAATTAGATGCCCCATTTACTGGAGTTTCAAACTTTCAATAAATAAGTTTCTTCCCTACAGGTTTGAAGGGGTTTCTGAAAAACAAGTTTCTTTATCATTATAAGAAATTTTGTGGAATTAATTGGCCTGCTGCATTCAAGATGTGACTGATAAGGTTCAGCACAACTAAGAATTGAACAAGTAACATCTCTAATTGGCATTACTTTTTAACTTGTGATGGTAATTTTTTTTTTTTTTTTAATTTTTAATTTCAATGTTGGTATATTGTTCAAGTGCATCTCTCTATTATAATATCTCATGTCATTTTGAATTGCCATATTCATATATGCTTAAAATTCCCTCTAAATGAGATACAAGCTTGGTGTCAAAAGTGGAGAACGGACGTTAGGTTCAATCCTAATTTTGGGCGTTTGAAGAGAAATGTCTGAAAATTTTTGGTGAGATTCTGTTGTTTAGGTAACATTTGGATCTCACAAAATTTCAAAAGTGAGATTAGGGTACATCACAATGCCACATGAATCAAAGCTCTCTTAGATAACTTGATTTTTTCAAATGTTGCTAGGAGATTTTGCATTATGATTTTGCGTTGGGCATTGCCCAAAAATAGGGAGAAGATGCCCCATCAAATGTGTCTTATAATGCTTAACAATGCAACAGCTAAGGTATTTTGAATATTGGAATGAACTGCAAATCCATCTGTAACCCTTTTATTAGTCTAATCATGGTGGCCAAAGAGTAAATTGGCCCTTTTATAGTCTAACAGGAAACACAATTTGAAAATGAATAACAACTTGAAAATGATTACAATTTACAAGTACAAAACAAAGTATTCCTGATAAACGTTATTTATATACAATGACCTACTATGAAAACTAAGTCATCTCAGGACAAATTTCTCAATATTAATAAAAGGGAGAAACACTGTAAAAGCTTTTGATCATGATCCATATACTTGGCATGTAATCTTGAGAACTCCAGTTCTTTCTTGCTAAGGACAAGCTCTAGTTCAGAGCAAATTTCAACGATGGTTGATGATGTCAAAGCTGAAAGTGAGACAGCAGAACATGTTTGGGGTGGCTATATTTTTTGATGGCCTGTGTAACACTGAGTAGAACCTGTGTATTTTATTTTTGGTTAGTGCTTTGTATAACCAATGTCAGAGTTGGTCCAACTCGTTCACAAGAATAAAAACTCACCCATTTATCAGAAGTTCAGTTCAAAGAAGCCAGCATGGTCATGCATATATGGAGCTACTCAGGAGAGTCAAACAATGTAAGAATGCCTTCTAGTTCAACCACTGTTGTGCATCTCGCTCTTTTCCCCTTCAAAAGATGAAGGAATGCAAAAGTCATCAGAATAGTGGTAGTTCGAACTAACACATTTCAGTTTTAGTCATAACTGACTTAATTGTTAGAAATTTAAAGCCATATTTGTTAGTAATACAATTAATATCTAAACCATATGTTACTAATTGAATAACAACAAATATAAGTCAACTTATAGAGATATATGTCCATTACCCTATCTACTAACTTTATGGAAATATCCTCTGAATATTTGTATGAACTGGGGGACCCAAACAAGTTGGCCTCTTAAGTTAGGACAACAAGGCTGATGAAAAGAGAAGACTGCAAGAATTAATTGATGTTAGTATTATTCAATGCTTTGGTAGAGATGTAGAAGATCTTATTTGTGAAATTAAATCAATGGGTATAAGATGGCCAATCTCCATATGTATACCTCAATGTACAGTAAAATGTTGAAGTCACTCGAACAAAGGGCTCTATGAGGCCATGATAACAACATAAGATTCGATTGGTGGACGAACTATTACGAATTCCCTTCAGGAAAAAACATCCACTGCCTCACATGGATAGGAAATGGAAGTAACTATGGTGTAAAAGCTAAGACTCACATTATATTGTTGGTTGTCAACAACCCGGTGCCAACTTGTAGGAACTATGAGATCACACCATGGATTCCTTCAGCATCCAAGGATTGTGGACTGACCATAGAATCCTGTTCAACAAGTGGAACACATTAGCTATCCATTCTATGTTTGGGCAATAAGGCCTGGAAAATACAATCATCATTCTTAAGGCCAATTAATGATCATTAGAAAATTTTCAGGGATAAAAACCCAAAAAAAAAAAAAAAAAAAAAAGAAAGAAAGAAAACTCAGAAATGGTAAAATAGCTTACGAAAACCCATAACTTAATCTTTGACAAAAAGTGAATCACATTCAAATTTCAACTTTCTCCTCTTTATTGGGAACTTTATCTTCTGCCAAAAGTCTAACAAAAAAATTTCATAGTTTGTAATTGATTATATCTCAAGATTGAACATTCAAATCGAGATATATACGATGGTCAATTGATCCTTAGTATGTAAGTAGACTAATCACAGATGTAATATATAAAAGTGCTGAAGTTATTGCCTATCCAATATTATTCGAAATGATTATCTAATAAATTCTCAGGGATAAAAATAAATAAAGAACAAAAGAAAGAAAACTTGAGAATAGTAATATTGCTTACCAAAATCCATAACTTGATCTTAGGAAAAAATGCATCAAATTAGAGTTTCAAGTTGTTCTTCCTTATTGGGCTCTTCAATTTTTTGCACAAATCTAAAGATAGAATTTCTCAGTCTGTCATTGATTATTTCTAAAGATTGAATATTCAAATAAAGATATATATGATGATAACAGTATGAAAGGCTAATCACAGATGCCTACCTCAGAATCTTGAAAGTTTTGAAGTCACTGCTACGGCAACTTTAAGTTAGGGAGTCATAACATAAGATTTGAAAAGGGGATGAATTGTCAGAAACTGAATATATTCAAGAAAGAAAGAGCTATTTCTGATTATAAAGATAGGAAATGGAAGCAACCATGGCATAAAGTGTAAACCATAGGAAAGGCTAGGCCTTACTTGATGTATTGTCGATGGTGATACTGAATATACCCAATCAACAATTGCAAATACATACAAGTTACGGTTCCAATTGACCTGCAACCAGAAATTTTTGAGGAAAAAATAAAAAGAAGGAAAACTCATGACAATAAAATTATTGTAGGTTGAGAATCACGGAAATCTTGAAGCAATTCAATCATAAGTAATACAACGTACTGAACATTATAATTTGATCTCAAAAGAAAAAATAAGCTAACCCTCTCATTCAATTTGTTTTGAATTTCAAGTCGTACTTCCCTATATTGTACTGTACACTAAACCAGAAAGTTCATCTACAAGTCTAATTAAAATAGAATAAATAATTTTTCAGTGATTATTTCTCAAGTTCAAAACTAACTTCATATAAATGGAGAACACCAGCAAACTTGGGTGAAGTCTGAAATTTGAATAACTAAAGAGCCCTAATTAATCCAAAATTGATAAGTCAAAACTTAACAAATGAAGACAATATGATAGAAACTAAAGAGCCCCAATCAATACATTGTTGGTAGCCGAAAATAAACACACACACACACAATCTCAAGAAGTTATGAATTGATTTTTCAAATGAAAATACTTGATTTCTGTTGTAGGGAGGAAATTTGAAGATCTAAGTATGCTATGCAGCAAAATATGTTGCACTATATGAGCAAACAAAAATTATAAGGAAACTATTAAAAAATAAGTGCATAAGCTATTCTATTTCAAAGTGAAATATTAAAAAAAAGGACATTTGAGAAAGGAAAAAAATACCAATATTAGATTCTTTAGAGCTTAGATTAGGGATCAAAACTCAAAATTTTATCTTGATATTTACAACCTTAAATTATCTATGCTGAAGTACAAGAACTCTAATTGGGAAATGAAGTATTTCCAGCATCTGTTAGTTAGTAAGGTACCACATCCTTCACCTTGTTGATAGAAATCTCAGCTTCTTGCAAGTTGCATCTGTTTAAAGACATCATCAAATAAATGAAAGGTTCTCCAACTATAGTGGAAAGGCATCCACTCTTGTCAACTCTTTGATTTTCAAATATGTAACTTACGATTGTTGAAAAAGAACAGCCAGCAACTTGAGCATAGGTCACCACCCACATCATGTTTGATTTGTGTGCAACCTGAAATTTCCAACAACCTTTGAACAAAGAGAAAAAAAAAAATTGTGCAAGTTCCTCCAACAATTCAACAAATAATTTTTCATTCTTCTATGGATCCATATTATGTTACCAAAGTCAGAAAACACCATAATATAGAGTATGTAACTGAAAAATTATAATGAGTATGCAATTCAGCGCATTCTCTTTTCACCATTTGAAAAATATGAAAATATAATCTTTAGTAATAGAGAAAAGTTAGATTTTGAAAAATAGCAGATGCTAATGCTCTATAGTGTGAAATAGCACAGAGTCTCAGCTTTAGATTTTGAAACGCTACCAATAATAGATCCATGTCTGTGATTAGAAAATGGAAAAGAAAAAAAAGTTCCAAAATGAAAAACATGGAAAAGAGCAAATTACATTACCTTGAAGAATTCCATATAACTAGCACAGAGTCATCAAACTCCCCCACTGCTGTCAATTTGCCACTAAAATATAAAGCAATAATGAATTTGAAAGGGATCAAAAAATTTAGTAAATAGTACACAAAATTGAAAATAAAAAAAGGAAACAGTGATAATAAAATTTTTTGGAAGAGATATAATAGAAGAGAAGAAAAAAACTCGCAAATTATAGCGAATAACAAAGAAGCAATGAAATCAATTTGAAAGTCCATCTATTTTGATTCAAAGTGAACAATCTTTTATCCCTGGTCCTCTCTGACTACTTCTCTCACCTTTTCAAAGTGAACAGTAAAAAAATAAGTTTGACTCTAATCTAAGGCTTCACAAGTGTATAAGTTAAAATAAACCTTCAACTGCTGTGTCGAATCTTCCACTTACATGTCCAAAGAGAGGGATTGCACTCCATCTTTACTGGAAGGTAGGGGCATTCATGTCCCTGGAATTCATTTCTTGAAGAGATACAAAGCTTCTCCACCCCAACACAATCAATATCAATGACTCAAACTGATGATATAAATGGGTATCAATATAATAAAGATAAAATGACATCTAAACTCACCTCAAAATTTTGTAGGTCCTCACCGCTCTTTTCCACCAATTGCACAACTCTCCTTTAACTTGGAGCAACTGAAGATGCGCAGAGTTTGAAGAGAAGAAAGCTTGGTCAACCACTCAGGCAAAGTTTCCATGCCATCAAAGTCAGATATGTAGAGACTTTTAAGGGCAGTCAAGGCTTGAATATTGTCCGGTATAGACTTAAGTTTAGGCCACCCTTTCAAGTCTAAATGTTGCAGGGATGCGTGCAAGTGTTCGATAGAAACGAGACTCGGGAAATCATCCAGCTCCTTACAAAACTCGCCAATCACCAAAGTCTACAAGCGGGTGAGAGATTCTAACCCCTCTGGGAGACTCGTCAATTTAGGACAATACCAAATTTGTAATTCGATAAGAGAATGCAATCCTCTTAAATCAGGTATTGATATCAGATTATCGCAATACCTAATTTTTAATTGGGTAAGAGAATGCAAGTGTCCTTGATTTGGAGTTGATTTCAATTTATCACAAAACTGAATCGTTAGTAGGGTAAGAGACGTGCATGATTGTAGCCCAATAGGTAGAATAACACACCCAGATATCTCCAAGCGTTGAAGATGGGATGGGACACCTTGTATTTGTAATTTCCAACAGCGTTCCATTTTAAGCGATCGAAGAGAGGTGCAGGAGGCCCATACATCCTCATGTGACACGATGGACTCCAAATCGGCCCATCCCGATATCATCATAGACATGAGACTCGCTTTGTTTTGCAATAACTTCTCTGGCAGACAAGCAAGTTCTGAAATATTACAAACCTCTAGGGACGTGAGTGTGGTAAGCTTGCTAATAATGTTTTCAAATGTCGTGCTAAGCATGTCACTAATGTCTAATTTCTTAAGACTCGAAAAATGACATGGAGCACTTGTCAGTTGGCTACAACCTTCAATGGTCAACTCCTCAAGGCAAGGAAACACCATTAGGCCTGTTGTTGTTGCTGGCTCCATCACATCCGTCCATTCCACTAGATTGGGCATTTCGCTCAAATTAAGTTTTCTCAAAGCTGGGAAAAACGTAGTGCCATCACTTCCATTATTATTGTTACTGTAAAACTCAGTTCCAGTATGTCTTACACCATCCATACCTTCTATTGTAAGAACCCTAAGATGGGGTAGAAGCCCAAGAGTGGGAAGAACCTCACATTTTTTGCAATTCCTAAATTCGATCTCAATTAAATTGCCAAATTGCAAAATTCCATCCCAAGCATCAAGGCTTGTCAACATCCATGATGGGAATTTCTTTCCTCCAAAACCATCAATTGTTAAGCTCTTCAAACATCGATGAGGCTCGAGACCTTCCAACACCTCTTCATCATTCTCGTAGTTGCCTTCTCTTTTCCATATGGCCCAGTGAAATCGCAACATGCATATTTTGGCCTTTTCTCCCAAATTTGCTCTTCGGGCTTCTTCTTTATCTCTCACATGCTCTAGATTCCATAGGTTTAGTTTTCCTCTAAGTTGATTTAAGCATCCCAATTCCTCAATCCGATGACCTGCATCTTGACCCACAATAAAACATCGCAATGTTTGTAGACACGTCAATTGCCCTATATCCTTAAGTTTTCATTAAAGCTAGAAGGGATATAAATATGCCTTAAGTTTATCAATTGTTTTAGATCTTCAAGAGGCTCTCTGGCATATGGGCAACCTTCGATTCTTAAAGTTTGCAAATTGTAGAGTTTGGTTATGGACTTTGGTAATGCTCTGATGGATAAACTTGCGACACTGAGAAGCCTCAAATGTATTAGAAGGCCAACTGAGCTTGGCAATTCTTTTATAGTCTCCATTTAATTTTAGAACACGTAAGCAATTAAAATTTAAGAATGTGTTGCCAAGCACAACATTTTTAGAAACAAACTAGCTGCAATCCCGTGCGTTATGCGTGATAATTATTTTTATGGTGGTTTTATTAAAAAAAATTTACAATTTAAACTAATCTAATAACGAGTAATGTATTTTGTAATTATATTTTTATTTATTATAGGAACAATCATAAATGTAATATAGGAACAATCCAAAACACCAAAAAAAATGTAAACTAAAAAAAAATAATAAAAATTAACAATGATTAATTGAACCAATATTAGGATAAAATTTTGTTTTGATAATCTATTAGGGTTATTTTCTTTGTAGAAATTATAATTTCGGCCGCCCAAAACATATTATCAAATAAACAATTATTAGCAAATTCTAAGAATTAAATTTCTATACATGCATTGTTATAAAATAATAATAATAAAAATAAAATTGCAAAAGTTAACCCAAAATAGAGTTTTAAAGAATATAAAAAATTATCAACCTAAAGTAGAGATGCAAGAAAAATAAAAAAATCCACCAAAAAATTTATAGAGAGAGAGAGAGAGAGGGAACCTTTTTTTTTGTGAGGGAAAACTATGCATAGAATAGAAGAGATAGTGACAAATTTATAGTAAGAGAGTGTGAATAAAAAGAGACAAAAATAAAAGAAGATAAAGGGAAAGAGGAAGAATGATATTAATGTAGAGGATAGTTGGGAGATGAAAAGGTAAGGGAAGGAGAAAGATTGAAGAAGTAGTGGGGAGATGAAATGGTAAGGGAGAGAGAAAGGTTGGAGAAGTGTAAATATTAAAAAAATAAATGTTAAAAACAATTATAAGAAAATTGGAAAGAAAAAAAAATGAAAGGCTTCAACGTTTTGTTTTGTTTTTTGTTTTTTGTTTTTGTTTTTGTTTTTTTTTTTTTTTTTTTTTTTTTTTTTTTTCCTTCCTTTAAGCTGAAAAGGCTCACACAAAACCCTAAAGCTAAACTAAAAAGGTTTTGGGTTGGGCTTGATAGTGAAACTAAATAAATAAGAGATGGGCATGATTAATTATACAGATTTATTATAGGGTGATAGTGGAAGTAAATAAATAAGTAGTGGGCTGCATTTATAAGACTGAAAATTGTAAAAAGCATTTTAAAATTGTAGGACAAATTATATTTTAAAAAAGAAAAAAAAAATAAAAAAAATAACGTGGCAGCTGATATGGCACAACGTGAAAGCAGCAATATTAAACGCTACGCTTCAGCTTTTAGTAATATATAGATGTGCGCAATCTCCTAACATCATCTTTTGAAGATGGAATTCTTGGTACAATTTTACCATCAGATTCGATGAATAAATATCGTATGTGACTGATGTCACCCTCCAAATCCATATTCAAAAATAAGGTCTCAGATTTTGAAACTGAGAGTGCAAGATCATGTACCAAATCATGCATCTTGCAATTGATAATATTATCAAACTCATCCTTTTTCTCATCTTGAAATAAGGAATTTGCCAACAAGATATCAAAATACATGTTACCAATATCCTCCATTACCACACAACTTCCTTGAGATGGTTGAAGGAACCCTTCAGCCATCCAAAACTGAATTAACTCTTCCTTTTTAATCTCATAATCTTTCGGAAAAATTGAACAATATGCAAAGCATTTTTTAAGAGATGGTGATTGCAAATGATCAAAGCTCAATTTTAATATTGGTAACATCTTGTTGCTAAAGCCTAGAAAATTCCAAATTTTATTGCTTTGAATTGCTAGCCATTCACTTTTTTCATTTTTACGAGCCATTGTCCCTCCTAGGACTTTTGCAGCTAATGGGACCCCTCCACATTTTTTGGCAATATCATATCCAATTGTCTCCAAATCTGGAGTTAACCGAATTGAAGATACCATTTTCTTAATTATAGACCAACATTCATCTTCAAGTAGTTTTTCTAAGTGATATGAGGGAATTGTCTCCATGATTTTTGCAACATTGTCACTACGAGTTGTTACAATGATATTGTTTCCAATATTAGAATTAATTCCTAACAAACAACCGCTTTATTTATCCCATATCATATGATCTTCATTCCAGACATCATCAAGAATGAGAAGGTATCTTTTTCCTTGCAACTCTTTTTGAAGGTTTTGAAGTATTGCATTCTCACTTTGTAATTGACTTGACTTATTGGTAAGTGATTCAAGAATCTCTCTTAAAATCCTTTTTTCATTGAAATCGTTAGAGACACATACCCATATTGTTTTATCAAAATGTTTCTTTACTAGCTCATTATTGTACGCAAGTTTTGCGAAAGTTGTCTTTCCCAAACCCGCCATTCCAACTATAGGAAGGACTGAGAGTTGTTGATTGGTTGTACTAGTTAGCAAGTTCACTATTTCCAAAACATCATTTTGCCTTCCTATAACTTCTGAATGATTAAGAAAGGAGGTTGTCTCTCGGTTTGGGATAATTTCATTGTTAGTATCTACTGATTCCACTAACAATAATTTAGCAAAACCATACTTATTTGCCAGGTCTTCTACTCTTACCAGTGATTCCTGAATAGCCTTAATTTTGTCTGCCATTGGGAGGCGGAATAAACCGGGATTGGAGGTTGAACAGATATCACGTACCCTTCTCTTTCTTTGGTTTCCAACTTCTATCTTTTGCTGGAGACTCTCGTATGCAAACTCGTCCGGCACATCGTCAGCTTCATAAGCAACATCTTCAAGCATCTAGAGCCAAAGCTTCATAGACTCATCTCTCACTTGCCTTCTCTCGGCATCAGTCAGAACAGCTCAAATCATGGTTAATGATTGACGAATCCCTCTTAGCTCGTCCTCGCAACCCCAAGCACTGCTGATTAGCTTAGTAGCATATGAAATCAACTTACTTACAATTTCACCAGTGATCGAGCTCACAATTCCCTCAGTCATGGAGCTCACAATTTCCCTAGCCATCGTGCTTTGATGATAACTCAAATATAAGTCTAAAATTATTCATAAACTATTATCAATAGAAGAGTGAAACATTAGCTTGCGCAAATGACTTTTTTTTTATGAATCAAGAATTTATTAAACAAACAAATACACAATACAACAAGCTTCCTTCCTAATAACATCATCAAAACAGGAAGGACAACTACCCAACACAAAAGAACTAATGACTTTACAATTAAGAGACCATTTGGCTAAGGTGTAATAATCAAGAATTGTGTAATAATATATATGTGAATAAATATCGTTTTCTAATGATACGTAATTGTAAAGTGTGTAAATATTAGAAGTATCTAATTCCCAATGGACAAAGTTTGGCAAAGATTTTATTTTATTTTAATAATTTTGATGAAGGCAAGGAATTTTAACGTAGCATAAGGTTACAACTTTACTCAACATCTTTTGATTGTATATAAATTTTGACAAATTCATTGTTATATTACATTCTCTTCCTGTATCCTCTATGTTTGCAAAATTTTTAGAAGATAAAAAATCAATATTTATGTCATCAATCAAATGTTTAAATTTCAATTTTTTATAATGTGAAATTATGCATAAAAATTAAGTTTATAGATCGAATAATAAATAAAATTTAATTGACATGAAATTTCACATGTATGTTAAGAACATAAAGAACATGCAATTTAATCTTTAGATTTTTAAAATATATAGTCATGTACTCATGTTAATCCACTACAACAAAAAAATTTTATTACAAAAAAAAAAAAAAAAAAAATCGTTGCAATAACATCGAAGTCATTGCAATAGTTTATGCGAAGTGTTGCAATAAAATTTGAGGTAATAAGTTTGTGCTAAAAAAAATTTTGTTGCAATAAACCTTAAATATTTTAATGAAAATTTTGATGTAATAATATATTTGCTATTGTAATAAACAATTTATTACTTCAAATATCTTGTAGCAATAGGCTATTATTTCATGAATTTTATTACAATAGATTGTAAAGAATTGAGAAAAATAATTTAGGTTCAAATTATTGCAATGGTATATTTATTGTAATAGTTAATTTTTTCTTACAATAAATTGTAAAATAATTGGAATTAGATCATTGTAATAATATATTCATTGTAGCTTCATATTTGTCACTGCAATAGATTACAAAATAATTGATATTTTAGTTATTGCAATGTTAAATTTGTTGCAATAAGTCATCTCTTTGAAATTTCTATTATAATATATCGCAAAATATATAATTGGTATCAAGTTATTAGAATGGTTTCTTCAATTTAAGTTATTAAAAAAAATTAATTTCTTCAATTTAAGTTATTGCAAAAAAATTTCTAAATTCAATTTAGTATTAAAATCTTTATTGCAACTAAAAATTATAAATTATTACAACTAATTATTAATAATGTAATAATTTACTATTTTTAAGTTACTATTGCAACGACTTTTAATTTTTAGATATGATATTATGTCTAATACCCTATACTAATTTTGTTGTATTAACACTTGATGTAATAGACTTATTTTGGTGTAGTGATTCTTTAAATCAAAGTTGGAGGTTTAGGCTACAACTAAGTTTGGTGTCAACTTTGTCCATTATTAATTATATTAAGATGATCAAGTGAGCATTTAGACTTTCATTACCACAACAATTGTAGGGGAATTAGCAAAAAATGATCTGTTGGAAAGATGATTTAGTTAGATTATTTGAGAACAACAATTTTGTTCCTATACAAAGGGGAAGAAAAAAAAAAAAAATTTTCTTTCTGTACAAGGTGGAGGTATTAGGTTTAGGTTTGAGTTATAAAACATAAAAATTGATAGTAATAGTCATAATAGTATTGATGAAAACATAAATAAAAAGAAGAATATATAATTTCCAGAACAGAGTCTTACTTGAGAATATGAAAACTTGAACTTCGTCTTTGAGAACTAATGCACTTGATGATCTATGGTAATACGAAATTACAATTTTGGAATTTGAGATTACAACGAAATGGAAAATAGTACAAGTGAAAGAGGTTGGGAATTGCCAATGGAAGGAGATCTGGGAGGCTTTGGTGTTTTGTCTATTTCAGTTAAAAGTGGAGCTTTTCATGGGTGAGAAGGTAGACATTTAAGAGCATTCACATAAGGCTTTTTTTTTTCTTTTTTTTTTAATTTTATTTTAACATAACAACTTTTTTTAAAATATTATTTTTATATAAATTATCTATTTTACATTATATATTATTAAAATATTTATTTTTTATATATTTATTTTTCTTCATACGTATCAATTATTATCTATTTTCTTCTTTCATCTTCGATACACATAATAAAAAATAAAAAATAGAAATGTAAAATAAATAGTACTAGTGTATTTTTATACAATTTTATATATCTTGACGTGGATGAATTTTAGACTTAATTAACTAAAATATAATACTTTTCTTATCATACAAGCGCTCAAAATGCAAGTGCTCTTTATTAGTTCAAAATTGGTCTTGAACAGTTCAATGTGAACCCATCAACTCACTGAAACTCATAAATAAAAATTCTAGTAAGTAATGGAATTTCTAACACGTGGAAAATGGGTCAAACCCGAAACCCAATCCGACGCAAACAAGTTAGGTACAGGTTTGATCAATTGAAATGAGGGGTCAAAATACAATTTTTCCCTATACTCACTAAAAGTTTGCTGGCAATTTTTGTATGTACTTTAGATCATTTTCCAAATTTTTAAATAAATTTTTTAGTAAGAACGTTTTAGTTTAATTTGATAGGTACATTCTAGTATTTCCAACAAAAAATTTAGATCCAAATCCCCTTCCATAACTGTATCTATCAAATTACTCCTATTAAAATTTATTCTCATTTTTTATGGTAATTTATTGAAATTAATTGATCTAAATAGTTTTAAGCTGTATTATCCTGTGATATTATCTATAAATTGAGATATGGTTTTGTGCATGGTAGTTAGTTTTTATTGGTGTTCAATGCTTGTGTGTATATTATATTGTAGGAATCGTATTAAATTACTGTTTTGAATCTATTGATATGTATTGTCTAGTATTTCATGTTTTTTCAATTGTCATGTTACTAATTAGTTGATTAAAGTATTTTTAATATTTAGGTGAAAAACAGAGGGTTCATATAGGTTAATATAGCATATAGGTTAATCCAAATTTTTATTTTGATTTTTCATAGATCTAAAAAAAAAAAAAAATAGTGACTTCATTAAATTTAGGTTTGGTGTATGTTTGTATTCGGTGTCCACGTTTTGCATTTTGCATTTTGCACTTTTTTTTTTGGGGGACTAGCGCCTCTTACACTATTCATGGGACATAAACAGTGCATTAAGGCAAATGAACAATAATTTAAAAAGTGAATAGTAACTGGAAATTATTTTTTTTTTTATTTTTAGTTTTCAGTTTTCAACAAAATAAGCGGTATTCAAATGCACCCTTAGATACTTTTGATCTGAACCCAATCCTGATCTGAATCTGTCGTCTAATCATTTCTTTATTTCTTTTTTGGTTAAACAAAGCTCATAATAATATTAATTAGAAACAATCATTATCAATCTATTTACAAAAGGCTCAACTTTATACTAGGCAGGTCATTCAAAATATGCAGAGCAGGTCCTTTCTTCTCATGTTCACATTCACGCTTCAATAACTTTAACCTCAATTATTACAAATATTGACCACATTTGTATTTAGGTCAATCAATGCTTTTTACGCTAGCTTCTTTTTAGGTACATCATAGTTCGCATGCAATTCTCTTCCACCAATTTCACTGATACAATACAATGCGCATCCAGCACTTTCTACACTATCTCTTGCCATCTTCCAAGAAATTGCTCCTTTGGCAGACTCCTCCTGGATACAAATATTTTAGATCATCTAATTTTTTATGTAATTTGTTTAAATTATTTGATCTAAATAGTTGCAAGTTGTATTATTTTGTGATATATCATCTATTAGTTGAGATATCTTTTTGTGCACGGTTGTTAGTTTTGTACTGTTGTGTTGGGATGATCGTGTATCGTTGGATACAAGAATTGTATTGACTGTATTAGTATGTACAGTCTAATCCATAAGCATGTAATTACTTTATTTTTCTTTATTTTGCTTTGCCCAAAGCAAAATAATGTAATTACATGCTTATGAATTAGACAGTTCATACTAATACAGTGTGTGTATATATATATATATATATATTGTGTGGGGGATCATTATGTTTGCCTTCTTTCTCTTTAATTGTTTCATTTTTTTTTTCTTGGCTGAATCTTTAATTGTTTCATTTGATTGTTTCATTTATATCCTTTTATTATTATCAGATTTTATCTATAGGGTTCATGAGACTAAAACTAAAACCAAACTTTTTAGTGTGACCTATTTGATTGTAAATATTGTAAATACATATTTAGTCAAATATATATAATTATATTGCATAAGTGATTGCAAAAGAAATCATTAATTGAATTAATCCCAAATTTGTAAGAAAAATACTTATATATTTAAAACCTTTATAAGTTGTTGACTATTCATGTATCATATAATACAAGATATTTTATGTGATATATACAAATATTAAAAATCTAAGTCAAAAATACTATTCTAATTTTGAAAAAAATATATTTATGTAAAAATAAAATAAAATGCATGTTAATGGGATTTCTACCATGCAGAAAATAATGCATCACAAAATTAGGCTCAATTGGTGAGGCAAATAGGCAACCTTGTAAGGCCCCAAAGAAAAAGGGTCTCTAAATTTTTACCAATATTGATATCTTTGTACCACTAGAAGTATTAATTAAGTCTTATAATTCACTAATAAATAAAAGATAGTTTAAAAAAAAAAAAAAAAAAAAAAACTAGTTAAAGAAAACCTTTTTCATAGGACGTGACAATTTGTTTTTCTTAGTTTTAGACTGAAAGAACTCATTTAATCTTCCACATACAAATGCTAAAAAAACTCATTAATTTCCCACTAGTAAATAAATTTATACTCAAATTTTATTTAGAGATTCAAATGTAGAATTTTATTAAAATTTTTAATCATAATTTTTTAGTAATTTTTTGCTTCACTTAAGAAATAGTTTTTATTTTAGTTTTATAGTCATTGAGTAATACAATAAATTTGTTTTAATTTGTTATTTTATATTAAAAAATAGATTTTAAATAATAAAAAAAAAAACCAAAAGTTAAATAAATCTTCAACTTTATTTGAAGAAGTTGCCTTAGAGCATTAGCATTGGAGAATGCTAATGCCATATCTAAGGGAAATTTGGCATTTGCAGCCTTAAAATCATCTGCATCAAAGAATTGTAAAGGCAAGTATTGCAAATTTTTTTGCAATATTGCTACAGTGCAATTCTATCTTTAGAATTGCACTGTAACAGTATTGTAAAAAAAAATATATATATATATATTTTATCTCTGTCTCTCATCTCTCTCATTATTTCTGTTCTCTTCTCTCTCTTCTTTCTCTGTTTCTCCATCTACTCTCTTGTCTCTGAAGTTTCATCGCCATCCCCTGGGTTTTGGATTTTGGAGGTTGGATCAGTGTGGATCGGCGAGCTAGGTTTGGATTGGTGGGCTGGGATCGGTTGATGGTGGGTTTGAAACGGTGGATTTGTTGATCGATGGGTGGATGGGTTGGGTTGATCATCAGTAGCTCCAATGGTGGCTTCGGTGATGATTTTTTTTGAATGGGTTTGCTCCGATGATGATTTTTTTTTTTTAATGGGTTTGCTCCGGTGATAATTTTTTTGATCGGTGGCCTGGGTTTCAAATCGGGGGCGTGGGTTTCTGATCGGTGGCTTGGGTTTGCTGATTGGTGGCTTGGGTGGTGGGTGTGGTGGCCGTTGTTGGCTCCAACTGGTTTGATGATTTGTGTGTTTGGCTCTGTTGATGGTTTGTGTTTGTGTGTGTGGCTTTGTTGCTGGTTTGATGGTTTGTGTTTGTGTTTGTGTGTGTGGGTGTGGTGATGGGTTTGGATAGGTTGATCGGTGTATCATAGGTGTGTGTGTGTTGTGTGTTGAACCGGTGCTAGAGGTTGAGAGAGAGAGAGAGAGAGGAATAAAAATGACTACTAGAAAGCCCAGGAAAATGGGACTGAAAAACGGTTGGAAAGAAATAATAAAGAAAGGTTAAAAAATAATATTTTAATAAAAATAGAGTTTTGGGATACTAAAGGTATTGTAAAATAGTATAATATATTAATAAAGTGACTTTTTAGAATGATAAAATAGAATAGCATTGGAATTTTCCAATGCTAATGCTCTAACCACAATGTCTTAAGTGAAGAATACAAAACTGAAACCTAATTCAACCCAACTGAGTCTTCATTTATCCTCAATTATTACAACCGATTCCATTGTTGGTTGATAGTAGACTCACACAATCACACTCACACTATGCATGGGGCACTTTCGTCTTTATATATTGTCATCTCATCTTTCAAGAAATTGTGAGGGCCCGTTTGATAATATTGTTCTATTAACGTTGTTTATATTTTTTGGAAATACGTGTACATAAAAAAGTGTGTGAAATACGTGTAAATGTTATTTAAAAACTGAAAACTGTTATTTAAGTTATGGTACCAAACACCCCCTTCCTCGCATACTCCTTTTAGATGCCACTACTTGGAATAATAATATTTTGATCTTTAGTCCATTTTTATATTGATTAATCGATTAATTTATATGTTTAAGAGAGAAAAACTCATGGATTGATCTAAGCTAGAAGACAGACAAAATAAATAAAAATTCTAACCCAACTTCACCTTCACGCTTGAATAATTTTCAGCCTTGCGTTATTGGAACTTTTGACTACTTGTGCCATTCCTCAATCAACACTTTGCACTTTATCTTCTTTTGAAAGAAAAAAAAAAACTTAATCTAATTTTTTTATTAGTGTAAATATGTTATTTAGAATATTTTATATTTTTAAAAATACAGCATCATTTTAGTATACATACGGAAAGTTCATCACTGTAATTGAAAATATTCCAGGACTAACATATTCATAATGTTTGATTTCTTTAAACGTGTTCGACGAATTGTGACTACTACAGTTTGAAAACTGTTTATTTAGTTGAAACTGAAAACATTTTGCTAAAATTACTGTAGATAAAGTTAAAAAATAGTTGAAAAAATACAGTGAGACCCATGAATAATATCAAAAAAATGCAATAGAACCCTTAAATAGTAGCAAAAATAAGCTGAATAATAGTAAAAAAAAACTAAATAGTAAAAAAAAAAAAAAAAAAAAACTAACTTTTTAAACAAATGCCCACGCAACTTCTATATCAAACCAACGTACATCTCTAACCATCACAAAAGTGATATACAAAGCCTATAATAAGCTAATTCCATAACTCAATATTATTCATAGATAAGTCATCAAGAACATCTACCGTTGGATTGGGTATATCCGGGGTCAACTTGACTGGCTTTGGTCAATATAAATGTAGTAGTCTTCCTCATGTGCAGTCGCGACTCCAGGAATATTTTTCAAGGTGTTCTTGGATAGGCTTGCTCTGTTACAATTTTTTTTTTTCTTTAGATTCTCTATTACAATTTTTTCTTTTTTAGATTTTAGTTAAATTTTTTTTTTAGCTTTTTCTTTTTGCTTGAAAGCAATGTTATGAATACTGTTTTGGACACTGTTTCGATTTGTTTAGTGGAACGGAATATTTTGGTACTGATCTATTTCAACGTACCATTTCAGGGTATTTCGGGATTTCTAAAAAAAGTTAAAAATAATATATATTTATATTTATATTTTCTTATACAACATAAAATTATTGATCCAAATAAGTAAACCTCAAATAAAACAAATCGTTTAGTTTTTCTTTTTTGACACTCAGATCATTTAGTTATTACATAACAATTACTGTTTTATAATATTAAAACATAAATATGTAATTAAATAATAAAAAACAACAACCAAAAATAGTACAATAAGAAGAAGAAGAAAAGGAAGAAGAAGAAGTAGGGGCGACCTTTGCGATGGCTGGATTTGTTTTTTAGGCATTCGACGTAGGTAATGACATGTTGTGCTGACGAGTTTGTCCGTTTAGGGTTTTTTCTTTTTTTCTTCTAAAAACTGGCACCGGCTGAAATGTAACAAATAATCCACCAAAATTTAATTTTGAGAAATGATATGTCCATGGCATTTTCACAACATTTTTACAACAAATCCTAAGTGGTAGGTTGTTACTGGTTATTATTGTTGTCATAAAAAAGTAATCTTAGTGCTAGGTTCAAATTTGAACTAATAACAACTAACTACTTGTGATTTGTTATGAAAATATTGTAAAAATGTTGTGGACATAGCATTTCTCTTTAATTTTATTGGCATAAAAAAATTTTGAGGGTGTTCCTTTTTTTTTTTTAAGGGTAGATAAATAAAAAAATATTTAATTATTACTGTAGGGACACGATTCTCAAACGGCCCAACAATGACATTGGGCTCGCGCGTGACGGATCCCTCACAATAAAATTTGTAGAGAGTGGGCTTGAAAGGCTAGCGTTGGGTCACGGGGCGTTAGTATAGGCCGGACCTTAGATAAACCTAGACTAGAAAAGGCTTTAGTCCGGATATCCAAGCCCAATAACTTTATAAATTGAGGGATTGGACTCCTCGGATCATGTCCGAGGAGCACTAATGTTTTTCTCCGGTTGCCCGTCGATGGGTTTTCCATGGTGGAGCGCATATATTATCCGGGCATTCCCATTCCTGGAGTTTTTTTTCAGGAAGTGAGATGGGGTTGCCCACTAATTAGTTTACCTTTCCTTTTATACTAGCCTACGTTTGTTGTCCCTCGTCCACGTGTAGGGTCAATTTTTCCAGGACTGATATTTGTCCCGTCAATCTAATCCCCGAATTGCTGGGGATTGTTAATAAAGCCTAAAAATCAGGTTCTGTTAGGTGCGATGTCATATCAATGAAGGGTATTAAGGACTATTCCCCCGAGATATTTTCTGATCTTTTAGGTTTGCTTGTATGCCCCTTTTCATCAATGAGACTTTGGGTCTGCCGAGGACTAAGCTGTTCTCGGCTATATCTTCGGGCCACTTTGGGCCTACTATTTTTGAGCCTGGGCCCTGGCTTCCTTCAGTTTGGGGCCTGCGGATTCCCTATAAGTGAGCGGGCCGAGCCCACAAACTATTGTGCCCCACATTAACCCCTCAAAACCCTGCTGTCCAACGTCTTAGTTGGAAAGGTGGGTTTTGGTAATATCAAGCCTTTATTGCGGTTCATTCAATTCAGCCCTTGATCAACGTTTGCGACTCTTCACTTCCCCGAGGGATGCGCCGGTCTACAAGACATTTCCCTCAATTTGCGCACATTGCCATTATGCCGTTTGGTTATCTGTAGCGTGCCTTTAATATTTTCCCATTTACGAGACCTCCCCGATCTAACGGTTACCGATGGCGTGGGAGAATGAAACGGCGCGTTCTTCTTTATAGATTTCCTTGGGGATCTGATCGTGGTATATATCCTTTTCTCCCTATATAAAGAGAGAAGACAAAAGGCGATTCTCTCATATCTGAATCCCTCAGGCCCTTCTCAGAATTCACTTCCTCCATCCGGTTATTCCCTATCCCATAATACATCCACCATAGTAGTCAGCCATGAATAAAACCTTCCTCTCCCAGAAACGCCATGTCCTAACAAAACTTGAGATGGCTCGATCGGGGCAGGGATGGCGAAGACTCAAGATTTGCCTCCCCATTCTTTTAGCCAAAATCCGAAGCAGGGACCCGTCACATCTCACTTCCGGTGTGACTGAGTCAAAAACCTCCCTTGTCATCTCCATCCGCTCTCTCATGAGCATACCTAATATGGCTCCAGTGCGCTAAGAGTTAAGATTGAGGCAGGGACTAAACGCCCTGGCTTCTTCCTCTCTTTGTTCACTGGCGCCATCCTTTGATTCCCCTTCTCCCTCTTTTGCTCCTTTTTATTTTCTTCATCTCTTCCCTCTTCTTCTCCTCCTTCTTGCTCATGTCCTCCATCTTCTTTTCCCTTTGCTCTCCTCAGCGACAAGAGCTTGCTGAAGTGCTTCCATGTGTTCCAATTCTTCTTCCTTCTCCTTCTCATTTTCTATATAAGGCCCTTCTTCTGATATGAGCAGTACTGAGGCAGAGATTTCAGAGAGACTTTGAAGGCGAGTTTAAAGGACACCTGACGGTTTACTTATCTGTACTACGGATGTTATTACTGCTTCGGCAGTTAATTTTTGTATAGGCTTGTTTAAGCCCTTCCTTGTACGTTGTAATAATTTTTTATATTAATAAAAGTTACTGTTATTCTATTTCGCATGTTCTGTTTATATGTTTTAATAAATTTGCAAGCTCTGCTCAGCACAGTAGTATAGCATTGGAATCAATAACAACTAAGGCCAAAATACTCGCTAATGAAAAGACGCCATAATAACTTTAACCAAATTATTATTCGACATAACAATCCGACCAGTTAAGAACGAGACTTACCTTAAAATTAGTCGAGGTGGGGACTAAATGTTCGATAAGGTGTAAGAAGTAGTTATCCGAGGACACGTCACCTTCCCAATGAATAATTTCCTTAGGCTAACGATCATCAGTTTATTTCGCCATCTTCTTAACATACTGGCCTTAACTTTTTCCCGTATTTGAGCCGAGAAACTTCTCCATCCGAACAGTTGATTTACCAAAAGACCTGAGTCCGAGGACTTCGCAAAGCCTGGGTTTCGTTTAAAACTTACGTTTTTTCTTTTATGTACTTGGCTTCCCCATAGACTTGAGTCCGAGGACCATGCAAGCCCTAGGTTCTGTCCAAGACTTTTATGTCCTTGGTTTCCCCATAGGCTTGAGTCCGAGGATCATACAAGTCTCAGGTTCTGTCCAAGACTTTTATGTCCTTGGTTTCCCCATAGGCTTGAGTCCGAGGACCATGCAAGCCCTAGGTTCTGTCCAAGACTTTTATGTCCTTGGTTTGCCCATAGGCTTGAGTCCGAGGATCATACAAGTCCTATGTTCTGTCCAAGACTCTTCGAGTTCAGATTCTCCCCTTCATCAGGCATTTCATAAGGCGCCGAGCAGGGGTTGTCCTCGGCAACGGCTATTTCTCGACGTGGGCCGCAGTCCCTGAGCCTTCACGCAAAGCGGGCCTGGGCCGCGAATTCAATTTCCCCACGAACTAAGAGATATTTCTGCATCCTCTGGCCACGCAGTACTCTCTGACGTCCCAATGATCGAGGTGCGCCTTTACGAGGCTTCTTTAATCTTGTGGTTGCAGTTGGCGTTGGAAGTTGAGCCAGAACCATTTTGTCTGTAACGTTCCTTGGGACGCTGCGTGAGTTGACTGCCACCACCTTGTCTTTTCAAATAAATAGGAGGGAGAGAGAGTTGCTTTATATACGCACCAGTCCTTCAGTTTTCTCCCACATCATAACTCCCACATCTGGAGCTCTCCTCCCTTAGCATAACATGTCTAAGGCAAGGGTTGGGAAGAAAGAACTCTCTCCGCCGCAGAAACACCGTGTCCTCATGAGACTCAAAGTAGTAAGGTACGGGCACAGGAAGCATAAGTTCAGGAGAACACTCCATTTCGACCGAGGGGGAAGGGAATCTCTCCCACTTTTAGTCAAAATCCGAAGCAGATTCTGTCCATGCCAGAATTTTGGGGTGGCAGAAGAAAGATTTTCTGCCATCAGCGCCTCTGCTTTGCGGCAGGCGTATATTTAGAGAAAGTCCCTCAACTTCCAACTCCTTGCACCTTTCCTTCAGCGGTGTCAGGCTCAAGTTGGGTCTCTTTTGCTGTTTGAGTTGTGGGCATGTGAAAGCATTGAGGAAGAACAAGGTCTTGGAGCTGTAGCCAACCTCTCCTCTGATCTACTTCCTCAGCTTTATTTTATTCTCTTGTATCTTCCTTTCCTTTTAGTTATGTAGTGAGCTTTAACACAAACTGATTCCAGCTTTTCATTGTACGCTGTACTATTTCTTTGTTTTAATAAGAATGGAACTTTCTTTATGCGTTTTGAATACTGTTCTTTTGACAACGCTACTTCGTGAATGGGTATGCCCTATGTGTGTGTTTCTTCAAGTATATTCAGAGCAAAATAGCTTGAAACATAATTTAATTAATTCCAATTTACCAATACTACGTGGCATTATATTGATAATTCATAGTAAATCAAAACTCAGGAAACTAACCGGGATAACAGTTGAATATTATGTGATAAACACGTGAATACCGTCCAAGGCTGATGATCTCTAGATAATCCATCCGAGCAGTCAACTGGGGAGTAGGGAATTCCGATTGTGCTTCTCGTCCAAAACTTGTAAGATTTCTTGTTTGTACTTGGTTTCCCCATAGGCTTGGGTCCGAGGACTATGCAAGGCCTTGGTTCTGTCCAAAACTTGTAAGATTTCTTGTTTGTACTTGGTTTCCCCATAGGCTTGGGTCCGAGGACCATGCAAGGCCTTGGTTCTGTCCAAAACTTGTAAGATTTCTTGTTTGTACTTGGTTTCCCCATAGGCTTGGGTCTGAGGACCATGCAAGGCCTTGGTTCTGTCCAAAACTTGTAAGATTTCTTGTTTGTACTTGGTTTCCCCATAGGCTTGGGTCCGAGGACCATGCAAGGCCTTGGTTCTGTCCAAAACTTGTAAGATTTCTTTTTTGTACTTGATTTCCCCATAGGCTTGGGTCCGAGGACCATGCAAGGCCTTGGTTTTGTCCAAAACTTGTAAGATTTCTTGTTTGTACTTGGTTTCCCCATAGGCTTGGGTCCGAGAACCATGCAAGGCCTTGGTTCTGTCCAAAACTTGTAAGATTTCTTTTTTGTACTTGGTTTCCTCATAGGCTTGGGTCCGAGGACCATGCAAGGCCTTGGTTCTGTCCAAAACTTGTAAGATTTCTTTTTAAGTGGTTTTTTTTTTTTTCTCTATACTTATTTATTTTTCGAAGGTTAGCCCCTAGGACAGGGAGGGGAGAGTTGGCTTGGGGCTGGAAGCCCCTAGAGCCTACCGCGCCGTTAGCAGTGCAAGGCGTAGCCCCTAGCAGAAGCTTATGGCAGAGCAACAGCTGCGCATCACCGGAGGTGGGAAAAACTCGTGAATCTCTGCTTGCTAGAGAGCTGACTCATGCGCCACTGGTGCCAACGCGCAAGCCTCCCCACAAACGGCGCCAATTGTAGGGACACGATTCTCAAACGGCCCAACAATGACGTTGGGCTCGCGCGTGACGGATCCCTCATAATAAAATTTGTAGAGAGTGGGCTTGAAAGGCTAGCGTTGGGTCACGGGGCGTTAGTATAGGCCGGACCTTAGATAAACTTAGACTAGAAAAGGTTTTAGTCCGGATATCCAAGCCCAATAACTTTATAAATTGAGGGATTGGACTCCTCGGATCATGTCCGAGGAGCACTAGTGTTTTTCTCCGGTTGCCCGTCAATGGGTTTTCCATGGTGGAGCGCATATATTATTCGGGCATTCCCATTCCTGGAGTTTTTTTTCAGGAAGTGAGATGGGGCTGCCCACTAATTAGTTTACCTTTCCTTTTATACTAGCCTACGTTTGTTGTCCCTCGTCCACGTGTAGGGTCAATTTTTCCAGGACTGATATTTGTCCCGTCAATCTAATCCCCGAATTGCTGGGGATTGTTAATAAAACCTAAAAATCAGGTTCTGTTAGGTGCGATGTCATATCAATGAAGGGTATTAAGGACTATTCCCCCGAGATATTTTCTGATCTTTTAGGTTTGCTTGTATGTCCCTTTTCATCAATGAGACTTTAGGTCTGCCGAGGACTAAGCTGTCCTCGGCTATATCTTCGGGCCACTTTGGGCCTACTATTTTTGAGCCTGGGCCCTGGCTTCCTTCAGTTTGGGGCCTGCGAATTCCCTATAAGTGAGCAGGCCGAGCCCACAAACTATTGTGCCCCACAATTACATATAATTTTTTTTTTTTTCAGGTCAGGGTGGTCCTGGGACCACCCTGACCTCTATGTGGCGCCGCCACTGCTCATGTGGCACTTTCTACTTTATCTCTTGTCATCTTCCAAGAAATTGCTCCTTTATTTCGTTGTATCTTGATAGTATACACTCTGCATGAGGCACTTTCTGCAATAATCTATCTCTTGTCTTCTTCCAAAAAATTGGAATTATATTTTGATCTTTTATCCATTTTTATATTATTGATTAATCCAACAATTTATCTTAATGATTAAGAGAGAAACTCATGGATTGATCTAAGCTAGAAATACTCGTGACTCCTTTTAATACAGGTAGTTTTAATTTGATCCAATCTTGACCTTAATCTATTAAGTTCAAACCAAACTCAATCATGTAGCCAAGAAAGACCCAAAAATAAATAAATAAATAAATAAAACCAGACTTCACCTAACGCTTGAATAATTTTCACCTTCACCTTCACGCTTGACCACTTTTGCCATTGTTCAATCAACACTTTGCCCTTTATCCTCTTTTGAGGTATTTCACATCCACTTGTCTACGTTTAAGTCTTGATGCCTTCATCATTCATGCCACTACGTTTAATGCTTATTTGTAAGAGTAGTATTTATTGCACACAAACTAACTCACATAGTCTTGCATGCACATCCAAACTACAGAACTTGTGCAAGTCATGATTTTCAATTGTGTGCCCCAAAACTGTGTGAATTAGTTTGTGTGCAATAGCTTTTACCCAATTTGATCTTATTTGCTTTTAGAAGCCCCTTTCTTCACCATGATGCCTATTGCTAATGTACCAGAGATTAAAATAAATAAAATAAAATAAAACAGATAAGGCATCAGAATATGATGAAGTCACTGCCTATCCAATATTATTCCACCTGATTATCAGAAAATTATCTAGGATAAAAATAAAAATAAAAAAAATAGAAAGAAAACTTAAAAATAGAAAAATTTCTCACTGAAATCCATAACTTGATCTCAGGAAAAAAAATGCATCAAAATCAAGTCTCAAGTTGCTTTTCCTTATTGGCCTCTCCAATTTCTTGCACAAGTCCAAAGACAGAATTTTAAATTTTATGTTGTTTTTATTTCTGAAGTTTGAGCATTCAAATAAAGATATATACAATGATAACCAATATGTAAGGCTAATCACAAATTTGTACCTCATAATCTAGAAAAGTGTTGAAGTCACTACTATGGAGACTTTAAGTAGGAAGCCACAACATAAGATTTGAAAAGTGAATGAATTGTCATTAATTCTGTACATTCAAGAAAGAATAGAACTATTCCTCATTATATAGATGGGAAATGGAAGCAGCCATGGCATAAAGTGTAAATGCTAGGAAAGCCTTGGCCTTACTTGATGCTTTGTCGATGGTGATACCTAATATACCCAATCAACAATTGCAGATACATTCAAATTACGGTTCCAGTTGACCTACAACCAGAAATTTTTGAGAAAAAAATAATAAGAAAGAAAACTCAAAACAATAAAATTAATGTAGCTTGAGAATCACAACAATCTTGAAGAAATCCAATCATGAGTATCAAGTTGTAACCCCCTTGTTCAATTTGTTATGAATATCAAGTTGTACTTCCATATAGTGCACACTGTACAGTAAACCGAATATTAAGTTCGTCTACAGATATAATCAAAATAGAATAAACAATTTGTCACAGATTTTCACTCAAGTTCAGAACTAACTTCATATGAATTCAGAACATTAACAAACGTTGGTGAGGTTTCAAAATTTGAATAGATGAAGGGCCCTTACCAATGAAGACAATACATTAGTAACTAAAGATCCCTAAGCAATGTATACATTGTTAGTAGACCAGATTAAACAATTGTTGGTAGAACAGAATAAACACACATCACACAAATAATCTCAAGAACTTAAGAATTGATTGTCCAAGAGAATATACCAGATTTCTGCTGTAGGGAGGAATTTGAAGATCTAAGTATGCTATTCAGGAAAATATGTCGCACTATATGAGCACACGATTTTTTTAAAAAGAAAATTTTAAGTATATTATTAAAACATAAGTGCATGAGCTAGTCTATCTCAAAGTGAAATGTTAAACAAAAGGACATTTGAGAAAAAAAAAAATCAATTTTAGATCTTTTGAGCTTAGAATAAGAACCAAGTGTTTATCAAGATATTTGGAACATGGGCAATCTTGAACTATCTAGCTGAAAAACATGTCCTCTAGTTGAAAAATAAAGGAATACCATCATCTGTCATTTAGTGAGGCACCAGACCCTTACCCCTGCTGGTAGATATCTCAGCTTCTTGCAACTATTTAGAGACAGGTTATCAAATAAATGAAAGGTTCTCCATATATAGTGGAAAGTCATCCACTCTTGTTAACTCTTTGATTTCAAAACATGTTACTTACGCTTGTTGGGATAGATAAGGCAGCAACTTGAGCTTAGGCCACCACCCACATAATGTTTGATTTGTGTGCAACATAAAATGTCTGACACCCTGCAAACAAAAAAGAAAAAAAAGAAAAGAGAGAGAGAGAGAGATAGAGGGAAACAAGCTCCTTTAACAATACAACATATAATTTTTCTTTCTTTACAACATATAATTTTTCTTTCTTTTATGGATCCAGATTACAGTACCAAAGTCAGATAACACCACAATGCAAAGTATGTAACTGAAAACTAATAATAAGTATGCGTTTCAGTATTAGGCACATTTACTTATGCAACCCTGAAAAGAATCTTCCCCCACCCCCCCCCCCCCCCTCCTCTCACCCCCAAAAAAAACCCCCTCTAATTTGACAGGACATGAGAATCTTTAGCAATAGAGAAAACATAGTAAGATTTTACAAACTGTAATCCAGTCTCAGCTTTAGATTTTAAAATGAAACCCGAGAATAGATCCTTTTGATTAGAATATGGGGAAAAAAGAAGTTCCAAAATGAACATGTAAAAGATTAAATTAAGAAACGGATACATCATCCTGAAGAACTCCATATAGCATGTACAAGGTCATCAAAACTACCTATTGCTGTTGATTTGCCACTGAAACATAAAGAGCAGACAAATTTGAGAAAGAAAAACAAATTTAGTAAATAGTATACAAGATTGAAAAAAGAAAAAGGAAAGAGCAATAATAAACGATAGAAGAGAAGAAGAGAGAACTCACAAATTTTATCTCTGGGCCACTCAACTACTTCTACCTCATTTTCAAAGTGAACAGCAGCAATATCCAGCTTTGGCTGTAATCTAAGGTTTTACAAGTGTACAAGTTAAAATAAATCCTCAACCACTGACAAATCTTCCACGTAGCTTTTTCTAGAGAGGGATTGCACATTTATCTTTGCTGGATAGTAGTGAAACAGATCTGCCTCACAACTCTGGAAAGGCTTTAGCATCATCAATATTAAATAAATTTAACTGGGGATATACATAAGTATCAATTTAAAAAATATGAAATGACATTAAACTTACAAACTCACCTCATAATTTGCAGGTTCTGGTATTTGTCACAAGTAGGGGAAGAAAATTGTTCCTGTCCTTACACCGCCCTGAGTTCAGCAGAATATTTCCTATTCCTTATTTCCCTGCCTTGGATTTCATCAAGGAGAGCACATTATGGCTAGTATTGATGTGAAAGTCTTTTTTTTTTTTTTTCATTTTAGAATAAGACATAGGTGCTTGGTAATTTGTTATCCTTAATTTCCGTTTTCCTATAGATATACTTTTCTGAACTTCTTAGAAAGCACTGACCATAAAATAAACATAATGCTAGAATTTTGAACTACAATTAAAAGCTAGATTTCAATAATTTTGTGTGAGTTATAATGGATATTTATTTTTATAAAAGAAAAAATTATCTTTCATGCATTATATTATGCTGGGGGAAGGGCAATAAAAAAAAAAAAACCAAAACCTTCACAAGAACGAGAGTTAGAGAGCTGAAGGACCTAAACCTGTTCATGCATTAGTAGACCGCAGTTGAAATACAAGTACCAAGTTTTCCTATAGACAACATCATGCCCAAATTTTATGAAAAACTTGAAGAAAGGTGAATATATTAAGGAAGGAATATCATATAGTTTATTAATAAATGTTTGATATTTTATTCTAAAAAGGAAAAAAAAATACTAATATTAAGGAAGAGAGAGTAGAAAGTCAGTTTTGGATGGAATTACCACCAGCTTTTTCTGATATCACATGAACTTCAAGATGCTACTAAATGGAAGACATAACAGTCTATCTGTTTTAGATGACAATAATGGAAACCTCGGGAGTTACCTTCGGCATATTCTTCCATTGAATGATGACAATCTTGGACAATAAAATATCTAATAGCTTCCATAATGTGGGAGCACATGCATCAGCTATGCCCAATCAAAATTGCTGTATGCAACTCCTAAATAGAATTTTCCATTGTCTTCTAGGGGGGAATATTATTGCCGTCAGTAAGATAAAAACAATTATAATTTCACAAATGCTAAAGGAATCTTTCCTGACTATGTACAAAGCATTATAATATATAATGATTATTCTGAAAAGCCATCTCATATGAAAACTAAGCAATAGTATACGAACCAAGCACAAAAGATTTCTTATTTTGTCATTATTCATGTATGTTGAGTACAAAGTATAAAGACGTAAGTTCTTCAAAATTTGAACCCATAATGAAAAACGGACCTACCCAAACATTCAGAAAATGGGAAAAAGCATGTATAGAAAAATTCCATCATAAGTATCAATCTACGATCAAGCAAAAGAATAATAAGTTCCCTCTTTAACTTGAAGAAATCATAAACCTCTTATGAGTGTAAGGAACTTCTATACTATCAGAAAATCTCAAATGCCTAATTTAATGAGCTCAACTTTAAAGTTTAAAGTTTCTATATGGAAACGCTTAATGTATACACCCTGTGTTCTCTATGATTGAATAGCTAAATAAAGAACACCTGATGTTGCTAGATTCGTTAGAGAGAGTAAACTCATCAACAATTTTAGAAAGAAAAAAAAAAGGAAAAAGAGGAGGTTGGTGATAACTTGCCAAAATTAGTTATCTTCATAGTTATTGAATTGCATCATTATAATATGGTCTCAGTTGTAAAAGTTTGAGCAATATTAGATTTGATGAGTTCTTACCCTAGTTGATGATAGACTACCACCAACACTAATCATTCAAAAATCACGAAAATATATTGAATTGCCAAATTTTCTTTTTCTTTTGCAATGTAACAGGTTAGTAAACATTGAAGGAAAGGAAAAATGATAGGGAAGAGGGGGTCAATGGCATGAATACTATTTTTTTTGGATTGAATAAATACTTTTTTAGTTAGAAGAGAATATTTGAAAACGTACCAACTTTAACGATATTATTTAGCACTAAAGACATATCCTTAGGTCACAGTTACCTGCATTTCATTTTTCACAATATATTTAAGCTTTCATGAACTAATGTGGGATGCATGTACTTAAACAAGGCAACAACCTAATCTGATACATAATCACCAAATCTGCAATAAAATAAAATAAAATAATTGAATTTACTGATATATGAATACACAAACACAGATCAGAAATATATATAGTCTACTATTCTGAATACATTAAGAGGAAACCGAATCACTCAAGTACACAGTTCATATTTAAATATACATATATCAAACCGTACCGGTCAAAGACACAATAGATGAATTGCACATTCTTGAAGAAATTCACAGTTTTTTAGCCACAAATTCCTAGCTACTTTAACGAAGTTCATCAGCTCACAATTTTCAGGAATATTTTCAGCATATCTGCTTTTCCAATGGAAACCTTATCCTCAGCGTAACCCTTCATCTCTGTAGTATCAGCAGCATCTTTACACGAATATCATGCACCATCAAGAAAAGATTCTGCCTCAGCCTTAACAAAAGTAACGTTCAACTGGCCATTATCCAGCCCAGAAGGCAAATTCCACCCATGATCAACCTCCTTGCAGACCTCAAAATTACCAACCTCACTGTAAGAGACAATATTGGCCATTGTGTTGAGGATGACACATCTTCAAACTTAGGCCTCCTCAGATTTGGCTAAAGCCCATCTGATGAAACTTGCATATTCAAATCAATCAATCAATCTCTCTATCTCTCTCTCTTCATTGTATTTGATATATCTTTATCTTCTACTTCAACAAAAACTGCACCATCCCAGCTCAAGTCAGGCATAAACATCCCAGCAGAAGCACCCTGTTGAGTAAAAATTTCCCTCAAGGCCATGACACTACCATGGCAAACCTCCCAAACTATCAACATATATAGCCAGAGAAACTATCACTTGAAAATGAAAAGAAATATCAAAGAATAAGAAGCATAATGACCTTGATGAAAGATCTATCTTGTGAACCCGCAACACCCTCCCCTCCTCCCCAACCCCAACCAAAAACAAAATGGAAGAAGGGGGAAAAAATCGCTTGAATGGATCAAAAATATCAAGGATGAGTTGCTCAAAAAAACTATGGAAGGGCCACTGCTCGTCTCCATCATGCCCCAAGCTGTCTTTGTCATTATTAACATCCAAAAATAGCTGCATAAGAAGCCAAAAGCAAAAGTTTGTACCTTATAATATGCAAAAGCCAAAACATAGAATGGTAATAAAAAAACAGTGCCTTGGCAACCAAAACAGAGAATGAATAATATAATACAATGTTGAAGCTCTAAACGACAAAACAACATGTAGCTGAAGATATCCACAACGCACAGAAAACCAAAACTGCAGACCTTAAAAAAGATCTTTATATTGACTGCTAAGAAAGCCATTTTATCCTTATAACATTAGAAGAATGCATGGCTAACTGGTATTGGTTTTCTGAGTAACAGCAGAAATTTTATTATGTTTTTGGGCATTACACAGTTCTAGGCATATTTCTTATACTTGTATTTAATTTTCAGTGTCAAATGTAATTTTTTAATTTTCCGGTTTGTAGGAAGCGCTGTTCCAACAGTCCTTTGGCTCTTATTTTGGTTTTATTTGGGTTTAATTATTTAGTTTGGGCTCACAAATGAAAGCCCATGGAGTCCAACTCTTATTAGGAGTAAAGAAGTACAAGTTGCACTAGAATTAGGTATTAGTCATCTATTTATATGTATGTAATACTTTCTATTCATGAGGAAGTTTCATAAATTTTCAATAGCTATGAAGCTTTGTTTAAGGTTTGTGTGATACAACCTTTTCCAAGTTGTGATGCCAAGGAAATTCTAGATGTAATGTCTAGAAGTTTACATTTTTGTCCTTCCATTTCCATCAAATTTAAACCTAGCAAACACACATTGATTTATCACCTTTAAAATCCTAAAATCAAAAACTTCAAAATCCTAAACCACTAATCCATCAAATAGTTCCAAATAACCCAAAACAGCCCAATTACTGTTCAAGGGCTACTGCTCACATCTCTGTAAAAGCAACCCAGCCCTCAGGCTTTCAGCCTGGTTTCATCCTCAAGGCCTACTATTCTTTTTCGCCATTAGAAACCCTATATTCCTTGCAATTTTGCAGCCTTTTTCCCACCAAAACCTAACCCTAATTCCTCAAAATACAAGCTGAACAGAGTTTCCAGACATCATTTGACTTTGTTTCCCGTTGTCCTAAGTCAATGAGACAGAAAATATTATAGAGAATTACAAAGAGGTACACTCAATCAACAAATTTACATAACAGTAGTAGTGATGCGGGAGACGCAAGAAGATTTTTATTTAGTATTATTTATGTTTGCAAGTCAATTGTATTTTTATGTTTTAGGTCCTAGTAGTTTATTAGGCTATTAGTATTTTTATTTGGAAACAAGGTTATTTTTGTAATAAGGCAATTAGGGTTTCCTAGCCAATTAGAATTAGGGTTTAGTAATCCTTTATAAATAACCTATTATACTCCTTGAGGGGTTAGTTGATATTTTGATGAATGAAAAAATGGCCGCTTGGTCTCTTTTGGTCTGGTGCTGACTCCAGGTCTACCCTAGATGCTGACTCCTAGTAGTTTCCCCGCTTGGTGTTGACTTCAAGCAAGGCCTAGGTGTTGACTCCTAGGTCAAATCCATTTATTTTATCGTTGTTTCAGTTTTGTTCTGGTTGTCCTGCGTCAATTTTGGTACCAGAGTAAACACCGATCTGTTTGAAGCATCATCGCAGTCAATCCAAAACCAAAAAAAAAAAAAAAAAGTTTCAGCCATTGCATTTTCCACCCACAGAAAAATTATATCTTTGCCTACTATTACAGAGAACCCCATAAAATCCTGCCGACATCACCCTTGACCTCCACCATCTCACCACTGTCAAAATCCCTTGTTCTGCATCCCATCAATCCATAGTTACCCACACACCATAAACAACCACCGCAAGTGACAGCTCTGCCACCACCAGAGTCCAAAAATCCTTCCCCCACTATCATGCTCTTCTACGTAGAAATCCCAAACCCATGCCACCAATAAACCGAAGCTCCTAGATTACAACAACTGCCATCACCGAACACCCATCGACGCTGCTGCCACAAGAGCCACCGCTGCCATGGCCCTCACTTGACCAGTACAACGCCGCTGCAATTCCACCAGCAACCCAATGATGATATCAATAGGTAACCCACAGCCCTGTTTGAGTCTTTCTATTTTCTAAATTCACCTCTTTAGTTTATCTTGTGAACAGATTTTACCCGACCCATCTTCGAAAAAGCTCAGCCCGTCCCACTAGCCCCAAAAAAAAAAAAAAAAAAACCATCAAAACTAATTAACCAAATAGCCCAGTCCTATACCCATCCACTACAAAACCCACCCTGGCTCAATAATATAAGCAGTCATATTAACCCATTAAACCCAGAAGCCAACTCGTGGACATCAAGTGTTCTTCAACTTCGCAGAAATTTTCCATATCGGTGTTTTGTGACTCCAAGTCTAAGCTGAAAATGACTGCCTTTGATAGAGAATTTGAGAAGGAGATTAAGGAGGCTGGGAATACACTCCTTAACCCTCCCTCCTCCATTGATGATCTCCTCACTCTTCTTGATAAAGTTGAAAATTTGTTAGCATATGTGGAGTAAGAACCATCCAAATCAATGCAAGATGCACTTTTACCCTCAGTGAAGGCACTAATCACTAATAAACTTTTGCGACATGCTGAAATGGATGTGAAGGTTTCAGTTTTTTCTTCCCTTATTGAGATTATAAGGATAACAACACCAGATGCCCCATATAAGGATGAGCAAATGAAAGAAATATTTCAATTGATTTTGACAGCATTTGAAAATATGTCTCATATGTCTACTCGCTCTTATAAGAAGGTGGTTTCAATTCTTGATACCATTGCAAAGGTCAAGTTATGCTTGGTGATGCTCAATCTTGAGTGTGATGCATTGGTTGTTGAGATGTTTCAAAGTTTCTTAAAGATAATTAGGTCCAACTATCAACTTGCTGTACTTTCAGCCATGAAAACAATTATGCATCTGGTCATAGATGAAAGTGAAGACATTTCCTTGGATCTTCTCAGTTCAATTTTTGCTAGTGTAAGAAAGGAAAATCATAATGTTTCACCTATGTCGTGGAAATTGGGGGAGCAAATAATCACTAGGATTAATGCCCAGCTAGAAAAGATAATGGCACCCACTCAAAAACAATGCAGCAAGCTTGAGGGTGCACATGATGTGAAAGTTGAAGTTGTTGAATGTGCTTCTGATCAACCCTCCATGGTGCTTGAAGATCTACATCTTGGTGAAGTTGAAGAGGTTAAAACCACACAGTTTCCTATGGTTCATAAGGTTCAAGATAAGATTATACTGATTCCACACATTAATTTTGTTATTCCAAATGAGTTTGATGTGGTGAAATTCAAGGTTTTTCTTTTCCCTATGCTCCCTAAGGTGATTCCAGACTTGAAGCAAGTGTTACTTGTCAGCATCCTAATCCTTCAATGCTTTAAAACTCGAGGTCGAGTTTTCTCCAACCAGAGGAGAATGATGCAGGAGACGCAAAAAGATTTTTATTTAGTATTATTTATGTTTACAAGTCAATTGTATTTTTATGTTTTAAGTTCTAGTAGTTTATTAGGCTATTAGTATTTTCATTTGGAAGCAAGGTTATTTTTGTAATAAAGCAATTAGGGTTTCCTAACCAATTAGAATTAGGGTTTAGTAATCCTTTATATGTAACCTAGTGTACTTCTTGAGGAGTTAGTTGATATTTTGATAAATGAAAAAATGGCCGTTTGGTCTCTTTTGGTCTGGTGCTGACTCCAGGTCTACCCTAGGTGTTGGCTCCTAGTGATTTTCCCGCTTAGTGCTAACTCCAAGCAAGGCCTAGATGCTGACTACTAGGTCATATCCATTTATTTTATCGTTGTTTTAGTTTTGTTCTAGTTGTCCTGCGTTAAGTAGACCAATAAATAACTCATGTTGAGAAAAAATTTTATTTTCTCAAACAGTAGTATATGCATTTGTGGCAGATCATTTGTGTAGACAAAATGGGGATCTCCATTGTGATGTGCTTTTTACAAGATCGATTCAAGATTAGCAATTGGAGAGCTTACAATCTTTCTTTTCTCTTCTATACTCCACTAATATTGGCCAGAATGGGGAAGATAGAATGGTGTGGTTGCCTGCCAGGAATGGTTCTTTTGAAGTTAAGTCATATTATAAAGTTCTAACGACCAGAGGAAGTTATTCTTTCCCTTGGAAAAGTATTTGGAAGGTGAAAGCTCCTTCTAAGGTAGCTTTTTTCACTTGGACAGCCACTAGCGGAAGATCTCACACTGGATAACTTGAGGAAGAGGAATATTTGTGTTGATGCTGCGTAAGAATAGTTGGAATCAGTGGATCACCTCCTTCTTCATTGTTCTTATGGTTATAGTCTATGGACACTTAAGGTTTGCGCGGCTGGTGTTTCTTGGCTTATGCATAAACAAGTGGTGGAGTTGCTAGCTTGTTGGAATAGGGGTGTTGGTTGGCATCAAACAGAAATTTTTTTGGGAGGGGGGCTATTATGCTGGGTAGTGCACTATTTGGAGAATGGAACCATCAAACTCTCAAGGGAGAGGAAAGTCACATCCTTAAGTTGAAATGATTCTTTTTGCTATCCTTGAGTTCAATGGATGACTGCTATGAGTGGTCTCTCTATTCCTTTCCTTTTGGATTTTTTAGATTTATGTAGTTTTGATTAGCTTTTTGTTTCCCTTAGTACACTGCCTGTGTACCAGGGGAGCAGTGTTATCAGTACTTTTTCATTTTTTTTAATGAAGTTTTATTTACACCTAAAAAGTAATAGTTTTCAGAAGATCTTTCTGTGCAAAACTCTTCTTCATAATGGACTGAGAAAGTCTCGTGTAGTTTTCTGAAATTCTTTTTTTTTTCTTTGACTGGTAGTTTTCTGAAGATCTGTCTTCATAACACCTCTTGTCCATAATGGACTAACACAAGCAAGCACCGTCTCATAACTTCAATTTCTCTTTCTTTTTTTCTTTTTTTGGCATGTTGGGGAGAGGGGGAGCTACAACGAAATTGATAAGAGAAAAAAAGGAAAGACAAAAGGTATACATGATGTATAAAAAGGCTTACCTACAGAATACCTACACAATACACTGGTCTATATAATCTAGAAGAAATGAAAAATTCATGCAGCCAAATGCAAGAATCCACTCAGACAAGGATCTCAAAAATAAAAACCTAAGCTTAAGCCCGAACAGCTCAACACCACTACCATGCTGGGCCATTACCATGCTGTCCAAACATACCCTTTGAACAAAGAACTCACGATAAGCAATAAATACATCACCAACTGAATCACAAATAGAGAAAAGGAAAAGACAAAATATCTAGTAATAGGGATCAATCATCCATATTAATCGACACAGATAACCCATCTAGGTAAGAAGAAAGTGTAGACTTCTTTATTGGGTGTCAATGTGTCATTATATCATCAAGTTATTTAAATTCAAATGCTTGAGGTCACATGGATGCCCTCATGATACAATTGCAACATAGTCGATTCTTACCGGTCAACATCAAGAATCTTTCTATAATGTTTTTGGATGTCTCCGGTGCAAATGAGAGTAAAATTCTTTGGATTACATGCACTGTTAGATAAGGCTTGACCAAAACCTAATATCTAGAAGGCATATTACACCGGACACCAAATCAATTTGTTACTTAAAGGCTAATAAAGAATCAGCAAACCATCATTGTACGCACTACCACATATGAGACTTGGTCTTATTCTTTGGGAAGAAGCATATGCCTTCTATAATGCCTCTATCGCCATTAGTTAATGGGTAGACATACTAGCTTGGTCTTCTACTTCTCTCTTAACCCTTATTTTCATAGTTTACAACTCATACAACAGCAGAAACCCCGCTAATGAAACTAAAATGCATGTAATTAGATGAACACACCTTCAAAATGCATGCCATAATCACACTTTCTAAATTGCTGCTGTGATACATATCACTCTAAAATGATTGTCACTTGCACTGAGAGTTGCACCCTTTAAGGTGGAACCACTAGAAACATGCTTCACATCTAATCACTTAACCAGCTGGAAGCCATTAACAAAATTCAATATATGCTACAGTTACACTATATCCTAGAAGCCATTGACAAAATTCATTAGTAGCTAAATACAATTTATTTATGTCAACCCTAGAATTCCTGTATATCCAGAATCAACAATTGACCGTAATGAGGTTGTCACAGTATTCAAAGAAGCAAATTTTTATTTTTGATAATGTAGGAAACCTTTCTAAAGAAGAGCCCTTTGGACTCACCTCTAGCAAGTAAAACCTACAAGCAACTGACCATACCCACTAAAACCAGTTGTTGGGTGATCAGGATTCACCCCTAACAAGGTAAGCAGTAATATTCAAAGAAGCAACTTACCAAAAGCATTCATTAACAAAAACTATTTAAAGAACTTCTTATTGTACAAATGAAAGCTATCTATATCATCTCTTTAGGTGGCTAAGACCTTAAAACTTCTGCCTTGCCTCATAGGAGAGCATAAACTTCAGGTCTACCTCTCATTAAAAAGCATTAGGTGAAAGAAAAAGTGTCATTTATCCTATGATCTGGTACATGGCTTCAGAGGCCACCTTCAGCACTAAAGGCCAAACTAATTCTTGTATATTTTTCATGAAGGTTTACTGTCTCTTTCTTCAACAGACTCAACAACATAAGTATGCCTAGTAAAATGTAAACAAAATAATTCCCTGATATTAAATTCAAACATTTGAATCATTAGCACTAATCACCAGCCATAATACCTAGCATACACATCCAGTCTTTAGTAAAACATCTTCAATAGAAGATTGACTCCGAGAGAAAAAGGAGAAAACTTGTATATGGAAGGCATAAAGCAATAGTTCTGCTTTAGCATGTCAAAAGTTGAGTTATTTGATGCTGAAACATCATGAATAAATAAACCATTATATGGATGACTAAAAGAACTTATACCCATTTTCATATAGGAACCAACTTTGCAGAATGCATCTCCATTATCACTTGTCTAGGCATCAAAAAGACCTTTTTAACACTTGTGACAGTGTAGATGTACTAATGAGTGGCACAAGTCAGCATAACCTTTGAACAACCATATGGTAATTTTATGCTTTCTTGGAGTAGACCCATTGAAATCATGTAATTTTTCCCTGAACTCGAAGAAAAGAGTGTGCTTTTGTTGATTAAGGAAGAAATTAATTCCACTCAATTAAAAGCCTAACATTATATGATTTTCCACAGAAAAAATATGGCAAATCAAAATCTCAAAACCCAAATCATAATTCTAACAGTAACAGATAAAATACCTGAATTAGAGTTCCTCTGAATCTCTGGCCTCTGCTATGCACAGAAAATCTTCTCTTTCTGGTCTCCTCTCCCTCTCTCAGCAAGCCTCCCTCACTTCTTTCAAATTTCTAACCGTGCTTTGGGCGTCTATGAGTTTCTCTTAAGTTGAAAATGAAACGCACCGTTTAGACTCACCCAAACTTTTTTTTTATTAAGAAACAAACTGCTACATATACACTCCAATTACCTAAACTTGATTAAACCAAAAACACAATTCCTAAGTCTCTTCACTCTTTTTATATGTTAAAAGATCTTGTAATAGGATAGCAGATGCTATAGCTAAAAAAGCCAAATATGGTGATGTGTTTTAGGCTTGGTTGGAAGAATTACCACCTAACATCGCCCCCCTGGCTATTCTTGATATTCACTGAGACTTTTTGTATTTGGTTCTGTTTTCTATTAAAAGCCCAGACGTTGAGTCTGGTTTCTCAAAAAAAAACTAGGCAGCACATGCCTAACTCTTGAGTGAGATAATTAAGACAGAATTTTTATTTAAAGTAGCATGAAACTATTTACATAAAAAAATGTTTGTCTCTTATTCATATAAGAATTTTGATTGCTATTTAATATATGAATCTCTATTTAATATAAAAAAAAATGTTGTGAATGAGCACTTTTCTTTTCACAATACCTTTATTTTTAGTTGTAGTTAATTTTATTATGATATTTTATTATTTTATTTTGATTTATAAGAAATTAATACCTTGAAAATTGTGAAAATATTGTGATAATTTTTTTGTGTTAATATTATTATTATTATTATTATTATATACACACACAAACATGGTAACAGCTTGTATGTATATAAAAATAAATTAAAAAATAAAAAGTGAGTTCAAGTGTTCAACTTAGCTCACATGTATATAAAAATAAATTGAAAAATAAAAAGCGAGTTCAACTAGTGATGTTAGATATTACCCCCTAAAAAAAAAAAAAAAAAATTAGGCTAGCTCATGAAATGGTGGGAATTGAACAAACCAAAAAAATTCTGTAACTTTTACTCACGATCATTTTATATATAGAAAATAGATAAGATCGCATGAATAAAAAGTGGTATTACTATTTAGGACAAAATTGTATTTTTTTGGAAATGTTATGAGATTTTGGTCCCTTAAATAAAACATTTAAAGTTTTAAACCCAAATAACAACAATCAAATTTAGAAAAATCAGCCCGAATAATAACAACAAAAGTTGAGTAACGCCCATTTTGCAGGTCTTAAAAAATGCTTTTAAAAGAAAAAATCCCTAAACTCATTTAGATACCAATCAAATAGAGTCATAAGAGAGTATTGCATTTGCATCCTTCTTTCCCTATCGACTATTGAGAATAATTTGGACATCCTTCTTTCCCTATCGACTATTGAGAATAATTTGGAAATTGACCAAAGAGAAGTTCCCAAGGAGAATGAAAATTTAAAGACATAGTAGGTAGTCTGTTTATGAGGAACTTATAAGTTGCAAAAGCATAAGGCCAGAGATTTTAGAGGAACTTTGGATTCAGACAAAAGAGTTAAAGTTGTTTCCACAATATGTCTATGCTTTCACTCAGCCACCCCATTTTGTTGAGCTGTGCATAACAATGCCATACACTCTTTTTCCTATTAATATGGGATTTGTACTCTAATTAAGAATTATTGCACTTTTTTTATTGACTTGTTTAGATAGAGGTATTAAAATGAGAAGGATTTGGATTTCAATTTTTTGTTTAAATGACTTAAATAGAGTATGAAATGACAAAAAAAAAAATTAATATTGACAACATTTATAAATGGATTATAGTTTTAGTAATATCTATATTCCAAGTTAATTTACATTTCAATACAACCAAACAAGTCACAATTTTTCAATTGTATGAAAAGTTATCATAGTAGGTTTCAATTAACTCAATTAGTAAAATCTTTTGTAGAATAGACTTCATTCTTTCATATCTAAAAAAAGAATTAAAAAAAAAAATCAATGTAAGTTCAGGTTAACCTATGGGCCCACTCTGTCTCTCTTTCTTCACCTAAATATTAAAAATAATTATTTCTTGGGGAAAATATTACTAATAATTTAATCAATTAATTAGTAACTAGAAAATTGATTAATGCTTGCTTCATTTCCCTCATGGCAGCTCAAGTTGTGTTATCCCTGCTATGGTTGCCTTGAATGTTGTCTGTTATTAGAGCATTGGCACACCAAACACCAAAAACCATGCCTCATGAGGTGTGTCAAATGCCAAATTTATTTGGCATTTGTGTTTATAATTCCTTGAAGTTTTACTATTGAATTAAGCGAAGTTTCTCTTATACAAAGACTTCTTGTATGACAGTGACATAGACAGGTAAGTGAATTATGTGCTTGCCGCAATTTTTGGCCACCTTGATGAGCATCTACATTTGACTTCTTTGAATTATGCCTTTATCAATTCTGTATGAAAAGGCCTAGGTTATAATAATGAGCATTGTCATTATTCTGGAAAAAATAAAAGCACCACAATATCTAGGGACTAGGAAACCAAGTAAGAACCAGTATCTCTGACTCAAGTAACTACAACAATAGAGATGCTTTATTTTATTTTATTTTTTTTGCAAAATTGTAGCCTGGCATTCATAAGTACTATTTAGTCTTTAAGAGACCTAATGTTTTTGAAAGAAAAGCACCAAGGGGGAAAGATACAGCATCATTTTAGTATACATATGAAAGTTCATCGCAGCAATTGCAAATATTCCAGGACTAACATATTCATGAACTGTACAGAATAATCAATACACTAAAAATCTAGCTTTGCTAATACACCCTCCAAGTTCTGGAACAATAAGAGTGAACAAGATTGCTTCAGATGAGGGACTCCCTTAGTAATTAGGTCCAGCCAGAATGGTCCCATCTGATTGTATTGACATACGAATCACCATTTGAACCTCCAGAAATACATTCTGTTGACAGTAGATAGTCTTCCTTTTCTGCAGAATTGGTTCGTAGATAGAACAAAACAGCCACCTTCTTGGGCAATGTGGATCATTGTAGCTTGCCATATCTCCCTTGATTTGGCTGTAGGTTGAAAATAAATTTAAATGCCAACATATGGCAGCATAAGAATTAAACAAAAGACTGAAGAACAATGGTTTGTAAGGAAACTACTGGATATAAAGGGAATGCTGAACAATAACCCAGTTTAGACCTTACAAAAACACCTAATTGTGACAATGGTGATGAATCATGATAAATTATTCTATAGATACAGCAAATTATTTTACAGATAACAGCACAAAAACACACAAGATTTCTTTGTAATCTAGAATGACAAAAGAAAAGACATTAAAATAACACTCACTAGGAGTTCTTTTATTAGTAACTATGATGAGACTATAAGTAAAAATGACAAAAGGTATACCTTCAGCACATAACATCAGTCCTTAGAGAAGACATTCTATTGTCACAGCAGATGAGGTCACCTATTATCAAAGATTGGAGTCTTATATACAGGCAGCAATGATTTCTCTACTGACCACCACACTACACATTCTGATGCAATTGGCATTAGCTTTTGATGTTTTGCACTAAAGAGAGAGTATCCAACTCTTTCAACTACTCCCGTCTAGAAGTGGACTTCAAATTTACCCATTTAAGTAAAAATCTGTCAACTTTTCAAACCAGCATAAACAAACATTCAACATGAATTCAGTCACAACAAGAATAGAATTACGTTTTCCAGTAGGTTATATGTGTCACAAGTTGAAGCACTACAGTGAGTGATAGTAAAGCTTAAAGCTGGACAGTATTGACTAGGCACAAATTTGTTCAACCTTGATTAGCAATTAGCTAATATCCCTAATTCTTTTCTGGGTAGACTGCAAAACTAATTTATGTAAGCATTTTAGATTTAACATTCATGCCTGTATGGTCTAACTTTTTCCCTAAATTTGTGATGCCTCCCTCAATTTTTTCAAATCAGTTAGCAAATTCTCACAAAATAATCATTATCCTATGGCAAGAAAACTGCTTATCTTATTTCAACTTCTCACTAACAATGAGGCTTTAATTGTAGGAAATACAATTCAAATTGGATAAAAGCCCAGCTATGATAATTTAGAATTTTAGTCATAGACAATTTCATTGATAGAAGTTTTCAGTAATATTTCTAAGTAATACACATACTGTATTCATCGAATAATTACAAACAAAATTCGGCTTATAGAGACTTATGTCCATTGCCTTATCTGCAATCTGTAGGCTATTACCCTCCATACGGTGGTATGAAGTGGTGCACTCAAAGAGGTTGGCCTCTTAGTTAAGACAACAAGACTGACAATAAGAGAAGACTGTCAGAGAAATTTGAAAATCCATTAATTGAAGCTTACTATTACGTGCTCTTTGCAGAGATTTGTAGCCGTGATTATCTGTGAAATGATTTTAACAATCAATTGAGTGTGCAATATGGAAAGTCACCAAATGTATATCTTAGAGCATAACTTGATCACGGAGAAAAAACATGCATCAAATTTGAGTTTCAAGTTGCTCTTCTTAATTGGGCTCTTCAATTTCTTGCAGACGTCTGAAGACCGAATATCATAGTTTATGCCATTGATTAGTACTAAAGTTTGAACATTCAAAACAAGATATATATGATGATAATCAGTATGTAAGGCTAATCCTAGATGTGTACCTCATAATCTAGAAAACTGCTAAAGTCACTGCTACAAAGACTTTAAGTTAGGAAACCATAACATAGGATTTGAACAGCGGACGAATTGTCAGGAATCCTGCATATTCCAAAAAAGAAAGAGAGTAATTTCTGATATTTTTATATATAGGAGATAGAAGCGAACATGGTGAAAAGTATAAATGCTGGGAAAGCCTAGGGCCTAGGCCTTACTTGATGCACGGTTGAAGTGACACCAAATATACCCAATTGACACTTGCAGGTGCATTCAAGTTATGGTTCCAGCTCACCTACAACCAGAAGTCTTTTAGGAAAAAATAAAAAGAAAAAAAACTGAAGACAGTAAAATTAGCTTAGCTTGAGAATAAATGTAACTGCAATTATGAAGTAATCCAATGATGAGTAATACAGCTTACCCAACATTATAATTTGATCTCAAAAGAAAAAAGTTGTTAACCGTCTCGTTTAATTTGATTTGAATCTCAAGTTATACTTCCTTCTAGTGCACACTGTACAGCAAACCGGACTTTAAGGTCATCTACAAATCTGTTTAAAATAGAATAAATAATTTGCCACCGAGTATTTCTCATGTTTAAAACTAACTTCAGATGAATTCATAACATTAATAAACTTTGGAGAAGCTTAAATATGACTAATGAAAGAGGCCTAATTAATCCAAAATTGGTTAGTGAAAACTTAACAGTGAGGACAATGTAGTAGTAACTAAAGAGCCCTAATCAATGCATTGTTGGTAGACCAGAATACACACACACAAATAATCTCAAGAAGTTTAGAATTGAATGTTCAACCAAAGTACTTGATTTTTGTTGTTGGATGGAAAATTCGAAGATCTAAGTATGCTATGCAGAAAAATATGCTACAGTATATGAGCACACAATTTTGAACAAGAATTATGGAAATTAAAAATTAAGTGCATAAGCTAGTCCATTCAAAGTGATATTTAAACATAAGGACATTTGAGCAAAAATACCAATTTTAGATTCTCTGAGCTTAGCATAGGAATCAAAAGTTTATCTATATACTTGGAACATGGGCAATCTTGACCTATCGATGCTGAAGTACATAACCTCTAGTTGGGAAATGAAGGATTACCAGCCTGGCAACATCTGTTGGGGCACCACACCCTTGCTGGTAGATATCTCAGCTTCTTGGAACTGTTTATAGATATTTCATCAAATAAATAAAGGTTCTGCAACTATAGTGGAAAGTCATCCACTCTTGTTTACTCTTTTTGATTTCAAAATATCTTACTGGGGATTGTTGAAGTAGATGAGGCAACAACAACTAAGAATACAACAACTATTTTTTCTTTCTTATATGGATCCAGATTATTATAGAAAATTCAAATAACACCACAATGTAGGGTTTGTAACTGAAAATCAAAAACTAATAATGAGTACGCAATTCAGTATTAAACTTACCACTTTGTTTCTGTATTATCGGAAAATGGGCAATCTTTTCTTAGGCCATTTTTTATTGACAGGAAAGGAGATACCAAGAAATCTGCAGTTCCTCTAATTTGGTCAGTCTTGAATATCAATCATTTGCAATGCTTGCAGAGAACTTTCTAAATTCTTCTCCCCTTTTGTGACAGAACGAGGAGCAAATGAAAATTAGGGGAAATTGAGAATAAAAATCTACGCTGACGAATTCTAATATCAAAAAGTCATGGGCAAAATTGATACATAGCATAAAAATTAGGGGTCAAATATATAATTTACCATTGTATTTATCAAGCCATTAAAAATTCTTCTATTTTTTTAATGGTAATTTGTTGATTTTTTTTTTTTTTTTTGAGAAACAAACTCACACACAAGGGAGAGAGAAAGTTGCTCTGACACAAAGACACGCCATAATTCCACTAGAAAAACTAGGAGAAAATGGGCAAATACCCTTTTTTGGGAAATTAAACATTCGTTTGCCCTCTTTCTGAAACTAAATAGGGAATTGCCCCTCTTTTGTAACTCGACAATAGAGAAATTGAGTTTTAATGAATAACTCGATATTATTATAGTCGAGTTAGTCTGACCTTTCGAATTTTCCCCAATAAAAAAATGTTTGTGTAGACGGCCATAACTCGGGAAACTGGAAATCGAGTTATGTTCAGCGGTTTGAATCAATAGGACCCTAACGTCTCACAACGCTATTCAGTCACTCGCTCTCTCTGTACACTCTCTTTCCCTCGCTCTCTGCCATCACTCTCTCTCCACACTTTGTCTCTCTCGCTTTGCGATCAGGCTTCCCCACTCTTCCTCGAGTCTCCATCAGTCGTCGTTGGTTCCCGCCGCCGCTGATTACAGGTACGGTCCTCTCCCTCTGAAATATTTTCTGACGTTGGTTAATGTTAGGTTGCGTTTTGTGTGGGATTTTGATTATTTTGTTGAAACTTAAGGAAGTAGTAAATTTACTAATGAAGATGAGAATTTTGTTGTCTTTTATATGCTGCAATGATGATTTTCTCATTAATGAGTTTAAATGTGCTTGGGGTTTTGATGAGGGGTTTTGGCAAATCGAGTGGTGTTATAACTTATATTTTCATAAATAGTTAATTAATAATTATCCGAAGCTTTAAGAAGTGATTTAAATAGTTCTGAAATAATTTTTTTTATGACAAGTTCTTATTTATTTAAGAAGTGATGTTGAAAATCTTGTGCTCAAAATATAATGTCTTACTGAATCTATGCTTTTATTTTATATTAAATGTGGTTTACTTGTTAGAAAATTGCTAACAATGTATTTGCTGCCATGTCAGATATGCAGGCACTAGATAGAGTGCGGCCTGGACCCGATGTGGATACCCAGTTGGCCCAGCAGCCGAATCATCGGTCAAGTCCACTTTGGAGGTGCGCCGCTGACGAGGTATGTAGTAGTATTATTAATACATGTTTGTTTTATAATTACCTCGTGTTTAATCTCCTAACAGAATACTCGTCCGTGTGCAGGAGGCGCCTGGCATGATAAAGGTTCGACGCCGTAAATGTGTATTGCCACAGGGTGGGTTAGATCCACGTATCATGCAACACATAGATGCAGCAGGGTTGACTGGTTTATTCAAGGTTCCTGATATGGAGGTCGACCACGCCTTGATCACGGCGTTGGTTGAGTGGTGGCGTCCGGAGACGCACACATTCCACTTACCCCATGGAGAAATGGGTATCACCTTGCAAGATATGGAGGTGATGCTGGGGCTTCCGGTGGATGGGTTGCCTGTCACTGGGAAGACAGACTACAAATGGAGTGAGCTGTGCGAACAGTTGTTGGGCCATAAACCTCCACCCCCGATACCAAACTCAAACAAGTCTACCCTTGCTAGGGCGAGGATAAGATACACCTGGCTTGATGCACAGTTTGCCGCTCCCTTAGTTGTGGACGCTGCTGACGAAGTCGTGCAGCAATATGCCCGCTACCACCTACTTGTACGGATGGGGGCCCTCTTGTTCATGGACAGGTCTGCGGACCGGGTCTCACTGCTGCCTCTGCAGTTGCTCAACCCAGTCAGCAATGCGAGACGGTATAGCTGGGGTAGTGCAGCATTGGCCTGGCTGTATAGGCAACTTTGTGGTGCATCGAAGAAGGATGCGATGCAGATTGGAGGAGCACTCTTGTTGGTGCAGCTATAGGCCTATTCAAGGTTCCCACAATTATGCCCTGTTGTGAGGCCGTCTCTACCGCCAGTGCACTCAGGGCCCCTTGCCATTAGGTACGTTCATTGAGTTCTCGTTATTTGTCTCTTTCATATAATTAAAAATATGCCAAACTAACAAACGAAAGAAACTTATCAATGCTTAGTTTATGGATGTGAAATATAAAAGCAAAGTTTGTTAAATGTAAGGTTCAGTAATGAGCATTTGTCGACATCTCATGTTTGGTAGGTGGAGCGGGCCAAAATGCACCGCAGAGCATGCCACACACGTCCTTGCTGCGTACCGGGCGTCACTGGCTACAGTACGGGCCGAGCAGGTATTCGGTTAATTTAGTTTGAATTCTTATGACCACGTTTCCCTCAATTCTTATAACTACGGGCCGAGCACGTTTTCCTCAAATGCACCGCACATGCTTTTATTTTCGTTTCCCTCAATTTTATTTTATTTTGAATTCTTGGATTGTTGTAGGAATGAGTTGATTTCATAATACCATCCAATCATTTTGTTTGATACTTGGATTTCCATCCCATCATTTAACTCAATTGGAATGTCCATCGTGAAGTACTTCACATTAGAACTTCCATTTGTAGCACCTGCATGAATACTTGCTCGTCCTTACATAAAGTAAAACAAAAGTAAAAAATTCTTGAATGTTAAATCAAAGGGTTTTTTCCAAATTGGGTTGGATTGAAGGGTTTTTTCCAATGCAACCCAACTAACATGACTCAGGTTAAGTTGGGTTAAATCAATGGGTTATATATAAATTTAGTCATATATATATAAAGTAGAATTTGGCTATATTCTTCATTATGTACGGAAACGTTTGTGATTTACACAGAAAAAAAAAAAAAAAAAAAAACACAGAATAAATTGTCCCTTTTCCAAGATGTTTGAAGCATGTGCAACATGCGCAAAACATTGAGCATGAAGTCTTCGTTTAGTGCAAGGCAGTGAGTTCAAACTTGTGTTGCAACCAAAAAACAAAAACTCCACCAATTGTTACAAATGTCATTAAGCTGATGCAATGAAGAGAAGACGCACATATTGGATTATGTAATTGGTTATAATTCAATGAGAAATGAATTTACCTAATAGTATACCAAAGATGATCAGATTTGTCTTTGGTTGTATTTGTGTGCTCAAGTAATTCATTTGATTTTAATGATGCATCTTCGAAACTGACGATGACATCTTTAAATTCTTTCCAGCTACTAACTGAATCAAAAGTTTGTGTTCATTTTCTGATTATCTTATTATACACCGTTTCAACCTACTTAACATGAGAAAATAGAACTTTTAGCCTGCTATGAAAATGAACTAAAAAATTTCAAAACAATATTTCTTAAGACTTTATATAAGGCGAATGATTGTAAACGCAGAAGATATCAATTAAATTCTAAACAACAAATTTCTAACTATAAACTTGACAAATATGGGTCTTTTCAGAACAAGGGAATCAAGGCATATTAGAATACAAATGATATTTTCAAAACGCATGGCCCCTGCGCAAGGATGACACGCATAAATCGAGAAATGGTCCAAATTTTTTTCTTTCCCTAATCCTTGCGTGAATTCTGTTTCACTGTCTTCTTCGTTGTTTTTGCACTTTCTGCTTCTTTACATGCGTTTTGGAGTCTTGCTCAACAGGTTAGCCCAGACTTGTGCTCATAATTCTTTTAGAGAGAGTTTGAATCTTTGATAGTTGTTATACTTCAATATTAAAGCTTTAAAATAGAAATTTTTTTTAGAACTGTTGAAGCTTATTAATATTTCACACCTTCTGGATTCGCTATAGTTTTGGTGGTTGACTTAGATATTACCACAATTATATTCCAGATTTTCGTTGAATTAAATTTGCTGAGTTAGAGCTTCTCTTCACTGTTGTAATATAGTTGGCTGTTAAATCTCATAAAATGATAAAATTCTTTAAATTTAGAACGTTGGGAAAGCTGCAAATGTTAAACTACGAAAATTTTATCTAATTATTGTGTAATCATGACATGAGAGCAAAAATATAACCCAAGTTTGCATTTTTGGCCTAAGTACAGAAACAGAGGGAATGATGACATTATTGATCATTGGCCCGTAAAACACATGATCACTTCTCTGGCTTTCATTGAAATTTGAAATTAAGCAAACTAAAGGATGGAGTTACTCTGACTTGAATGTCATAGAGTGAGCATAGGCTAAGCCATTGCCATAGCTTGTCCTTGTCCAATGCTGGATGGTTGTCATTGCTTGGGTCCACACTGTGAAATTTCCAAAATACAAAGCCATTAGTGCCCCCCCACTAGGAACTCGAGAGTCCAGGGTATAGGTTAAACCCTTTGTGAGATTTGGGGTTGTTTAGGATGCCAGAGTGAGCACCGAAGATAGTCTCAATTGTTGCTTTGCCTTCAAAAACTTACTAATGTTTGGAGTTTATGCATTTCACTACCCCTGTGACAGAACATAGCAATATTTAGTATTAAGTGACCATCTAAGGTTAATATAAACTTTTATGTTATCTAAACATCTGTTTGGGATGTTCTAGTTGATGGTGTTTTCATAGGTAGTCAATGTGAATCTAAGCTCTTTACAATTCATTGGTGCCACTGGTGCTGCAGGTGGTTTGTAATTTAAGCTTGTACGGTTTGTAATTAAGCTTGTGAAATCACTTGTAATTAATTAATAAAATGTTATGAGCTTAAAACCATAGTTATTGCTCTGCCTAATAAGTAGACAATTTAGTATTTCTTCTTCTAACATAGGGGTATCCAGGATTACAAACATTGTTATTGTGATGCAAAAAACATTGTTACATTGTACGTTATAAATTACCTTTGCTGAATTGAAGGTTATATTTTTACAGTCTAGTAGAATACTGTTTGACTTCGATTTACGTATTCAAGTGGTATATTTTGAATATGCACAGCCTCGATTGTCTTCTTGGAAAACAATGGCCTAAGTTTAAAGAAACAAATAATTGTTAATCAGTGATATATGAGAAAACATAAAGACGCTTGACACATTACCTCTTGTTGTTGACCTAAATGAAAAGTTAGTTCGTGCTCCTTGCACCAAAGTTGGAGAGCACAATTTAATTGCAGCATGCAACTCCTTAAGTTGTCCCCACTTTAGCTGCCTTAATAGTCCTAAAATTATTAAAAGCTATGGATTATTAACGAGTACTTTATTCATATAATTTTAGAAGCGTGCAAAATATGCTGATCACCATATTCTTCAAGAGGAATGTAATTTTAGACATTGACATGATTAGTTTGAGATAACTAAAAGGCTTACGTAATTTCCAACACTAAAATTTATAAGAAATATATATTTACATAGAAATATAATAACAGTATTTGATGAGGATTATACCATGTAATAATTTACATAGCTTCCATTTCTTGCAATATAAAGTGGTACTTGAAATGCAATGTCTTCAGTAGACCTTATAATAGTCATTTTGTTCTCATTCATTGAAACATTGTTAATGACTAATGCAATTAATGTAGCACAATATTTCTATTACGATAAAAAGATTTTGTGAAATCATCAACTTGGATTCATCTTACAGCCATAAGGATGCTGTAGTACCCTCCTCTAAGTTTGGTTCAGATTGAAAACCCTAGTATTTGATGGTGTCAGTTAGCTTTGAACCCTGTCCAGCATATGAACATGGGGCTGAAAATGGTGGACATGAACAACCTAGATCTTTTATTTTTTGCAGGTCAATTTTGTTGTTCTTTTAGTTTCTGCCCAATAATCCCTGAAGATTTTGTGTACGACTAGAAGCTAGAAATTCCATGCTTTGCATATTACATATCACAAACATAATGTTAAATTAGTATGATGTCTCACTATCACAAACATAATCTACTTATGCAGATTGTATGGGAGCCGTACACGCATACGCTAGGCTCCCTACCTGCGTATTGCACTGCTGGGCAGCATATTTGGAGGGCCGAGGTGCCGTTGATATTCTTTTGGATAGTGGAGTGGCATCATCCTGAGCGAGTCCTCCGTCAGTTTGGGATGAAGCAACCAGTTCCAAGTGTCGTGGATACGTCGACTACCCTTCACAAGATATCCCTTCAGGGTAAATGGGAGAAGAACTGGGAGGTAGAACATGATCCCTTTATTCGGCAATGGGCCAACCGAGTGAATGTAGTTCGCGGGTCCGATCTCCTAGACGATGATGATACGTATCTCGTTGAGTACATGATGTGGTACAATCGCCACACAAGGCGGTACATAACACCAGAGTCTGCGTATTGGGAACTCATGGTGAGGCAACAATTCCTATTTTATGGATGAAACCATTGTTGGATTAAATATCCTCAGCAGATTTATCATGCATATTTTGAAGTCCACAATAATTATTGTTGTTACATCTCTATAAGTTTCTCTGTCATTTTGTTTTAAAGTGAAAAAATACTGCATGACATGTCATTATGTTTTAAAGTCAAAATACTGCATGATTTAAGTTGTTCATAACAAACTGAATTTGTCTTGATCCAATTTGTTTGCATGAGGAATGGTTAATGGGCAATGACTAATGATGACCACACCTTTGTTCATATAATTACATTCAACTTTTAAAAAGGGTAGGTTGGGTTGGGTTTTATTGTATTTTATTTTAATTTTTGTTTATTTTTTTTTGTTTTTGGTTGGCTTGTACTTTAAAATGGACGGTGCAACTCTGTGTAGTAGTGATAAATTCGCATTTCATGATAGTTTAGATAGCCTTTCCTCCAGGACTGATTAATGTATTACATATTCCTTGATAGATATTACCTCTAGGATTGGGAAGTCCCTTACTAAACTGTTGGTAGAATGCAATTCCCAACAGCTTAAAGGTCATTTAAAATCTTGCAAATATGCAGCAAGGAGATGTGCATTTATACTAGATTCAAGTATGATATATGTTCTAAGTTTTTGGTACTTCCCTTAATTGAAACTTGAAGCTTGCGTTTGATATTTTCAATTCATTTGATTTGGGCGTGTACGTTAGGAAATAATAACTTCAAAATATGTGTCCTGATTGCAATGTGATATTAATGGAGTTGTAAATCTCGTGAAGCCTAGATACAGAAGTGAAATTCTGATATTTTCACTTATGCTAAGATTGAACTTATGTACAACCAACTATACGTGTTTTTTAGAAGTATTATCTCAATGTTTAGATTGCGTAGCGATAAACATAACAGGAAACATACAACCTCTTGAGTGTTGGGTTGGAACTATAAATTCTTGCACAGGGGGGGCCAACCCCTATTTTTATACACTGTCTTTTTAAAGATGCTTCATAATTATAAGTAATATAAGGATTTCATTAGCTATGTTTGCTACTTTTTCTTTTGATTTTGGAACAGATTTATCCAAGTTTTGCATCATACTTGCGTTCTTGCTTTTATGACGCCCTTGTTTTGTAGGTTCGAACGATGATTAGGTCTATACCGAGGTGCGATGAAGGTTCTGACATGCACACTGACCTTACATTTACACTAGAGCTTGTGGAGGAGCTAGGCCGACTTAAATTGGCGAATGCGCTTGTAGAAGCAGTTGACATTGATAGACAGGCCCCAGTTCGTGGCGGGCAACGTGGTGGGTCTCGTAGGGGTGGACATCGTGGAGGTGGTCAAGCTGGTCGCAGCCGTACGACCGAGTCGGCTCCCATCTACGAGGAAGGGAATGAGGAGGGTGTAGAAGAGGCATGGCTTGGCACTGATTGGGTACTGTCTGATGACGACGGCAGGACACCGCGATGCACGCCTGGCGATGGTGCTGGGCCATCCCATAGCGTCGATCATCAGGGCACTGTTCCAGCCCACACTACATCCCATGGTGCTAGCACGGACTTTGAGGGCCCTTCTCGTATGTCGCCCCCAGTTTTCAGTGGATCTGCCCATGATGGTGGATGCATATTTGTCCCCACACCAGGCATGCCCACCCCACCTCTAGTGCATGTGGACCCCACCATGTCAGCTCCATCTCAAACCGCCCACGGAGAGGCTGTACAGATTGAGCAGATACCGGCTGAGGACATTGAGCCGGTGGAGGCTTTGCGGAGATCGCGACACCCGCGTGTGCATGCTCCCGATTGCGGGACCGGTGATGGTATGTACTTCGTCTACACTTCCCATCTTCTTGAGCTACTTGTACTGTGCATTTGATTGATTATGTTAATTTAATTATGCTGTTGTGTTTGATGAAACAGGTAAGATTAGACCTGTCAGGGCATATGGGCGGAAACGAAAAGATCATTAAATGCCTTAGTGTATGCTTATACTTCCTGCCTATAGGTGACTGCATAGTTACGTTTCACTTCTAAAGTCGTATTTTTTTTTTTAGACCTAACTGCAATGGTGGACACGAAAAGGCCATTGAGCTGGATTGTCCTTGTGTGCTTATTCTTCATGTGTATAGGTGACTGGAATAAGCATGCAAAATGTTCTACTAATTGGGGAGAATCTTGGTGGCTGTGCATCTATTTCTGGATCATTGCTTGGGGAGAATACTGGCTGTCAATGTGTTTGTTGTCAAGAAATTGATATTTTGGAGAAAACCCATAAGGCGTATTGTATTTATTGATGTATTAGGAAGTTTTTCTGCACTTGGAGTTTTGATTGCAATTTGACAAATGTCTGGATTGGTATTCATTTGAAGCCAAACTTTCTTGTGTTTTTGTATGTTGTTAGCTACAGTAAAGTGGGTTGTAAGAGAGTAATTTGTTTTTTTTATTTTTGTTAGTTTTGTGAGAAACAAATGTGTGGTATTGTTGATAAGCAAGAAGAAGTAATTTGATACTTTCTGTAAAAGAGTTTGATGACGAAGTTTATGCGGATCAATGGCAGAACCAACTCCTTTGTAGCAAATCATTTATCCGAGTCTCTACAATGCTTGGCTAGGTATGTGTCTCTCTCCTAATTTTCTGATTCGCCTTCCCTACAATTCCTAGATTGGTACATCCTCCTTCCCATTTTATTAATTTTAATCTCCTTTAAATCCCCTCCTCTCTAGAATGATTAGATCTGTGTACATTTGATTACAAGTTCGTTAGTAGGAACTTTGGAGAATAGAATTTATATTTTTTTCTAGCATTGTTCTAGAGCAGCTCACAATATAACTTACCCAAAGCTGAAAATGGCTATACACGTTAGTTATGTGTGCATGTTTTGTTCCTTTTGCTTCTTGGGGTTTGTAATTGTTATTTATCATTGTATATATTACCTTTTCATTTTGGTAGCAAATTGGGAACCCAATGAGAAACATTTAATTGATTATTGATTTTTTCATCAATTAGCCTTCTTATTTTATGATTTTCAGTATATATATATATATGTTGTGTGTGTCATTGGCCAATGAATCAAATCTTGTCCATCATTTGCTTTAATGAAATGATAGAGGCATTAATGAAAAATTTGCATACTGTTTGAATGTTACTTTTATTGTTTGTGTATTGCCGTTTTTTGGGTTTGAATTATTATCTATGCTTACAAAGGTATATGCATTTTTCTCAATAATTTTCGGTTAGTATCTAATGTCTCCTTCACCACAGCACATGAAGACGTTGGAGAAGTGGCCAACCTTCAGAATCCTGGGAGGCTCATAAGGCAGCAATCCAAGCACTCATAAAGCTGCCTTCAGGCGAGCTTGTTACAGGTATAATATGATTCAGTAGATGACTGTTCTGCTAGATATTGTTTTAGATTTTGTTGGTAGTTGGAATTGGTTACATCAGATTGGAATGCATTATCAACTACGAATGTCTTTCACTATGAACTTATGGGGTTCATTTTTATGCTACCACGATTTTAGGTTCAAGTGATACAACTTTAAAACTTTGGAGAGGAAGCAAATGTACACATACTTTTGTTGGGCATACAGGTATTTTTTCCATTTATTTGCCTTCATTGTGCTTTATATATATATATATATATATATATATATCCTTATCTGCAATGTGTTGAAATCATGTGGGAATGAAAATAATTGTAGATTTTGCAAACTAACGATGCTGTAAAATTTTCTTCTTACATGTCTGTTTGGTGATCATCAAACATATTTTCTTTGAGCTTCCTATAAGTTAGAAGTGGAAGAAGCATTTAATAAGACTTCTGATGTATAAGTTGGCATTAATTGACCAAACTGTTGACATGGGTAATCCTCATATGTTTAGTGCTTTACATGGTTTGATTGCTAAAAAATTTAGACATGATGATACCGAGTTTGTCTCTTGTGGAGTATTTAGTGGGAAAGGAATGCTTGCACTTTTGACGGAAGTGCAAGCATTCTTGATTTGAAGTTGCTCTTCCGGACTTTATCTAAGCGGACTAATGCTTTGGCATTCATTACCAATCTGACTGGTTTTCTATTTATCTTCACATGATTGAGAGTTGTGTTATTTGCTTCAAACTTGGCTTTATAATATGGCTTTATATATCATTGATAAAACAGATCAAATATAGGCTGATGCACTTGTTCTGAGGGGGATCAGTTGCACATTTGAGGAAGGGCACAAAATACGTATTGTTGGCAGAATTGGCAGTGACAAGACCACTCTCATAGAGATGAACCTGTTTTGTCCAGTGGAGCTAGCTAGAGGGACCATTGTAATGTATCTATTGAAACCTGTAGTATTCCATGTAATGTTCACGAGATTACGTAACTTTTAAATTTTAAGTGTTCATTTTTTTTCTAATTCAGAATAATACTACAAGGTACATCATAATTTTAGGGTTTTATTTACTGTGTTTGGGATTCAAGAACCTTTATATAGCTGTGTTATTTGTTTTTTTAGTTGGTTGGTGTCAATTTTTATTCATGGTCATTTTGTTCTGGACTTTCTATATTGTGGCTATTAAAATTTTCAGAATTGACTTGAAGAATTTAGATAATTTTCTAATGTTGGACGATTTATCATGTATGAATAATTCCAATCCTATCTTTTTTAAACTTTGAATTTTCTTTGATTGGTATGGATTGCAGTGAATCCTCCAACGAGGAGGATTTCCAAATCGTTCATGTAGAGGTTATGCAATTCATTGTTGTTTTTTACGTCATGTACATTCGTTAATCGTGGCTCATTGTGTATAGGCTGATGTAGTATTTTGTAAGTACACAATAATGGACTGCAGTGAATCAAATAGACGGGGTACGACCAAAGCTGACTGAATAGGATCAAATAGAGTAAATAGAATGTAGTACACCGATTTTCCTAGAAACCACAGTGGACCGAATAAGACCAAAGTAGATATAATGGACCGAATAAGACCAAAGTAGTCCAAAAACAAAAATAATAAGGTTATTTTTCCATATATACATATCTGCCAGTGAAACAATTGGAAAACGATGACACTTCTACTTAAAGCACACATGACAACAGATGGTACTTGGAAGTATACATATCTTACTAAATACCACAACAAGAAGTCGTACTTTTGCATTCATGCATCCGTACGTTGTCTCGTGGGTGCATCAACTTCATCATCCCCCACAACATGAGCCACCACTTCATTCAACATGTTTGCACTCAACGTTGCGATCTTCCTTGCGTGGTCACGCTCCTCAATGGCAACTTCCAACTGATACCTTAACAAAGTGTGCCTAATGTCTCCATTGCCATAGTTGGTTCCTTCGCTTTGAGAAGTGCTAGGTGGAGTTGAGGTTGATATGTTTGGAGTTTCCCACGACGTAGACACACCACCATGCACGCCCATACCATTACCATGCAAATACTCCATGTATGCAGCTTCGGCTTCCCTTCGATCTTTATATGATTTGTGATTGGCGTTTGGGAATTTATGAACTTGTCTACTCGCATCTAGCCAACTGTCGTATATGCCTGGAACACGACCGTTAAACACAACATAGGTTCGTCCCATCCTGCTCTACAAAAACGCAATGGTGGGAACTCTTTGCACTAGAATGTGGTTGCACCTTCTAACGTGTGAAGTGAGCTTTTGTAGTGGAAATGGGGCCACAACTCGATTCCATAGAAATCGAGTTATAGCATGCGGAGTTACATGTAACTCGACTTCTCATTAACCGAGTTTCTGAAATGCCGTCATTTCAATACGTCTTGTCAACAGTAACTCGATTTATGTGGTATCGAGTTTTATATAAAATCGATTTACTTAATATCGAGTCATGTTGTCCCCCTCCCCACATTTCAGAATCCATGCACGTGTTTGGCTCTATCTGTGTTGAAAACCTTCACTGTCTGGTCTCTGAAAAAGAAAGCCTATGAGGTGAACAAAGTTTGCTAACTCTTCTGCCATTTTCCTTGTCATTATTGCATCCTCACCAGGCGTGCTGTTGCTGTGGTCCCCTTCTTCTTTGTTCTGGCACATCTTCCCTGACAGGTATATATTCACTTACATAACTACTTATAAATGGATTGACTTACATAACTACTTAAGGGTTTGGATTGCTTTCTACAACTGTCTTATTCTGACATTATGTGTGTGTATATATATACATAAAGAAAACATTGTATAGATATATGTATATATAGACAAACGTACTTACCCATATAATAAGATGTATATGTGGCATTCCCAAATATATGTATATATATACACACACACACACACACACACACACACACACACACACATATAAGGGGAAATATATATATATATATACATACATGTATGTATGTATGTATATGCAAATATATGTAAATATAAACAAAGCTACCTACCCATATATGATCACATGTATATATATATATATATATATACACACACACACATGTATAGGTATGTTTACATATAATGTATGTGCTTAGGGCACCAATTTTTTGAAACATTTTTGTTAGGAATTGCAAAAACTGTTAGTGCATTGAAAATCCTGCAAAAAATTGTCCAAGAAACGATTAATTATTGTGTGCTCTTATGACTTATGTGAGAATAATCTTATATGTGTGTATGTGTGTGTGATAGTGACATTGTATGCATATTGTTCCTAAATATGTCGAGTTTTATATAGTAATGTATATAATAATTTTTTTTGAGAACTCTTTTGGGAAATATGTATATAATCATTCTAAATAAACATATATATAAACAAACATTGTACGGTGAATTCATATGATGACATATGCATTCATTCGTAACTACACAATAATGATGTGTAATGTATACTGAGGTTTAAATTGTATGGCTCTTTCAGTTCTGAAAGTCTTTGCTGTGTGGGTTCTGAAAAAGAAAGCCTGCGAGGTGAACAAGTTTTGCTGACCATGTTTGCATTTTCCTACTCCATATTGCATCCTTACCAAGCGAGTTTACAAACACCCTAATTCTTTGTTGTGGCACGTCTCCCCTAAAAGGCCAATGTTTGTGTTCAAACGAATCAAGTGTGTACACCTATAATTAGGATAGCATCATAGTGCATCTGTAAAAGAGTAATTACTGTTGCATTAACATAACCCCCTATCTTCTGCATGATAACCACAATTAATTGTCCTTATCCAGGTCTGCCATGGGTCGTCACTGCTTCTACGTTTACTATGATGGGGAACAGTATTTCCATGACTTGCATGGGCTGTCCTATAAAGGCGAGTCAGTGAAGCAGAAGTTCATTGAGTTGAAATGGGGAACACACTTGAGAAAAATGCACCGGAAGATAATGGAAGCTCTACGGTTGGACAAGGAGTCACATAAGATATCCATTGTGTACCGTGCCCCCCAGATACTTGTGAGTACTCAGGTTGTCTACAACTCAAATCCGTTGGGTTGCGATGCTGACGTGGACATGATGTGGGCAGTGATTAAGCGGACCCCCCAGTTCATAGCGTCTGACTTGTATGTAACTGTTGAGGCTGTTGGGTTCCATGGTAATGCAAGTTCACAGCATGCCAGTGGGGTGGAAGAGCCACACTCATTGTCGGTTGACGTGCATCCTCCCTTTGCCTATGCCACGCCTTTCCCCTACAATAATCAACCATGTGCAATAGATCATTTGGACAACACCGAAGTGGTGGGCGCCACCAATACACATGATGTGGGAGGGTCTACTCACACATATGAGCATGTCCAAGCTGATATGGACGGGGGAATTGATATTGATGCCAGCCGAGATGTGTATGAAGAGTTCATTGATACTGATGGACCAGTGGACGACGCGGAGGTCTTAGATGTACCACTGATTGAAAATAACGAGGAGGATTGCCTTACAACAGTTCCTATCCCAGAATGGTTCACATCAAACACATGGGACAATATTAATGACCCATCACCTGCATTGGGTACAGGACATCTTACAAGTTGGCATAAAGATGACCACCCAGCAAGGGGGATGCTATTCAAGAATAAAGCCTCTGTTCAATATGTGTTGACCCTCTACTCTGTGGAGCATAATAAGCAATACAAGGTCATCAAGTCTGACACCAATAGGCTGGTAGTGCGGTGTAAGAATGAGGCATGTCTGTGGTCAATTCGGGCCAATTGCAGCAAAAAGCACGGGATGTGGGTTATCAGTACATGTAAGGGTCCCCATAGTTGCTCATCCCTCCAGCTACCAACTGATGGGCGGATGATGGATTCAAAGTTCATCTCCATTGCACTTGAGAAGTATGTACGGGAAGACCTAACCCGAAAGGTAAGGGACTTGCGTAGTATGTTGCATGCAAGGCATGGGCATGATGTAACTATGTACAAGGTTTGGGAAGCCAAACAGAAGGCAGTTGCACGTATTTACGGGGATTTTGACGAGTCGTACGCAGAATTGCCACGATTTCTAGCTGCATTGTCTGATGCAGATCCGGATACTGTGACCACACTAAAGTGTGACCCCAATGTCCCGGGGACTTGTATATTCAACTCCGCGTTTTGGGCTTTCGGTCCGTGTATTAGAGGGTTTAGGCATTGCAGGCCGGTGATAAGCATAGATGCAACGCACCTTTATGGCAAGTACAAAGGAAAGCTGTTGATAGCAATGACAACAGATGGTAACAACGAGGTTTATCCACTCGCATTTGCCGTTGTCGAAAGCGAGAGCACGGAGACATGGGGATGGTTCTTGGCATGCCTGTTGACCTATGTTACAGACCGCACCAATTTGTGTATAATATCCGACAGGCATCGTGGGATACAATCATGCTTCGATGACACCACTAGGGGCTACTTGCAACCGCCCTTAACCCATCACCGGTATTGCCTCCGCCATTTAGTAAGCAATGTTAACACTAACTTCAATAGTGTGCCGTTGAAGAACTTGGTATGGAACGCAGCAACTGCGAATCAAGTTAGGAAGTTTGAGAACACCATGGATTGCATCAAGAATGTCAACCCGGCTGCGTACGACTATCTTAAGGAGGTAAATCAAGAAAAGTGGACACTTGTACACGACCATGGGCACCGATATGGGGCAATGACAACCAACCTGTCAGAGTGCTTCAATGGGGTACTTAAGGGCGCACGTAGCTTGCCCATAACTGCAATGGTGAAGTTTACATTTTACAAGGTGAACTCATACTTTGACGAACGTCAAAACAAAACCCTAGAGAAGTTGGAAGAGGGGCAAGTGTGGTGCAAATATGCCTATGACAAGTTCGAGGAAAATCAAGAGAAGGCGAAGCTCCATATTGTTAGAAGGATGAGTGCGCAACAACGGTTATATACAGTGGAGACACAGTCTTCACTGTTGAACACTGGCGGGGGAGATCACACCCATAGGGTTTCCCTCATAGACATGACATGCACGTGCGGCAAATGGGAAGCAAACAAGATCCCTTGTTCCCACTTGATAGCAGTTTGTGCCAAACACAACCATGATGCCACTGAGTATATGGATCATTTCTACCGCCTTGAAGAACGCTATCACAGCTATGAGCCTATATTCCAACCACTAAAAGATAGGTTAGAATGGCCGAAGCCAGCAGAAAGGAGAACCGTAATGCCAAACCAGCGGTTGATCCGTGAAAAAGGTCGGCCCAAGTCCACGAGAATCCGCAATGAGATGGATGACGAGGATAGGGAGTTGCCAACCTCATTGTGGATTGAGAATGGACCAAAGTTGAAGTGTGGGTTGTGTCGCCAAGAGGGTCATAACCGTCGTACATGTCCAACTCGAAATGTGGCTTCAACAAGCCATGGTGCTATGTAGCAGGTAACAATTACAAATCATAGTAACAAGGGGGTATCATAAGTTATTCTTCTTTACATGTTTAGATATTACATTATATGAGTTATAATTAAGATGTGGGCAGTAATTTGTAGTATTCTTTCAATCTTATTGTTTGTGGTGTACATATTCTAGTATTCATGAGGTCTCTATTTCCCTAACTGTATATGTTTTGCTGCAGATTTGTATTCAATCCGCAAGGTGTAACTGTAGATACTCCTCATTTAAGCAGGCAAGCTTGAATGCTCTTCTATATTTGTCAATTCAATTTATTGATTACCATGGGTTGTATACTAATTTCTGTGTTGGCTACTCCTCAGAACGGAGGCAACTTCTGAAAAGAACAAAAAGAAGGTGTCACTCAAATGCTATGACTCCATGTTTGCCTAAAACCATTGTTGGCGGATGCTGTCCAAGTTTCAACTTACAATTGCTATGACTGTTTAAAATGCAGAAATGGAACTTTTTATTTTTGTACATCAACTGATTTAAATGCATAGAGGCTCTTTAAACTACAAATAAGCTTGTATATATGGATGATTTTTTCATTCGCGTAATGCAAATGGGGGAATGTTACTGATGGATGTGGTTGGTTATGATTTGTATGGATGACTTGTTGTTCACAGCATGGTTGTCAGCAGGTCCACTTTAACCATGAATAAGCACGATACTGAATGCGTGTGAACAGTGCAAGTAGCAAGCAAAACTACAAGTAGAAAGGTTATACTAAATGAAACTCGATTTTCTAGATAACGAGTTACGTTGCAGTCCATTTTCAACCCCCTACGACTGTATCCACTCTCAATTGTCAAGTATCTGAGTTACTCGATTTCTCGATATCCGAGTTACCTTCAACATACCTCGATTTATAGGGTACCGAGTTACGTTGGAGATTCCTCTTGGACTGTATCTGGACCAGTCCAAATAGCTGGACTGGGTGATTGAGCCCAGTCACGGAAACTCGATTTCCTTATCACCGAGTTATGTTGAGAAGAACTCGCTATCTGTACCTTCGAGATACGTTGAAGACCGTTGTCTCCACTTAGATTCCTCTTGGACTGCCTCTGGACCAGTCCAATTATCTGGGCTGGCTCAGGAAGCCCAGTCAACTTAACTCGATTTCATGGTTACCGAGTTATGTTGAGAGTAACTCGATATATAAAGCATCGAGATACGTTGAAGACCGTTGTCTGCACTTAGATTCCTCTTGGACTGCCTCTGGACCAGTCCAATTATCTGGGCTGGCTCAGGAAGCCCAGTCAACTTAACTCGATTTCGTGGTTACCGAGTTATGTTGAGAGTAACTCGATATATATAGCATCGAGATACGTTGAAGACCGTTGTCTGCACTTAGATTCATCTTGGACTGCCTCTGGACCAGTCCAATTATCTCGGCTGGGTAAGGAAGCCCAGTCAACTTAACTCGATTTAGTGGTTACCGAGTTATGTTGAGAGAAACTCGATATATATAGAATCGAGATACGTTGAAGACCATTGTCTACAATTTTTACCGAGTTATTCCCATGTAACTTAACTCGATTTCTTTATAAGCGAGTTATTCCCATATAACTCGATTTCTTGGGTATCGAGTAATTCTACTTTAACCTGAGGTTCAGGATATCGAGTTACTTCAAATGGACTTCCAAACCACCACACACAACATGGATTCCTCTGAGATACACTGCGCACAGCATGGACTCCTTTTAGTCCCAGTACACATAACTCGATTTCTTAATAATCGGGTTATGTGTATGACCAACCCACTATTTAGTGCTCAAACGTACGAAGCAGCAACTGTTCAACTTCTTCTCAGCGAAAGTTTGGAGAACCAGAACAATGGCTTCTCAATGGCGGAGAGACAACGACGATGGTCCTGCTGATCGGTCCCCACACTTTTTCAAGATTATTCTGCAGAATGCTGTTCAGGAAGGAAAGCTTGTAAGTATGCTCAAATTTATAAATTCTATCATTGTCTGAAAATCATATGCTAATACACTTCGAACACTTCATCTTCTTTATTTGTGATTGTTGAAATATGTACATTTGTTACATGTAGTCAGAAAAACTTTCATTTTGCAATACGTAGGTTACACTTTAAGAAGAACACAGTCACATAACAGAGTACTTTTGCATCGTACACTTTTATATGAACAAAAAATGAAACAGGGATATAAGCGCATGGTAGAGATTGAGGAAAAATATGAAGGAAATTCACAGTTTAATATATATTCTTTTGGAGTGGACCTGTCAAATGTACAACATTTCCCCAAAATTTTTTACATTTCAACAACAACAGAGAAATGTAAAAGGGTAGAGGTTGATGGTTATTTTGGTTATAAGATTAGGTTGTATAAATTGGTTTCAAAATTCATAAGAGTTGTTACTGTTATAGCTATTAAATATAACGTCAATGTTGCAGGATTACATTTTATTTTGTTTGATTTTCTTTTCTTTTTTGTGTGGGGGTGGGGGGCTGTAACTAAGAAGTATTCTGCCATCATTCAAACTTTTATTTTCTAGCATTGTGTATAAGGATTGATTGCATGTGTTTATTTCCCTAGCCTGCATTTATGTTATGGAGATTCTTTTTACAGCGGATTCCAGATAAGTTCGTGCAGAAATTTGGAGTGGACCTGTCAGATATGGCCTTTCTCACTATTCCAAATGGTAGAAAATGGAAAGTCAAGTTGGCACAACATGCTGGGGGGGTTTGGTTTCAAAATGGTTGGTCCGAATTTGCAAGCTCTCATGGTGTAGCCGTGGGGCACTTGCTGGTTTTCAAATATGAAGGAAATTCACAGTTTCATGTACTCATATTTGATGCCACTGCAACAGAAATAGACTATACTTTAGACGACGAACAACATGTACATCATAGGATCGAAGATGATGAGAGTGATGACAGCTCTGTTGAAATCATCAAACACTTTTATAGGGGAGAGGGTTCAGGTTTGAATGTTACACTTTTGTAAGCAACTGCTTGATTTGTTTAGCTTCTGCTCTATTAATTTTATGTGCATGACTTCGTATTTTCAACTTCTTTCAGGATCAGCCCATCCTAAGAAAGACGGTGGTGTAGCTAAAAATCTTGTTATAGCCAATGCTTTTAAATCAGAAAATCCCCTTTTCACTGTTACCATGCGTCCATCCTACATTAATGGCAAGGATCGTGCGGTAAGCTTTTAGCTTCCCTAAAATGGAATATTTTTGTAATTTAGAAATGCAACTCCCATTAACTGTCATTTTTCATAGATCAATTAGAAAGATTGTCACACTAGATACTTGTGGCTGGACATTTTGTTGGTAATGATTTTTTCTTATTTGTGTTTTTAGGTGAAAAGATGTAGATCAATTAGATACTTGTTGCTGGAATATATTTGTTAAATATCTATTATTGTTCCTTGTACAGAGTTTACCCCAACACATTATCAACTACTTACCAAGAGACGGGTTTACCAAGGACTACACCAAAGCAAGTATACTCCCTGTCAAGCTCCAGATTGTGGACCGATTATGGCCTGTGAAGCTATACATTTATGAACGAAGTGGGGGTTCATCATGTGTCGTATCAGCTGGTTGGTCTGCGTTTGTGAGGGAAAATAGTTTGCAAGTAGGAGATGTTTGCGTATTTGAACTGATTATGAAGGACGGTGTTGTGTTAAACGTCCACATTTTCAAGTGCCAAGACTAAGTGGTTAGGGTGGATGCAAAGTGATGATAATATTATGTGATGTTTAGAGTGTGTTTACTTTGCAACTTTACTATTCATCCCTATTTTGTTCATCCCAGTTTGCAACTTTATTGATTGGGTACTTTTGTGATGTTTAGAGTTTCACTCTTGGGAAATTTTTAATTACTATGATGAACTTTCATATGTATTTTAAAATGAATGTGATGCTGTATTTTTTTCTGCGGTTTTGTTTGGATTTTGGCCTTTTTTGCATGGCGACTCTTGGATTTTATTTTAGGGGGGTCAACATTGTTATTGCTATAGGATTTTGTTCTTTTCAGATGACATTGTTGTATGTTTTGTATATATTGTAACACTTTAATACAATAACACCATGTGCAATAACTTTTAGTCATTATTATAGATGTTTGCAAATTTAGATGTTTATAAAATAAGTGAGAAGTTAATCCATCAATTGTGTCAATCAATATAATGTGGCAACTTGAAAAGCTTGATAGCTAAATTTTCAAAATTTCACTTGGTAGCAATTTTTCAAATGTTATAGATGAAGTTGGAGGAACGTTACTTCAGTTACAACTCCTGGAGTAACGCCCTCATTAATGCTGCCCTCAGCCACGCAGCTGGATTGGGCTTCAGTGTCTGCAATTATTGAGGATTTAGTGCTGCCAAAGTCCACGCCAATTAGCAATAAGTCCAACTCAATTAATACACCTTCTATTTCGGTGGAGGTATTACAGGAGGATACGTTTTTGGCAAATATAAATAATAATGAAGAGTTATTATTGGCAAGAATTGTTACACCCAATTTGGAGTCTACCAGCCAGCTAGCATGTACAATTGGAGTTAATCCAATTAATGCCTTGAAAAAATATTCCAAGGGAAATCAATTTCAAGTGGCGGCAATAGTGGTAATTCGGGATAATAATGGAGTTGTGATGGCTTCTTGTTCAGAAAAAATTCATCAAGCTTACAAGCCTGATGAGGTTGAGGCGCTGGCTGCTCTGAAGGCAGTGACATTTGCGCGTGAGTTGGGTTTTCAAAGAGCTACTCTCGAAGGAGATTCTCTTGGTCAGATTAAAGCTTTGAAGTCAACAGAGTGTAGCCTATCTCCAATAGGTCTACTGGTAGATGATGTGAAAAGGGTTGCTAATAGTTTTGAATGATTGTTGTATTCTCATGTTAAGAGAAACGACAATAGGGTTGCTCATAGTCTGCCGAAAAATGCATTACGCATATCAGATTTTCAAGTATGGATAGAAGATGTCCCATCGCATATTGTTTCGATTTTAGATTTGGATGTAATTGTTTCAAGTTAATAAAATAAGTCAGCTTCTTTCTCAAAAAAAAAAAAAAAAAACTTGATGAATCGTTGCTCAAACAAAAATATCATTGTTTCCTGAAAAATCTTTGCTAATATACAAATGAATAACACAAAATACTGGTGAAATATGTACCAATACGCTATTTGCAGCCAAATTTTCCACGGCTCCTTTGCCAGCTAAAAAACCACGAACAAGAGGACTGTATGGAACTATTCCAATGCCAAGCTCCCTGCATGTACAAAAACATTAAAATTCGAGAGACCATACTCATGCTTCTGGATAAGATAATTAAATTATATTGAAATCAAATCTACACAAAATGGATGATATTTTTTTTTTTTTTTGTTGCAGTAGTCCTTCAAAAGAACAGTAGTGTTGCAAACGCAAGGATGAATATAAGGGGAAAATAAAAAAGGAGAGAGATTTAGGATACACGGAAGCATTCAAAACACCAAAATTTATAGAAAAACATCATCTTTGAACTAAACAAACCTGCAAACAACATCTGTCAAACTCCTATCATAACTGCTGCCATTAACTGCTTATGAAAGTGGGTCATCCACACGGTAGAAATGCAAGTAATTCTATCATTGTCATAAGGAATCATGAGTCTGGATTATTTCTAAATCCATTTTCTTGCTGAAATTTTCATAAAAACTGTGAAACTTACATTTTATTGAGAATCATACCACTAAAAAATAAGTAAATAAAAAATATTTAATAAAAAGGCTCCGCATGATTTTTGGAACAAGCACTAGAAGACTACTTGTTATTGTCAATTAATGTTGACAAATGATTACACCTAACAGGAAGATTAAGGGAGACCAGTGAAAATAACTCAAGTTCTACAAAATTGAGTAACTCTGCAAATAACTCGCTTTATGATGTATCCATTTATATGCAAGCCATTACACACAGAAATTGCATTCTTGAGATATTCTACTGCAAATAACAGAGTACTATGTTATTTGTTCGGTTTTGTGCGAGGTAGCCATATACAGTTGGATTCCTCTTGAACTGCATCTGGACCAGTCCAAATATATGGGCTGGGTGGGTGCATGTGTACAATGTAACTCGATTTTCCAAATCTCGAGGAATTTGATTTCTTGTGAGTGTCCACTGCACAGAACTCGATTCAAGTAGAATCGAGTATTGTCGCAGGCCTACCTTTAAACTTCGATTCGTCTTGGACCGCATCTGGACCAGTCCAAATACCTGGGGGCCCATAAAAATAACTCGAGTTATGTATAATCGAGTTATTTGAAATTAACTCGTTTTCTGCAACATCGAGTTATGGGAAAGCCGTTCCACCATTAACTGGATTCTTGTTATTTGTGCTACACATAACTCGATTTACGGACAGTCGGTTTATGTGCAAGCCCTTGTGCTGAAAATTTGATTGCATGTAACTCGATTATAGTAATATCGAGTTATATGGACATTACAATCTATTACCCATTTTTATTAACTCTTCCCCAGTTCTGCAGAACTTGCAGCTGTCCGAAATTACATCTTCGATTGCTCTCGCTTCATCCGGCTAGAACCCACAATTTCCCGCGCAAATTCGTCGAGGATTTTACATAGTAAGACTCTTTTAACGGTTGCTGTCTTTGAAATTACACATTGTTGGTGCATTATTCTCAAATTTTGCATTTTGATGCTTCACACTTCTATGTCTATGTCTATGAAGATTGTGATGAAATTGGGTGTTTGCCTAGTCAAATGCATTGTTGTTAGTAAGGTTGCCTATGTCATAGGTTGTCTTCCTTCCACAAAATGAACTTGCCAGTGGCTCCATATGTGTGTGGTATAGATATATGCTGGTTGTATGTCTGAACTGTACATTGTGCAATTTATTTTCTGTTTTTTGTAGAAGCTGGTGAAACTTACTACATGTAGCTACGATGGTATGATATATGTCAGTTCCTAAATCCACTTGTATGTTTCCTATATGATAAGACTTCTGTTATATACTCTAGGTCTCTAACTTCAAATTATTGACTCAGACCAAAATGCATTACAATTATTGCACCAACTAAACAACCCGTGAATAAGAATATTTGGTTTTCATTGTGTTGTTGTAAACTGCTCTAGACAGTATATTGTGTGCATGATTTTCTACACATGGTAGCTGGTTACTCTTCAATTTTTGTTCTCTGCTTCAAACTTCATTTTGGTTCTGTTTTTGTGTGAGCTAATCGTGTTTGCACTACTGACCATCGATTAGTTATGGGTCCGAAGAGGACTAAGAGGGGAAAATGCAAAGCTGCATCCGAACCTGAAGTGGTGTTTGATCAATTAAGGTTCCTCACGCCAGAAAATGAGCAAACCTTTGAAACCTTGATTAAGCGTAGGCGTATTTGGGGAGAAAGGCAAATCAATTTACAGGAGCTGCATCCTTTTGTTCGTGAGAATCTACAGTCTAGGCATTGGCTGTCCCTATGTACAAACATACAACCCCCTCCAGCTGACTTGATTAGAGAATTCTATTCGAATCTATCGGTGCATGAGGATCTTGGTGGTCACAAGGTGGCATCGTCCATACGTGGTGTACCGTTTACAATAACTAGGGAGCACGTATCTAAAGCCCTTGATGTACCTATAATTTGTACACCTACTTATCCAAACTCTATGTCTCCTCGTATTGATGATGTTATGGATGTTCTTTGTGGACGATCAAACATTCGGGATTCTGGCCGAAGTATTAGCTCAAGTGAGTTGACTGAGCTTAATTATATCTTCTTTAGGATAGCTTGTCACAACATTTTCCCTATCTCTCATATCCATACAATCCCTGTAGACAGGTGTATCTTGCTTTACGCCCTTGTCACCAATAGTTCCATTTGTTTTCCTTCCCTTTTCATCGAAACCATTGTCAAGGTGCGTAGGAGCAAGTATAAGAGGCATGCTTTTTTTTTCCCAGTTCTCATCCATAGGGTCCTCAAATATTTAGGATTAAAGAACTTTCCTTCCCACGAGTTGGTTCACATCCAAGCCCCTATAGGAGCCAAATTTCTGAAACAGCGAACTGCCCAAAAGAAGGTTGTCGACCTCAGTGTTGGTCCATCCAACAGACCACGAGTACGGTCTACTACTGGAGATGTTCAAGATGAGGACATGCATGGGGATCCCACATCTGTTGTTGCCGAGGATGGTGATGATGAGATAGATGTTGACACTGTTGATGCAGCGCATACATGCCCTCTTCCTCCCTCTCTTCATGCTATGATGGAGACCATTATGACGACTCAGGCAGCCCATGGTCAGCTTCTACATGGTCTTCTTGCCGAGGTTGGAGCTATGCGAGCGGACTTAGCTCACTATAGACGTCCTGTTCCACCTTCTACACCATCTGACTCTTGATGATTCCCATTGGGTATTGTACCCAAGGGGGGGACGATTTTCAGTTCGTGGTTGCTATAACATATTTGGAGAATTGTATGACAGTTCTATATTTTTTTATTTTGGTGGCAATTTGAAGAACATGGTATCCGTTGAAAGTAATTTGATATATTAATATGATGGTTAGTTTCATGCCCATCGTTACTATCATTAGTATTATTGAAATGGATGTAATGGTCTAAGAATTTTTTATGTTATTATGTGATTCTATATAATATCAAGTAGATCCAAGTCTGTGTGTAAATAACATTTATTTCATAATTCTGTACGACGCTCACGTGTTTTTAGATTATAGTAATTATTAATACAAATGGAAGGTTTTGTGAAAGCACAATTCGTTTACAGGTTTTGATATTAACGATGAACCACCTAGGAGATTTTCCTTGGAACAATGGCTGAAGCTATATCTTGACTTCAGGCAACTATTTTTATTGGAGGTTTTGCTGAGCTTACATGTATTTTCCACTAATTGGATATTTTTGTCGATCTTAAATCAGCAATTATATTATTCTGAATTTGATCCTCCCCTGGACTATTCCTCATGCATCATATTTTCATTACAAAATTTATTGATGAAACCTTGCAGTGCAGACTCGTTGAAAAAGATAAAAGCGACACTTGGCATGACCTCATTCACTCTAGCATTAGGTCTAACGGATTTTTTTTAATCAAATATGAGGAATCCAAACCTGAAGTGGTTTGCTCTTCCCATGTATATTAGATAACAGTGAGCTGAAGATAATAAACATCGTGAAGTTTAAGTATGTTGTGAAGGACCAACCACGATTAAACAGATATAACAGTGACCTCAAGCCACTAACATCAAAGTTCTAAGAGCAAAGTGGTGCTTTCAACCTGTAAATTATTATGGCACGCGTTTGTTTGAGAGCTTAGTTTCAGGGTTGAACATGGTTTTACCTATATGCAATCTCTTCTAACCAACAGTCACGAATTATGGGAAGAGCGTTTTGACTACCATCCTTGAAAATGACCAACGACAATGACTAATGATGTTTAAGATTTTGTAAAGGTAAAGTCCACAATTAAACAGATATAACCAGGAGCTCAAGCCACCACCAACATCTACGGTATAACAGATGTGGTATTCAGACCAAATTGGGCCTCGCTTCAAACCGACAAGTCTTTGACCACGATGTTTGATCGAATAGTCGAGTAAGTAGGTATTCCCTCAAATGCAGTCTCACATCAATTGGCTACGATTACAAGAGAAAGTACACTTGTACATGACCTATGGCGCTACGTAATTTGTAAGAGTGATGGTTCTGAGACCAAAGTGATGCTTTTAACCTGTAAATGTTTAATGACCAAAGATAATGAACACCGTCATATTTACACACCATCATGTTTACAGACATTCAAAATGACCAAATCACAGAAAACACTGTGATCTTCATAATTTATTTTGTGAAAGACCAAACATAATTAATAAATTAATATTGCGAACTTGCTGGTGAAAGACAAAACACAATTAATATAGCGAAGTTTGAAGGTGACCAAGTTCCAACTCTAAACACACGTCACCAGCCTGCTTCTGTAGCACCAACTGTAGTCATATCAAACTCCTTCAATCGCAGCACATGTGCCAACAGACGCTGCTGCTTAGTCAAGTCATGTTCGGTGCTCTACACGATGTGGATACCCAATTCGACACTGTTTCACACCCACACTCACGTGAATACAGAATTGTGAAATTGGATGCACAGATGTCTCATTTACATCTACTGTTGCAACTACTGCCCACCTTTGATGTGACATTAGGAACATTTAAAATCTTGTTCATATAGTGTTTTTCCTGAAGGGTTTGACATGACAGGCCCTAATAAGTGAAATTGTAATGCCTGGACCGTGAAATGAGGTTATAAATGCACCAGTGATATAATGTTAACTTTCTACCCCGCTAACTTCGTAGATTGATTAAGCTATGAGTCGCAATGCCTCAACATCAAATCGTACAATGCGAAACAAGTTTGGACCTACTTCAACAAATGCATCATCACAAGTTCCAACAGATCAACAACTACATACATACACAGACCACTATGGAGGAAAATGGGTTGGAAAGAAGAGAGATTTCGTTAATATGCCAATATACACGTATGAGAGTCTTGGAAGCGTCGGACACATCATGGTCGGCAAACCTACAAAACTAAGTACAGATACCACCGCAATAGAGTTCACTATAGCAGAACCACCATGGTCAACCCTATACGAGAAGAGGTGTGAGTTAGAGGTGTATTGTCGATGGCACGGGTTACGAGTTCCTAAGGCACGCTCTGCCGAGTTACCTAGAGATGAACCTGCCAACATACTTGCTCGTCTTGAACAAGAGAACAATCAAATGCAAAGGCGACTAGACCGTTTTCACGCAATCCAAAAAGCTAGGAAGCATCTAAAGGGGAAGGCGCAAGAGCGAGCCATGAAGTCTATTAATGAAATTACAGCGTTAGATGATGAAACAGATATTTCAGACTTCTCAGATTCAAGCAATGATGATTTCCAAAAATTTCTACCTACGAACATTAGACGTTGTTGTTAATGTCTACACATTATGTGCAATACATGATGTTATTGTTAATGTGTGACAAATGATGATTATGTATGTTCAACTTTTGCAACTCTAAAGATTAACTGTTTATTACTTTTGGCTAAGTTTATGTGAAATCACTTTCTCATTTTTTTCATACGTGTTCTTTGTTGCTACATTCAAGTAATGTGGGTCATGGACGAACAATGTCCTTTGCTTTGTAATGTAGGGAAAACCTTAGGAAGTGAAATGCCTCCAAATTATATTTATTGCACATTACTTGTAGGAAAATTTAATAGATTCAATACATACAGACTGATCCAAACCACATAGACCAACCGCGCATATGATTCAATAATTCGAATAATTCTTTTATATGAGTTCTTTGAGTCACGATATAATATGCACGTATCTGTGTATCTTAGTTGTAATAGTGTCCTACTTTATATAGATACATTACATAAAGACTCGTCCAAACCAGACTAACCACTCACTCACTGAAAATCCATATGGCTCACCCAACACACTCTCACAACGATATTTGGTTTGCTTAAAAATAGAGTAAAGGCCTAAAAGCCTGATCAGCCTTTGAAATATTTCATTCAAGTTATTGGTTTGTTGTAGCATTGCTTGAAAGCTCCCTAATATTGCAATTGTGATGATCGGAAGCCATTGATGTAAAACTTGGAAGCATAGTTTTCTTCATGTAATTTTACATTGATGTTGAGAAAATGTAACTACATTTTCTACCTGCAAAGACTCCTTGAAAAGTTTGTAGGGAAACAGGGGGATAAAACTCTCTACTGTTGCTACACTCACTGCTCGTAATACTAGCATTTGGCAAGTGAGGTTGGAAAAGGCTAACACAGCTCGGCACTGTTCGGCGAAGTCATGTTCGCAGTTCTGCATGTGCTGCTCAACAACTCGACACTATTGAACCCTGTCCAGTCATATCATCCATGCTCACGTGAATAAACAGATATGCAACATTTTGCAATGCACTATTTTCAAGGATGCAGAGGACCCTTCAAAAGTGTAAGCAAATTTTTGGGGGTAAGCTGTCCATCATTGCTACACTTGATTGATGTAGTTCTGCATGTGATACTCAACATCTCGAAACTATTGAACCCTGACCACACGTACCCATCCCCACTCACGTGAATACACATATGTGCAACCCTTTGCAATGCACCGTTTTCGAAGAGGCAGAGCATCCCTGAATTGGCTATGCATCAATTTTGGGTGTGAGCTGTCCAACATTAGTACACAGATGTTGTTCGTAGTGCTACATGTGCTGCTTAACAGCTTCGCACTGTTCAACCCTGTCCAGTCAATACACAGATATGCCTTCTTTTGCAATGCACCGTTTTCAAGGATGCAGAGCATGGCTGAAAAGTTTATGATACATTGAACACAGCTCAGTACTGTCTCAACAAGTCATGTCAGATGAAGCACAAGAATTCTGAATAGTTTTGAACAAGACATACCAAACTGGTCAGAGAAATAAACCATAGTACTGATCAAAGTCCCTAATTAAATATAAGCATAAACATCACTAGTTTAAATTTTAAATAGGTTATCCTTGTCCAAACTTTGATGGTCAACCAAGTGAAATATTGAGACACTAATCACAACAGGAGTCCTTTCGATCACCTCATTGGCAGTGACATCTCCTTTTTCTAAATTATTGTCTTTCGAAAATGCAACCCAGCCTTCCCCGAATCTCATTGCTTAATAGGTTTTGATGGAGGGTAATAGCACAAGACATTGATGTGTGACAAATTGCTTCCCAATAATATACTTGCTTTCCATATATGTTTCCAAGCCATATTTAAAAGAACATCATAATCACATTATGTATAAAGGCTCACCATATTATGTGGCCACGAGATACCCATGAAAGAAGGATTTTTAGGCTTCAATTTTTTGGCTGCTTGGATTGCTCTCTCTCTCTCTTCCTCTGGACATAATCTGTAATTTTTTAAGAACAAACTTTTCTCTGACTTCATGTTTTATGGGTTTGTACATTAAGGAAGAAATGTTTGTATGATCTTCATCTAACTTTTTGATATTTTTACCTGATGATCTTCCAATTTACAATTCTTCCTATGTGGATATTGAATCTCAATGGCAGTCTTATCAAATATAACAATATGGAAGCTTGAATTTCCTTCATATCTGAAGACTAAAAAATAACCATAACAGATAGAATGGTATTCAGCGAAATCCTGCCAACCATTACAAAACCTAATGTTGTTATCAGCTTTCTTCAATCACACTTGCCAAATTCCACCATAGGGAGCAATGACTGTAGCTACGGTGGATAGCTCAGTATTGTTGAACCCTGACCAGAAGTACCCATCCACACTCACGTCAATACACATAGCAACGCAGAAAATTTTGTGCATCAATTTCGAGTGTTATTGGTCCTATTGCTACATTGATGTTCGTAGTGCTGCTCAATAGCTTTGCACTGTTGAACCCTATCCAGTCATATCACCTACACGCACGTCAATACACAGCTATGCATCCTTTTGCAATGCAGCATTTTTAAAGGATGTACCTATAGCATCCCTGAGAAGTTTATGATACATTTAACACAGCTCAACATTGTCTCGTCAAATCATGTCAGATGAAGCACATCAATGTTGAATAGTCTTCACGTGAATAAATACGCAACCTCTTTTGCAGTACACATCACCAGCCCGCTACTGTAGCATAAGCTATAGTGTAACTCGACAGCTACCTCAACGAATCACATGCACCAACAGACGCCACTGAACAATATACTGTCAACTCATATCATCTTTATTCACGTGAATACTTATACTCACATCCACCTGAATACTTGCCCTTGCAAAACCCCTATATAAAGTCCCATTTACATCTACCCTTGCAAAACATCTACACATACCGAAGTCCCATTTACATACATCTACCCTTGCAAAACTTCTACACATACCGATCTAAAGTCACTTTTTCCAATGTCAATGCGTAATTGGATGCTACCACGTTTTCCAAATAACTATAGAACGCAAAGAGATTCTGACGAGAGGGAATACTATGCCGGATTGCAACAGGAGTGGGACTTTCGCGTGAACGAGTCCAACGCTCTGCACAATGATCTCCTGCAAATCGGAGCGCCTCTTGTCGAGCGTAGCTCGCTCACACTGCCACGACAAAACATGCACCAATATGAGCGTGCAGTGACGAAAATAAAAAAAGAGAACAATCTTATGATACTTCGTAGGTCCAGGTATCATATGCTACAATTGGCGGAGGAGCAAGCCGTTGCAACAAACAGGCAACTCACTCCGGCAGAACGTAACAATGTCCTCAACTACGAGGACTACCTATCAGAATGAATGCCACTGTGGTGTGTGTGTGTGTGTGTTATGTCTATGGTTAAGTTAATAATGTTAGTGTAAGTTATTTTATGTTTTCTGTGTTATGTCGTACGTGCTTATTGAAAAACATCATGTGTGAGAATATTTGACTTTTATGACTTATGTGAGAATAATCTACATTACGAATAACGTGCATGCTTCTCATAATCAATAATAAGGTTTACATAGTACAAATGCAACCATACATATAACACATAGTTAAGCAAAATAGTTCTCCAACAAATCTAATTACACCACGACACAACACGATTACTCTTCATCTGACATCTCCACGTCTGACTGATAAATGGGATCAGCAAGAAGTGATTGTATGAACTGTGCATGCTCGTACCACCCTTCCTGCATTGACTCTCGAATCTCGACTTGGGTCCGATATCGATTAAGACGTATCTTCATTCGATTATTTTCTTCTCTTATGCGGTTCAATGCTTTACGAAGTTCGTCGATGCTGTCTCTGGGCATTTGTGATGCGAGTCGCCGAGGCACTGGCAACTTAAAACCAACCAACTCATCATAAAAAATTTGTTGTTCACGAAATAACCAAGCCCACTCCTGTCTCATGGTATTGTGAACGTAAGCACTATTTCGCAAATTCGGATTGATTGGATAGCTGAACTCATCTTCCAATACCCAACAACGACCCATAGCAGTGAACACATCATGAGGCCTATAGAGTTGTGGGTTGCCAGAACCAGACATTGACACTGAATACAATAACACCAAATGATCAAGTTAACAGTGTGTATCAACTGTTGCTAAATAATGTAATCCTGCATAGAATGGTACACAACAAAGACATTCATAAACAATAGACATTGTTGGTAATGTCTACACATTGTCTTCAACACTAAATGTTGTTGTAAATGTCTGACCAATGATGATTATGTGCAATACAAAATGTTGCTATAGTAAAGAAATTATTTCATTCTCTTCTCACCAACGTTTACTACAACAAATAACCAAAATCACACCAATGTACTTACTTCACATTCATTCAACCTAAAAAATCAAAATTTAGTACAATATCAAATGAAAATAACATTGCCCTAAAATTGTGATGTGAATTTTTTACCTGAGGTGATACAAATTTCAATTGAGTTTGAAGAAAGCTGCTGTTGATCCGTGGAGGAGTTCCAACTCAGTTCAGCAGAAAGTCCTCAGTTCAGCAGAGAGCAAGGCACACTGAGTGGGAGAAGGTGTGCAGAAATTATAAGAGAATAACTCGACTTTACGGATATCAAGTATACTTTATAACTCGATATTCCAGGAATCGAGTTACATTGAAACACTCCACCTGACACAAAGACAGTACGAAATCAGGGTTTATAACAGTATAACTAACTCGATTTTTAAATAATCGAGTTATGTAGAGATTCAAAACAAAAAATGCCAGCAGTGCGGGAAAAACCTGTGTATAACTCGATTATTGGAGTATCGAGTATTTCATATAACTCGATTTTAGGATCATCGAGTTACAAAAGAGGGGCATTTCCCTATTTAGTTTCAGAATGAGGGCACAAAGATGTTTAATTTCCGAAAAAAGGGCATTTGCCCATTTTGGCCAGAAAAACTATGGTTGTAATTTGTTGAAATTAATTCATCCAAATCGTTTTATGTCGAATTATCTTGTTATATCATTTATTAATTGACTTTTGTGCATGTTTGTTCGTTTTGTATTGACGTTCCATACTTGTGTCTATATTATAGGAGTTGTATTGATTACTATATTTTGTGCATGTTTGTTAGCTTTGTATTGGCGTTCCATATTTATGTGTATATTGTAGGAGTTGTATTGAATTACTATATTTTGTGCATGTTTGTTAGTTTTGTATTGGCGTTCCATACTTGTGTTTATACTGTAGGAGTCATAATGAATTACTATATTGATATGTATTGTTTTTCTTACAGAGTTGTAATCTATGGTTTACTTTTGATGATAGCTCTTTATCATCATACCAAGACATCAATCAATTTTTTGTGTTTTGATATGAATTTTCAATGTCTAATATGTCATGTTTTTATCAATTCTCAATTATTACAAATTTTGACCACTTTTATCTCAATCAATGCGTTAACCTAGTTGAGAAGTGGAAATTAATGTTTAAAATCAGGAAATGGACTAGCATTGACTAGCATGTTACCTTCACTGATCACTGATTACTTCTACAATATTGACTGACATGGTCGATTCATATTTAAAATCAGGAAGTGGAAATTTTTTGTTTATAGGCTACTATGCCATCAATAAAAAAATTAATTTTCAAAAAACAAACCAAAACAAGACTTTCATTCCCCCAATAAAAAATAAAAATCCTTTTTTTATTTGGAAAGTCACTTTCTTTTTGAGAAACCAGACTATCAGTAGCCTAGGCTTTTATTCCACAAGAAAAACAACTCAATGAATGCCAAAGATTACAAGAGAAGCAATGTCCTCAGGCATGAAATCAGTCCATACCCAAGTCTCCCTACAATTCTTGGCTTTTTAGCTAGTGCATCTGCTACAACGTTGCAGTGCCTAGTATTAAAAATAAATTCAAAAGAAGAAAGAGCAGCAACTTGAGTTCGGATATCCTCAAACATAACATAACCCAAGTTTATTTAAGGAAAAAAAAATCCTAATTTTCAAAGAATATTCTATTATGATACCATATTGATAATTGATAATTTTAAGTTGATAGAGATCATACAATTTATTTATTTAGTTTTTTTTTTTGAGAGAAATTTATTTAGTTGGTTGAATAATCATTGTTCATATCAAATAATAAAACTTTTTCTAAAGACTTTTTTAATAGTCATCAATTTTGAATTTTTTAATGAAGATGAAGAATTCTTTCCAATAATATGGCTATTCTACTTTCTGAGCATTAGTATTGGTGGTGGTAAAAAGCTGTATTGCTATTTTTAGCATTACCAAATCAAATTTATGGCTACATTGGTGGAGCCAAAACCAAATAATTTGGCTCCACAGCTGCAGTGCATAGCCAAAAGCAGCTGTGCATTGTAGCTCATAGGTAAAAAAAAAAGTATTATTAAATTATGTGTTCACACTACTTTATATTAAATATATTACTTTATTCAGTGTTTACACTGCTTTGTAGTAAATATATTATTTTATTGTGTTGAAAACTAAAATAAAACCACTGATGTCGGGTGTTTTGTAAAGTGAGAAAGTAAAATAGATAAAGTAACATTTTGTGGAGCCATATTACGAAATTTATGGCTCCACCAATGTGGATGCTCTTAGTAAAAAATCATTTGCAAATATGGCTTCAATCATTATTATTATTATTATTTTCTTAAAACACAAATACAGTACCTAGATGGTTATTACATTAGGTATTTCAATTAAATTCAAAAACATTGTTGCATTGACCAACAATATAAGCTTTTCAAAAAAAAAAAAAAAAAAAAAAAGACCAACAGTATAAGAATAGTGTTTTTTTTTTCCAATAATAATTAAATTTAAAACTCAAAAAAAAAAATTAAATTCAAAACAACCCATTTGAATTCAATTAAGAAACCTAATATATTACGCATAAACTACTATAATTAAGGTTTACCTTTTTTAAAAAGAATTTTTAGAAGGAAGTGGGGTCAGAGACTTTTCAAGACTACCCTACTCCCTATCAATAAAATTTCCCGAAAATCTAATTAACGAATAGTGTGATAAATAAAATTTGTACTCACAAATGGTGTTCCATAAGCATTCAATCCTTGGCTGTTTAGCTTTCTTAAAAATGGCTTCCTTAAAAGGAAAACCAATATTTAAATATTCTAAAATTAAGGTTTGTAACAACCTTTTTTGTGTGTTGATTTTATGGAGGTAAAAGCAAAGCTGTGTTATTTTGTTACATAGCAGTTATTTTCTTGTTCCTTTTAAGAGTTCCTTCTTTTACATATGACATCAATAAGGATCCATTGGTCTCACAAGTGTTCCAAGCTCTCTTGTCAAACTTTGCATGGATCCAAATTGATGTGGAATCATCCTTTTTTCCCTGCAATTCACTGCTCTTCACTCTTTTCCCTTGGCTAGTCACCCTTCTTTTAGTGAGCTTGGTTCACATAGTGGAGGGAGACTTGGATTTGAACTTGATATTTGTCTTAGTCACAAGCTTTGATTAAGTATCAGTTTTAACTAGTTAATGACTGCAAATAGCCTTACTGTTCTGAAATTGAAGTTTCGGTGGGAGCTATGGCTCTTCTGCTCACATGCTAGCAGCTTTGGGGCAGACTAGATTGCTTCTCTTCATGCCTTTTGGACCAGCCGCATAACTCTACTTATTTGTGTCCAAAAATTTGCCACAAATAACAAGGTTCAATCCTTCTTTTCTTTTTTTTTGAGTTTGATGAGAACAATCTGAAAATTTTTATAATATTTTGTTGTTTAGATAACATATGGACCTCCAATAATTCAAAAGTGAAAATAGGGTGAATCACAAGGCCAAATGAAACAAAACTCTCTTAGATAACTCCAGATTTTTCCAAACGTTGCTATGATGGTTGAGAATTTTCTTTACGATTTTGTGTTGGGAATTACCCTAAAATGGGGAGAGGGTACCTCATCATATGTGCCACAGAAGGCACAACATTGCCGCCAGCTAAGGTGATTTGTACATCAGAATGAACTGCAAATCCGTCCATAACTTTTTTATTAGTCTAATCATTGTGGCCAAGAGTTAAACGGCCAATGTCTAACAGGAAACACAATTTAATAATGAAACAACATCTTGAAAATGATCAAAAGTACAAAACAAAACATTCCTGTTAAATGCTATTTATATACAATGAGCTACAATGACAAATTTCTCAATATCAAGAAAAGGGATAAACACTGTAAAAGCTTTTGATCATGAGCCATATACTTGGCCTATAATCTTGAGAGTCCCAGTTTTGTCTTTCTAAGGGCAAGTTCTATTTCTGACTTCTGAGTGAGTTTCAATGATGGTTGATGATGCCAAAGACAGAAAGCATGAGACAGAAAGACAAGGTTGGAGTGGCTATATTGTTAGATATGCTTGTGCAACACTGAGAAGAACCTGTGTATGCTATTTTTGGTTAGCGTTTTGTATAATCAATCTCAGAATTGCTCCAACTCATTCACAAGAATCAGAACTTACCCATTTGTCAGAAGTTCTAACAAGCTAGCATGTTCATGCATATATCTAGCCACTCAGGTGGATCAAATGAAGTAAGGATATGCCTTATACCACACTGTTGTGCATCTTGCTTTTTCCCCCCTAAAAGATGAATGAATGTGAAGTCATCAGAATCTATCAACATAGTGAATCTTCAAACTATTACACGTCAGTGTTATTCATAACTGACATAATTATTAGGAATTTAATGTCATACTTGTTAGTAATACAGTTAATGTTTAAACCAATTGTTACTAATTGAATAACAACAAATATAAGTCAAGCTACGGAGATATATGTCCATTACCTTATCTACTAACTGTAGGGAATTATCCTCCAAACCTTAGTATGAACTGGGGCACCCAAACAAGTTGGCCTCTTAGTTAAGACAACAAGGCTGATGAGAAGAGAAGACTGCAATAGAAGACACATGGGAAATCCATTAATTGATGCTAGTAGTATTAAATGCTCTGGTAGAGATATGTAGAAGAGATTATCAATGAAATGAAATCAATGTGTATAAAATGGATAATCTTCATATGTATACCTCGGTGTACAGTAAAGTGTTGAAGTCATTGGAACAAAGGGCTTGATGAGGCCATGATAACAACATAAGATTAGGTGGATGAACTGTTAGGAATTCTGTTTAGTAGAAAAGATCTGTGATTTAGTATGTAGATAGTAGATGGAAGTAACTATGGTGTAAAAGCTAGAAAACCTTTGCCTCACCTGACATATTTTTGGTTGTCAACAACTTATGCCAGCTTGAATCCTTAGAGAGAAATGCGGCAAAAGGAAGGAAAATTCATGGGCCAATCCCATCATCTCCACCTTGTAGGAGCTAGGAGATCATCCTAGGAAACCTTTGGCCTCCAGGGGTCACAAACCGACCAAAGAACCCTGTTCAATTAGTGGAACACATTAGCTATCCCTTCTAAGGTTGTTTAGTGAGGGCCGGAGAAGGGAAATCATTCATTCTTCAAACCAGCATTCTTAAAAACAATTATTGATTTTTAGGTATAAAAATAAACAATATACAAAAGAAAGAAAACTCAGAAACAGTAATATGGCTTACCAAAACCCTTTACTTGATTTGAGGTAAAAAAATGCATCAAAATAGAACATCAAGTTGCTCTTCTTTATTGGGCTCTTTATCTTCTGGCTCGGGTCTAAAGATATCATAGTTTACCTTTAATTATTTCTAAAGCTTGAACATTCAAATCAAGATATATACGATGATAATCTGTATGTAAGAAGGCTAATCCATCATGTAAGTGTGATTTATAAATTTGTTGAAGTCACCAATATGTCCAATTTATTCCAATTTATTATCACAAAATTTTCAGGGATAAAAATAAACAAAAAATAAAAAAGAAGAAAGAAAACACAAAATAGTTATATGGCTTACCAAAATCCATAACTTGATCTCAGAAGAAAATGCATCAAAACAATTGGTTCTTCTTTATTGGGCTCTTCAATTTCTTGCAGAAGTCTAAAGACTGAATTTCATTGTTTGTGTCATTGAATACTAAAGTTTGAACATTCAAATCGAGATATATATGATGATAATCAGTATGTAAAGCTAATCACAAATGTGTACCCCATTATTTGGAAAAGTGCTAAGTCACTGCTACAGAGACTTTAAGTTGGGAAACCATAACTTAAGATTTGAAAAATGGATGAATTGTCAAGATTCCTGTATATACGGGAAAGAAAAGAGTTATTTTTTATTATATATATATATATATATATATATATATAGGAGATGGAAGCTGTTAAATATTAGCAATGCGATGTGTTATACCATGTTGTGTATGCTAGAGTGGATGCAGAAGAGGAAGCATAGAAGAGGAACACTGAGAACACGAGGGTTACGTGGTTCAGCCTTGACGTTCTACATCCACGGAGGAATCCCTTAAGGGCTACATCTTTATTGTATGAGAGTGTAGTACAATAACCTCCTGTGTTACAATGAACCCTAACATGAGTATATATAGGCGACTAAACCCTAGACTACTAATACAAGCAGGAATGGGCTTGGGCCTATTACATTGGGCTAATATGTTTAATATATATCTCTAACACCCTCCCTCAAACTCAAGGCGGAAGCTCGATGAAGGTTTGAGGTTGGATAAGTATGAGAAGATCACTTGAAAATGCCTTGTAGAATGCCTTTGAAGAAACCACAATGAAGAATGTGCCAATTGTCCAATTTCGAAGTTTCAAATGAAGAAACGGAGGCTAAAATCGAAATCTACGCGAAAAACTGAGCAAGATAGGCCATTTTGGAAATTTTGACTTTTGGTCAAAAGTCAACTGGTCCAGAGTCAAAGTCAACAGTCAAAGTGCTCACGGGTCAGATCCGGGTGGTCCGGGTTGGGTCGGTCCGGGTCAACGACGTGGTGCTGACGAGACGACACTGCTGACGTGGCTGATGACGTGTCGATGATGACGTGGACTAGGGCGTGCGTGGCATGCTGACGTGGATAGGTGACGTCATCCGGTGACGTCACACGTCATTAGCAGCAGCTCTTCGGCGCGTGTTCTATTCCACCGGCGCGTGTCTGGAACTTCCGAAGGTGCGTGGAAGCGCGTGCGAGGGAGATTGATGCTTGGATTCGGTGGTTTGGCAGATCGGCGAGCTACGAGGCCGTCATGGCGGCGCGTGTAACCATAGGAGAACCTGACCCTGTGAAATCGGCGGCGGCGCGTGGAGAAGTCGCTAGAAACTGCGCTAGCGCGTGGTGGCGCGTTCAGCGTCGTATGACCACCAGATTCTCAGGCCAAGTAGATCGGTGGACGAGAAGGCCGTCTTGGCGGCGCGTGTGACTGAGATCTAGCCTGGGAGTCGAGAATCTTCGGCGACGCGTGTGAGAGTTCTAGGAGCCATTGGTCACGCATGGTGGTGCGTGCGGCTGCCGTTGGAGGTCAGGTTTCTGGGTTTTGGTCGCGATATGCCGTGGAGCACGTTTGTGGTGTTGGCTTCGTCAGGCGAGGCTTGATTTGCGCAGATCTGATAGGGAGAGATACTGATAGCTTGGGTTTAAGATCTGGACACAGCAGTGAGAGCCATAGCGGCTGCAAGATGCCGTGGAGTCTAGATCCAGCCGACAAGCATATGACTTTTGATGGTGGTGTGCACGTAAGAATCTTCTTTGCTTGCTAGAGATGTTTGTTTGATGCCAAGAACGGAGTTTGGCTCTGATACCATGTTAAATATTAGCAATGCGATGTGTTATACCATGTTGTGTATGCTAGAGTGGATGCGGAAGAGGAAGCATAGAAGAGGAAGCATAGAAGAGGAACACTGAGAACACGAGGGTTACGTGGTTCAGCCTTGACGGCCTACATCCACGGAAGAATCCCTTAAGGGCTACATCTTTATTGTATGAGAGTGTAGTACAATAACCTCCTGTATTACAATGAACCCTAACATGAGTATATATAGGCGACTAAACCCTAGACTACTAATACAAGCAGGAATGGGCTTGGGCCTATTACATTGGGCTAATATGTCTAATATATATCTCTAACAGAAGCAACCATGGTGTAAAGTGTAAATGATGGGAAAGCCTAGGCTTACTTGATGCATTGTGAATGGTGATACGTACAGCCAGTCAACACTTGCAGATACATTCAAGTTATGGTTCCAGTTGATCTACACCCAGAAAATTTCAAGTAAAAAAAAAAAATGAAAAAGAAAGAAAACTCAAGAAAATAAAATTAATGTAGCTCAATTATAATTGCAATCTTGAAGTAATCCAATGATAAGTAATAGATCTTACCCAGCATTATAATTTGATCTCAAAAGAAAAAAGATGTTAACCTCTTGTTCAATTTGATTCGAATCCCAAGTTGTACTTATAGTGTACTGTACAGTGAACTGGACTTGTAGTTCATCAACAAATCTAAGTAAAATACAATAAATAATTTGTCACCAATGATTTCTCAAATTCAAAACTAACTTATATGAATTCAGAACATTAACAAACTTTGGTGAAGCTTGAAATTTGAATAACTAAAGAGCCGTAATCAATACATTGTTGTTAGACCAGAATAAACACATGCACACAAATAATCTCAAGAAGTTTCAAACAAAATACTTCTTCTTCTTTTTTTTTTTTCTTTTTTTTTTGGTAGGGAGTAAAATTTTGAGGATATAAGTATGCTATGCAGCAAAATATGTTACACTATATGAGCACACAACTAACACGAGTTTGAAACAAAAATTCTAAGGATATTATTAAAAAGAAAAGGTTCATAAGCTAGTCTATTTTTAAGCAAAAAATTTGAGCTTAGAATAGGAATCAAGAGTTTATCTAGATATTGGGAACATGGGTAACCTTGAACTATCTGTGCTGAAGTAAATGATCTCTAGTTAAGAAATGAAAGATTACCAGCATCAGTTATTTTCCCTGCTGGTAGATATCTTAGCTTCTAGCAACCATTCAGTGGCAGCTCATCAAATAAATGAAAGGTTCTCCAACTATAGCGGAAAGTCATCCACTCTTTGATTACAAAATATGTTAATTATGCTTGTTTAAGTAGAAGAGGCAGCAACTTGAGCTTAGGCCACACTCACATAATGTTTGATTTGTGTGCAGCCTCATATGTCAGACATCCTTTAAACAAAAAAAAATAAAAATAAAAAACGATAATCCATCGTGAAAAATTCCATATAACATGCACAAGGTCATCCAAACTCCCTATTGCTGTCAATTAGCGACTGACACATTAACAAAGAATTTAATAAAGGACAACAAATTTGATAAATAGTCTACAAAATTGAAAATGGAAAAAGGAAAGAGTGATAATAAAATTTGTTGGAAGAAAGGCAATAGATGAGTAGAAAAGAACTCACAAATTAAGTGAGAAAAAGAAATAGCCTTGGAATCAATTTAAAAGTCTGCCTATTATGATTCTTGGACATGACCAATCTTTTATCTCCTTCCATCTCCTTTTCAAATTGAACAGTTGAACTATCCAACTTTGACGGTACTGTAAGGCTTCGCGTGTCTTTACTCAAAGGTAGTGACCGAACGGACCAAATTAGACTGAGTAGACCGAAATGAACCAAAATGTATCGAAGTGGACCAAATGAACCGAATTCATCTGAAGCCGACCAAGTGGACCGAAGTGACCGAATAAACCGAAGTGGAAGAGAATACCAAATTGGACCGAAGTGGGCAAAATAGACCGAATTGGACCAAAGTGAACCAAATGGACTGAATTGGACTGAAGTTGACCAAATAAACCAAAGTGAACTGAATTGGATCGAATTTGACCAAATGAGACCGAATTATGAACAGTAATTAGTAAACATAACTCAAAAAAATTATAATAACAACGTTAATTTAAAGCCATAATTTGAGATAAGTAATGTATTCCAATGTGATAGAAGTGGTTTGTTGTTAAAGTAACATCAATCAGATTTGTTACCATATTAATATTTTTAACTAAATTATTATGAATGCATCTGTGATTCTATGTGTTTGTTGAAAGTTTTATTCAAGTTCAATTCAGTGCCATGTAGAGAAAGTTGGTACCAATATATATATATATATATATGTATATGTATATCAGGAAAACCACTTGAATGTATAATTTATACAAGGAAAAGAAAGAGGAAAAAACCTTTTGTTAAGAGCTTTATTATCTCTATCTCTTGATGTCGATGAAAATGACATATGATTCTCTAAGTAAGAGTAAAACTGGACCCTTCAACCTGACCTTGAATACTGCATTAGTATACGAATATGAATACAATGGTGGAATGAGATTTTTTTTTTTTTTTTTTTTTTTTTTTTTTGTGGGCGAGTATAAACTAAATATAAATAAATTGTGTCTTCTATTATAAGTTACATTTAGGTTCAAGCTGTGTAAAGTCAGGGTAGTAAAAAGTGATAGTCATCATAATTGATAAGTTTTAATTAGTTTATAAAATGAGTAAAGGTTATTGCATACATTAATATTTATATACATATTTTTTTTAAGAAAGAATGGAAAGAAAATGATAACATGGCTGCTAATGTAGCTCAACATAAACATTTTTTAGATAAATATAGATTTGTTTGATTTAAAGGAGAGTATCAGAGCAGGGGATTAAATTCAAGAAAACTTACAACCCATATTGTTTTAACAATATATATGTGAACTTCAAACAGCTTCACCTTTTATCCACTCAGTCGTCGAACCATTTAGCGTCAACTCAAGCACATCTTTCCTTGGGGCCATTATGGATGGACAGCTACTGCAATTTGGTCAGGTGACAGAAATGTCATCAATTTAGGCATATAAGCAAGATTATTGCATCCAATAAGTACCATATGTTCAAAGAGAGAAAAAGCTGCCCAACCAATCTCGCAAAATTTTACATTCCATGTCAGCAACTAGTATATGAAATAAAGAAATCCTGAAGGATAAGCCTTGTTAAAAGGGAGACATCAGAAAAGAAGAAGATGAGATTTAAAGGAACTCACCAATTGTACGAACTCCAATCACATTGTCATCAAGTTAACACCCATCTGGACCGCGCGCAATAAGAAATATCCAGCTTTTCTTTTAAAGTGAGAGCATCACATGGCAATAACTTCACTTGAACTCTCTGACAAACCTTTCACTTGATTAGCACCAAACAGCATGTCATTTAGATGGAATTATACCTCTTCTTTTGCTGCCAGATAATAGCATTCTTGTACCCCAAAATTCTGCTCCTGAGCAGATAAAAAAGCTAACCCACCACTCTGGCATAGCTTAAATATATCCTAAAAATATGATGCCTCCAACTATGTACGTGTTTAGGTGTCAAATTTTGGCTGATTGAAAACTGGTGCTTAGATCACTACAAGAAGAATAGGCCCCAAACTTGGGTTGTGTCAATATGCTTGATTATGGACAAGAATCCTGCACCAAATCAGAAGCCACCGTTGGCTCTTATATCAAAAGAAATGCTATGTATCACCAGCGGATAAAATTTTTTGAAATACTGTCTAAGGATGCAATGACATAAACAATATTAATATAAATTACAAATATCATAGAATGAACATGAATTAGATGCAACAAAACCAAGACTTACAAAACCACCTTTCAAATTTTACAAACCGTAAATAAAGAAAAAGAGAAAAAGAAGAGAATCATTCCTACAATTTCTTCCTTGACTAGTTCTAGCTAGAAATATCATCTGTTTTGTTCTCCAAGTCAGTATTGCTGATTCATAAACGTCTATTATTCACTATGGAAATGACATGTTAGTCACTAGCAAGATCACCCATTTTCTTTACAATTTTTTTTTTCTTTTAAAAATTTTGTTGCCTGTGGGTAATGTTCTGAATCTTGATTTTGAAGATTCCATATTGTCTATGTTGTTGGTAAACTATCAAGCATGATGAAGGGGTTCAAGATGTAACAACAACAACAAAGTCCTAGTTCCAAATTGTTTGGGGTCAGCTAAGGATCCTCAACAAGATTAGGGTCAGCCACATATATTCTTTTTCTGCATTTTGTTATGTCGAAAATCATAGCCTCTATTATATCCTTAATTGAAATGTCCTTTTTAACTTCTACTAATAGTCCTCCCATTATTTATTTTTTCTTCCTTCTTTTTGTTCACTTCTTAGCAATGAGCTGTTTAAGAGAAATATAATGCTAAAACAGTCAACTTCAACTCTAAAGCTAGACTATTAGAGATTTTTTTGGGGAATAGTACTATTAGAGAATTATGCAATTATCAAATCAACTGTCAGAGAGAACAGAGGAAACAAACGTGAATGTTGGTTGAAACAGAACTCTAATGTTAATCATGTACAAGTGATTGAATATCTTTTTTCATGATAAAAAGCATACATACTCTTTTTTAATTGTTAAATTTAAGTATTAGAAACAAATAATTACTACGCAGTTGGATAATATCCATCAAATAACCCTAGAGGCACATCATTCAGTTAAATTTGTGAATTACACTAGGGAAGTAAGTATATGACGAGAAGTGAAAAAATAGAGAAAAAGAGAAATCTATAAAAGAGATGGACTTACCACAATGTTCCTGCATTAATGGAAAATGGGCAATCTTTTCTTTGACAGGAGATGAGACGCCAGAAAATAAGCAACTCCTCTAATTTGGTGAGTCGTCACATGAAGCTCTTGAAAATTGTTTGTATGCAGCTTTGAAGAAGAGAAGTTTCCAATTTCTTCTTCTTCTTTTTTTTGTTGTTGTTTCCCTTTGTGACAGAAAAAGGAATAACTAAAAGAAGAAGAAGAAAGTATTAGGAGTGTTAAATATTAGCAATGAAATGTGTTATACCATGTTGTGTATGCTACAGTGGATGCGGAAGGGAAATTGTATAGAATAGGAAGCCTTGACGGCCTACATCCACGGAGGAATCCCTTAAGGGCTACATCTTTATTGTATAAGAGTGTAGTACAATAACCTCCTCTGTTACAATGAACCCTAACATGAGTATATATATAGTAGAATAAACTCTATACTAATAGACTTCTAGTACAAATAGGAGACTTGGCTTGCACATAAAGTAGAATTAGGCTTGGGCCTATGCTAATAGGCTAATATATTTCTTACAAGGGGAACTGAATAGAGGAATAAATAAATCAGATAATTCAAGGAATATGAGCAATCTTTGATAATTTTGCGGTTGGTTAATTCAATATGAGAAAAGCTCAGATCTGTCCTAGACCAATCTGCACAGCTACCTGTAGATATATTCATAATCGATTCTGATATTTGGAATGTAGGAAATGTTGGACCACTCTGCGCTGCTCCCCTTTGCACATCTTTCCTTTAATTTGGGGCAATTAAATTGCCATTTCTAGTTCTGCACATCCAGGCAACCCATTTTGGAAAAACTGAAGAAAGAAAGGAAGAAATTGGAGGTTATTACAGGGAAAAAAAATAATTCTTGGGTCGATTTAAATGGAAGTAGCAGAGGATTTTAGGTATGAGTGAGTACACTTACCGCTCATCTTCTTCAATGATGATAATTTATGTAGATCTTCAAATAGCTTCCTCAAGATAATCGTCAATCCAGATAATTGGAATATGGGCAATTTTGGACCACTCTGCACCACTCCCCTTTGCACATCTTTCCTTTAATTTGGAGCAATAATAAATCTCTAATTTGGTGATGCGTCCCATGGCTTGCGCTGTGGGCAGATACGTCAGGTTGTTGCAGTTGCAAAGATACAGGAATTGAAGAGAAGAAAGGTTGCCCAACCACTCAGGCAAAGCTTCCATTCCGTCAAATTCAGATATGTCCAGTCTTGTAAGGGCGGTGAAGCATTGAATTTCGTCTGGGAGAGAGTTGAGTTTAGTCCACCCATACAATTGTAGAATTTGGAGGGACTCGTACGAGTGTTGAGAGGGAGTGTATTCGATGAGACCGGGGAAAGCAACCAGCTCCTCACAAAACGGACCAATCTCCAAATACTTTAACCGGAAAGAGTACACCTTTGGCAGACAAGTCAACTTTCCACAATTTCTAATTTTTATATTGGTAGGATAATGCAATTCTGAAGTTGATACCAAATTTGGACAATCGCTGATTTCTAATTGGGTAAGTCTATACAAATTTTGTAGCTCCAGAATACATATCAAATTGGGACATCGCTTTATAATCAATTCTTCAAGAAACGCACAAGATTGTATCTGAGATAGAACTTCAACACCACACTCTGATATCTCCAAGCGTAGAAGGGTCCAAAAGCTTTGTTTTGGTTCACTTGGAAAGGACTTTAGATTAGGACAACGCTCTACTTTCATCTCCCTACAGATATTGAGTTCCGGAAAATAACTCAATTTCTCACATCCATATATATGGAGCGAATTGAGATTGTTGTATATGACCTGTGAATCCTCATGTGACGAAATGGACTCCAAATCATCACAATTCCATATCTCCATATGCATCGAACTCTGCAAAATCTTCTCTGGTATAGAAGCAAGTTTTGAAATATTAGAAATACGTAGGGACCCGTGTCTGTCAAGCTTGCTACTAATCTGTTCGAATGCCGTGTTGCAGATTCTGCGTATATCTAATTTCTCAAGGGATGGAAAATGACATGGAGCACTTGTGAGTTGGCTACACTCTCGAATGATCAACTCTTCAAGGCGAGGAAACACCATTCCTGTTGTCCTTGTTGGCACCGTTGCGTCCTTCCATTCCACTAGATTGGGCATGCTCTGCAAACTAAGTTTTTTCAATGATGGGAACAATGCATTTCTGCAACTGCCATTATTATAGTTGCCGTAAAACTCAGTACCTATACATGTTAGGTTCTCCATTTCTATTATTTCAAGATCCCTAAGAGAGGATAGAAGCCCCATTGTGGGAAGAACCTCGCATTTGTTGCAGGCCTTTAATTTGATCTCAATCAAATTGTCAAATAGTGAAAAACCACGCCTGGCATTTTGACCTGTCAACATCCATGGTGGGAATTTCTTTCCTTGATAGTATTGGATTGTTAAGCTCTTCAAATATCGATGAGGTTGGAGACCTTCCAACACCTCTTCGTCATTATTGTGGTTGCCTTCACTTTTCTCACTCCAATAATATCCCAACTTGTATATTTTGGCCTTTTCTACTAAATTTGCACTTCTGGCTTCTTCTTTGTCTCTCACGTGTTCTACACAATAGATGTGTAATTCTCCTCTAAGTTGATTTAAGCATCCCAATTCTTCAATCCTATGACCTGCGTCTTGACCCACAGTGAAAAATGGCAATGTTTGTAGACACGTCAATTTCCCTATATCTTTAGGTGTTCTCTTGATATAAATATGTCTCAAGTTAATCAATTTCCTCAGGTCTTTTGGAAGCTCTTTAAGATAATTGCAAAACTCAATTATTAAAGTTTGCAAATTGTAAAGCTTGGTGATGGACTTTGGCAATGCTTCGATGGAGGTACTTGAGAGGTGGAGAAGCCTCAAATGTATTAATTGACCAATTGAACTTGGCAATTCTTTTTTAGTATACCCGTATAATTTCAGAACACGTACGCATTTAAAATCTAATAACTTAATGCCAAGTGCAACATCTTCTGAAATAAATGTGCGCAATTTTTTGACTCCTTCTTTTGAAAATGGAATTCTTGGTACAATTTTTCCATCGAATTGGATGAATAAATGCCTTACATGGTTGATATCATTCCCCAAATCCTCCTTCAAAATTAAGGTCTCAGATTTTGAAATTGAGAGCGCAAGATCATGTATCAAATCATGCATCTTACAGCTAATAACATTACCAAACTCATCTTGTTTCACATCTTGGAAAAAGGAACTCAACAACAAGATATCAAAATACATGTTACCAATATCCTCCATCACTAAATGACTTCCTTGAGATGGTTGAAGGGACCCTTCAGCCATCCAAAGTTGAATTAATTCTTCCTTTTTTATGTCATAATTTTTAGGAAAACATGAACAATATGAAAAACATTGTTTAAGAGATTGTGATGGAAGATGATCAAAGCTGAATTTTAATATTGGTAACATTTCATTGCTATCTTGTAGTGAATTCCAAACTTCATTATTTTCAATTGCCAACCATTTACTTTTCTCCTTTTTACGCGACATTGTCCCTCCTAAAATTGTTGCTACTAATGGAATCCCTCCACATTTTTTAGCAATTTTCCTTCCAATAGCCTCCAAATCTGGATTTAATGGAATTGCAGATAGTCTTTTCTTGATTATGGACCAACATTCTTCTTCTTGTAGTTTATTCAAGTGATGTCGAGGAAGTGTCTCTATGATTCTTGCCACGTTGTCACTACGGGTTGTTACAATAATGCAATTTCCCCAATTTGAACTAATTGCAAGCAAACCACTCATTAAAGTATCCCATATCACAGGATCTTCATTCCATACATCATCAAGTATGAGAAGATATCTTTTACCTTTCAACTGTTTTTTAAGGCATTCAAGTATTTCATTCTTATTTTTTAATGTACTTGAATTATGAGTAAGGGATTCAAGAATCTCTCTCAAAATCCTTTTATCATCGAAATTATTCGAGACACATATCCATATTGTTTCATCAAAATGTCTCTTTACTAGTTCGTAATTGTAAACTAGTTTTGCTAAAGTTGTTTTTCCTAGACCTGCCATTCCAACTATAGGAATGACCGAGGGTTGTGGATTGGTTGCCTTAATCAACAAGTCCACTATACTTGAAACAAGATTTCCCCTTCCTACAACTCCTAAATGATCAAGAAAGGAGTCTGTCACTTGGTGACTTGAGATAATCTCAGGATTATCATTTACTGATCCAGCTCTAGTAAGTCCAAAACCATTTGCTGTATCATTAATCCTTTTTAGTGAATCACCAATAGTCTTAACTTTGTTTGCCATCTTGATACGGAATGCAATGGGATTTGAAAATGAAAAGAAAAAGCGTACCTTTCTCTTCATTTGGTTTCGGATCTCTACCTTTCGCCGGAGAATCTCGTAAGCAAACTCGTCCAGCACGTCATCAGCATCATAAGCAACATCTTTAAGCCTCTGTAGCCAGCGCCTCACAGACCGGTCACTCTCTTGCCTTCTCTCTGCATCAGCCAACACATCTTGAATCATCTCCAATGAGTCAAGAAGCCGTGTCAGGTCCTCCTTGAAACCCCAAGCAAGGCTGATCTGCTCAGTAGCAACTGAAATCAGCTTGCCTAGTATTTCATCAGCAAAAACACTCAGGATAGTCTCAGCCATCTTTGGTTTGGTGTTCTGAATTCTGGTAAGTCAGAAGTAGCTGAAAGTATTTGGAAACAATAGAAGAATGTGATGTTAGGGACTATTATAACAAAGATATATGTTGCGATAACCCAAACATCAACTTGCACACATGTCGTGTCTTTTACGTACGATACATAGGATGCCTATTGGTTTCCAAATTATTTGTTTACTCAGCAATTTTACTTTTGGGAGACTAGAAAACGCCAACCATCATAGAGTGGATATAGTGGATTAATTATGTGCTTTTTCTAAGCCAATGAAGTTAAAGATGATTATCAAATCAATCAAAGAGAAGCTAAAAGAAGCAAGAGAAATGTTAACCAATGCTCTTAAGAATTTTGGTTTAAGAACTATTTTTAAAAACATTTTATTAGGAGAATAATAAAAATAAATAAATATTGTTGACAACTCATAAAAGTGGTGTTAAACCTTTTATATTATGATTTATTAACAATTTTCCTACGAACATCCATTAACATGGCTCAAGAAATATAAAATAGTGGAGATTTATTACCACCAAAAAAAAAAAAAAAAAAGAATAATGGATTGTGTGCTTTTTCTAGCCAATAAATCAAGAGTATTCATTTATTTTATTTTTTTTAATTTTATAATAAAGTAATAAACCCCACACACACAGAGGGATAAGAGGGAATGAAATTTTTGAAAGACTTATTACAAGTTAAGATAAGGTGCACACTCAAAAGAGTTTACTCTCAACAATAGTCGTATACTATGGAGTAATAATAGAGCACTCTTTCATTGTTACTCTCACATAATGTGGATCGCATGCATTAAGAGAGCTGTCATCCATACAGTTGCTACGAGAGATATCTATCATGGATCAAATATTAAACTAACCACATATTTTTTGAGATAAAATATTAAACTAACCACATATTTTTTTAATTAATAATAATTAACATGAATGCCTCTTTAACTAAGGGTATTTTTTTTTTTTTGAGAAAAACTAAGGGTATTTAGATGTTGGTCTTATGTTCAAATTAAAAAAGGAATTAGTAGGTACCTTGTAAATTTTTTTTTTAAAAAAATAAAAAATAATTAGGCTCTTGGCCATACTAATTATGGATGGTGAGCATAATTTGGAATCTTTTAGTGAAATATGTTACGAAGTGAACATAAGAGAAAGGAAGGACCTTCTGGCATCTCTCTTTTTGAAGGAAAAGTTATGATTGCTTTTCTCTCTTTTTCTTTTCCCTCTTTTCTTTACCTATATCACTCTTTCTCTCTTTTTTATGCTTGCTTTTCTCTCTTTTACTTTTCCCTCTTTTCTTTACCTTTATCATTCTCTCTCTCTTTTTTCTTTGTCATTCTTTTCCCTTTTTTCGTTCTCTTTTATTTTGCCTGTAACATCCTAGTAGTTAAATCGAGATGATTGAAAAAGATGCAATTCATGGAAAATAAATAAAGTGAATGAATTGGACAAATGCATTATTTTATGTGATCACCTTACAATCCCTATTAAGTTTTAAAAAGCAAATATATTGGACTAATACTATATAGACTAGTTTGCGCCAATTATCATATTCCAATTCCATAAAACAACACCACCGGACTCCTAGGTCCAAGTGGTATGTTATGTGCCTATTTTTTTATTCAACTAGTAAATTCTCTTTTCGTTGAATAAGAAATTGGAGTTTAAACTATGCCTACACCTAAAATTAAATGGTGTTTTAGCCTGATGGTAAGAGCAATTATTATAGAGTGAATGCTATAGGTTTGAAACACTATATATATCACATCTATCAACTATCTTGTGAGTTGATGGAAAGTATTTAACTGATGAAGTTAATTTGAAGTATTTGCTTATTTTCCAAACATAGAGGAAGAAATTAATTGGTTTCAAAGATAAGAGTAAGAATTGAAAACTATCCCATACATAGAGGGGAAAGTTTTTTTTTTTTTTTTTTTTTTTTCCTCTTTCACTCCTCTTAAGGGTACAATCACTTGAAATTGAATAATAATAAAAAATTAAAATTCAAAATTCAAAATAAAGGTTGAAAAAATATCAAGAGGGTAGATCAAATGTACAACATTCATCTCAAAATGACATTTGAGAATACATTCTAATAAAACATAATGATGAAAAAAAAAAAAAAAATCAATTTCTACCAATTATCTTATGTCAGTCTTGACCTTCATTGTTTTTTGCTTCTCAGTAATAACCTTTTGTTGAGTTTTGGTGATGGAGAGTTCGGCTATTGAACTTGAAGAATTCTTTAGGCCATGCATCTTGAGATAAATTTGTAGTCATCTTATCTTCACTACTGGTTGGCATCTCAAGTCCATCATTAATGACATTTTTTTTTTTCTATGAAAATTAACATCTCTATCATTCTTTTTAAAAATATAATCCCTTCCATTACTCAGTCTGTTTATGGAATATTAAGAGACAATGAAAACGATCCATGGAAGACAATTGCATGGGAAGTACCTGAAAAGGAAGTATAACGACTATAACACATTGATTGACCTAAAAAAAAAAGAAGTGCTCAAAATTAGTAATAACTGAGGTGAAAATTCTTCAAGCGCAATTACTCATGTTCACATTCTCAGTGAATGTGAACATGAGAAATTAAGATTTAGTGATAGGTTCGGTGGAACTAGGCTCGATTTCAAGTTCAACCTACTTAGATTCAGATCAAAATTGGGTTTGGATTAAAGTTATATATTCTTACGCATTGTGTGAGGTTGCAACTAGCTAGTTAAATTTTTTATTTTATTTTTAGAAATAAACACACACAAGAGAGAAGAAAAGTGGTTCTAACATAAAAACACTTTACAAATTTCACTCAAAAATCATGGTAATTTTAAACGGCGAATAGTTAAGTTAAAAGAGAAACTCCTTAAGACTAATTCTATATCAATTATGCTCATATTCTACAAAATGTTAGGTTTTTAAAACTAACACGTTCATATTGGAAATGTAGCCAAAATAAAATATTTAGATGGATGTGTGAAATTTTTTTTTTAATTAAGTTATCCATTCAGAGTGATTCCCACTGAGGAAAAATTAAGAGACACTTAACTTATAAAGGTTCGACCATGTGTAAGTATTTTACTTTTTACCATTAAAATAGAATTATACAATTCAATTTACAAAGTGATAAATATAAAGAAATAAAATTGTGAGGGTTTAAACTCTGCATGTCTTTATTGAAAAATTAATAAGTGTTAGTTGAGCTACAAGACTCTTGGCTTGATAAAGCAATAAGGAGTGAAATAAGATTAAGCTGGTTTAAAAAATAATAATAATAATTGCATTGGTTTATTACTAGTTGTATAGTGTGTACGGTGTATTCCATATGAGGAGCCTAAATCCAAATGAACAAGGGGTAATTTGCACTATTTTAAAAACTAGACCAAACCGGACTGAGTCAACCAATTCAACCAATTGAACAAGGCATGGAATCGATCCAATAAAAATTGGGAAAACTAGTAAAAAATGGTCAAAAACTGGGAAAAATTGAAAATCAGTCCCTTTTTTGATTTTTTGACCGGTCTAGTTTTTAAAACCATCATTCGCCCAAGACTTGGACCAATTGAGCCCAACTTTATGCAAATGGGGTTGCAGTTGCCTCACCCCATGGACCTAGAAGGTAATAAGCTAGTAGCATGGACCAAACTAGCTAAAAGGCTAGACAAAGAGTTTTGACAAGAGAAGAAAGAATTGGACTGGGCAATGAGTTGTACAAGTTACAACTCAACCCAATTTCATTCCTATCTTTACTTTTTATCATGTGCCAAGTTCAATACAATCTGATAATTCATAATTGTTTCTTTGACTACTAATAGAGAAAAAATGAACTATGGAGAATATAGGAATTCCAATAAGGACATAATAACAATAGTATGTTTTTTTACATAATAAAAATAGTCCCCTTCCAATGAAGGTCAGTCATAATGGGTTGTTCCTGCCAGGTTGGTCGACTTTTCCTATTGCAAACATTTTCTATTCTTTTGCAATAAATGAGAAGTACCAAAATCTGTCTAAAACCAAGGTCTCTAGCCGTTATTGTGGCCTCCACTGTTGCTTCCTAGATGGTTGTAGTGTAAGTTGGAGCAGCATTACTAGCCCCACCAACAAAGATCACATCTCCGAGACGATTTTTGTCTTCATGCGCATATACTCCTCTGTTGCGTTTGTTTTTCCTACTAAACTTTCCATTGGATTTAATAATTTGTAGAAAAACTAAGGAAAAAAATGTAAAACTAACCCTCTAACTTTCACATTTTTTTCATTTTAGTCCTCTAACTTTCAGTTTTGTCAATTCAGTCCCCTAACTTTCAATTTTTGTCAATTTAAGGTTTCGTTACAAATCTGTTACTGTTGCCGTTAGAAGTGCGAAAACGAGAATTTTTTTTCTAAATAACAATAAATATTAAAAAAATTTAGTTAATTGTCAAGTTTCAAAACAATGTTGAAAATTAGCATCTCGAGTGTCTAAAACTCGAGTTCCAAGATAAAAATCGAGTTTTTAAGTCTCCATTTGTATGTGGACTACGCTAAAGTGGGAAAAAATCAAGCTGAAAATCGAGTTTTAAAGACTCGATTTTCAAAAATTGAATTAAAACGCCGCTATAGGTCTATAAAACGTCACTATAGGGCTTAAAAATGCCACTATAGGACTCCCTAAACCTGCACTTGCAAAAAAATTTTGCAGAAAAACGCCGCCATAGGGATTTAAAACGTCACTGTAAGACTTAAAAACGCCACTATAGGTGAAATTTTTTTTGCATGAAACTCGAGTTTTAAAGACTCGAGATCTACGTGGCATTTTCACACTCGCACTGCGAGTCTTTTGAACTCGAGTTCTAATAGGATCTCGAGTTTCTAAAACTCGAGATGCTATTTTCCTTTATTGTTTCAAACATTGTCTAACTAACTATATACAATCCTTTTGCACTACTATTTTGCACATTACCTCGCGAAAACGATGCCATTTTTCATGGTTTTTTTTTTTTAAGTTCGGAATTAAAAGAAAAATCTGAAAAAAAAGAAAAAGAAAAAAAGGGGGAACGACGTTGTCGTTCTCCTTCCCTGAATCAAAATGAAAAAAAAAAAAAAAAAATTTCAAAAATCAAATTGAAACAAATCCAATGTTCAAAGCAAAATCTATGAATGAATTGATGAAGCAAAAAAGCCATAACAGAATTGATGAAGCAAAATCACAAGCCAATGTTCAAAGCAAAATCATATACAAAGCTATAACCCCCACCGTCCTCACAGTCTTCATGGCACACCCATCACCGATTCAGAACTCCATCACAGATTCAATCAAGGGTGGTGAGGTTCACACGGCGAAAATTCAGTCAACGAAAATTCAAATCATTGAAGAACAAACAAACAAACCTCAATGCAGCTTTAACCTTAGCCTGCTTCAATCGAAAAGGCAACCTCTCCAAAAAATCAATAGCAATTATATCTACCTAAAAACAACAAAAACATTAAAACCAAACCTAAAAAAAAAACACAAATCAAAACTTAGGAAACCACGAACTCACCTCGGATTTATCACAAGCATCATCGAACACGGTCTGGTCCAAGGGCTTGACAGCGACCAAGTCGTAGGTTTTCAAAACAGGGTTACCGGAGTTGAGAGCTAAGCTCTGAGAGTGATTTTCGGCGACAACAGTGAGTCGCGTGTACTGGCGAAAAGGGGTGGCGCGTGGGACGTTGAGGAGGTCACGGTGGAGGTTAACAGAGAGAGAGAGAGAAGGTACGAGGTTGAGGAGAGAGGAGAGAAGAGAGAGGAGAGAGTGAGGGGAGAGATGGAGCAACAATCGTGATCGGACATTACAAGTTTTAATGTTTTCTTTTTTTTTTTTTCCAGATTTTTCTTTTAATTCCGAATTTAAAAATTTTAAACAAAAAACATGAAAAACGGCGTCGTTTTGGCACTTCTAACGGCAACAGTAACAGATTTGTAACGGAGCCTTGAATTGACAAAAATTGAAAGTTAGAGGATTGAATTGACAAAATTGAAAGTTAGAGTACTGAAATTAAAAAAAAAAAGGTGAAAGTTAGAGAGTCAGTTTTGCATTTTTGCCAATGACTAAAGATGCATATGATTGATAATAGAGCAATAAGGAGAAAGTATTGCAAATCGATTCAAAATTCAACAAGAAAAATAGTAACCTTTGTCAAATCAAATGGATACAATAAATTTATCATTTTCCTATTCTTACTTAATATTTTGGTATATTAAGACGTTAGTTACATTAAATTTATTGAATTTCCATGAGGTATTTAGATGGTAGACTCATTACTCTGGACATAACATAAATTCAGAGATTTCAAACTCAATCCAACACACCATCGATTTTATGAGGTTTTTAGGTGTAGTATATGACATTTCTCAAATTAAATAATTTAGTCTCTCCAAAACTTATTACGGGGTCACATTATGCAATGAAAATGAGTCATTGGTACCATTTTCTTATATACCTCTTCTTTTGGGGGGGGGGGGGGGGGGCGAATTATAGTAAACCTACTTGTGGTTAGGCCCATTTTCACTTTGCTTACCTGTGATTCAAAACTTAACACTTTGCCCACTTGAAGTAACTTCCGTTAGAGATCTGTTACCCACCTTTTCCTTTGCCATTAGAAGAAAATATTTTTAGGAAAAAACAAACATAACAAAAATCAAAAAGTTGGGTTTTTGATTGCTTAAGAACTTCTATGAGAACAAAGTGGAGGAATAGCACACAAATCCCACTCTGATATTGGCTTCTCTCACCAACCCAATTAGCTGCCTCATACACAGCTCTTTGTGCTTGTCTCTCTAATGGGGTCTGAAGCTCGTTGTCATTGCCCCACACGTTACTTTCTAAAGCTGAAGATGATCATGATTGGGTTTGAGGAGGTGCAAGGAATTCATAAAGTGCTCTTAAGGAATTCATAAAGAAGCCCAATATCGTTGGATCCGGCCCATCAAATCCCACCTCTTCTTTTTGATTCGTGTAAAAATTGAGAAAATAACGTTTCTTTATGGAGTTTGATCTTTGAATATCCTTTTCCCTCCTAATGAAACAAGACCATGAAGTGTTTGTGAAAATGCCAAAGAGAACCCCAAGTATTAGCACCAAGCAACCCAAGAGTCTCCACAAATCTCCGAGATTTCTCCGCCATAGGAACACTCCAGAACCACAGCACCCGAAGATCTTAAAACTCCTAAGACCAACTCCAGAAACAATAGGTTTCTTAGCTCTCCGTTAGAAAGCAAAAAATACCCAGAAAAATCTTCAAAGAAATTAAGTAAATCCGCTTGTGGGTCGAGAAATTTGAGGAATTTTGGTTATGGGTTGAGAAGATCTCCAAGGTTTGAATAGTTGCGCAGAAGCGTTTCGAAGGCTTAGATGGTCTCCGAGGTTTACTAATCAGCAAAATATGGTTGATGCACGCGTAGATTGTGAGGAGAAAGTTTCAATGCAAACAAGGAAATCTGATGTTGGGTTGAGTAGTAGTGGGAATTTGAGTTCTGGGTCGAGGGAGGCTTCAAAATAGAATGGTAGTGTTGAAGAAGTTGTAGGGCATAGACGATCTCAAAGGGTTTCTAATCAACAAAATGTTGTTGATGAACACGTAGAAGAGAGTAGCAGTGGTAAGTCTTTGGATGAAGTGGATTTGATAGATGATGAAAAGTCTTTGGATGAAGTTCTTAAGCAATCAAAAACCCTAACTTTTTTATTTTTGTTATTTTTGTTTTTTCCTAAAAATATGTTTTTCTAACGACAAAAGTAGAGGTGGGTAACAGATCCCTAATGGAACTTACCTAAGATGGGCAAAGTGTTAAGTTTTGAACCACAGGTAGGCAAAGTGAAAACAGACCTAACCACAGGTAAGTTTACTGTAATTTCAATCTTTTTAAAAAAAAAAAAAATAGATTCTCTTATATAACTCAGTGCACTATATATATATATATATATATATATTGTTTATTCAACCAACTCCCCAAAACATAAAAAGAGTTTGGAGCCACGCATGACCATACTTTATAGTATAAAAATAAATTGGATAAGAATATAGGAGAAAAGAATACCAACTTGCTTGATTCTCCAAAAAAAAAAAAAACAATACCAGTTCGCCATTATCATATGTATGTGTGTGTGTGGCCCTACTATAAATGATTTTAGACATATCTAAGAATTTATAGAATTGTATTAACGACTTCTTGAAAAACTTAGAGTCCATTTGGTAAGAGATTTTAGACATATTCAGCTCAAATGAACTCTTTAATTAAGTGATGTGATCCGTCAATTATCCCCTCTCTTGTGGATAGTATCCAAGTTATGAGATAAGTGTAAGAGGCCACCACCTCAAAGACACACATGTGAACAAGGTAAGTCATGCTAATTTTCTCTAAGAAAAGATGGCTCAGCTAATGATGTTTTTCCCCCTAAATTAAGAATTTTATATGAAGAAATCACTTATCTAATTTTGCAAGGCTCTTGTTGTGATAATTTATTGGCCACATCATCAACCTTTTTTGAACCAAATTTTCTTTTAATTTCTTTTTTGATAATATTATGAGAAAATTTTACCTAATCTAACCTTGGTAACTATTTACGCTCCGTTTGTTTCGATGGAAAACCTTGTGTAAAGATAGTTTTCCGTGTTTTCCAGTATTTTGTAGCATAAAAAAAGATGAGTCAAAGAAAACTATCTTTGGTCAACATAAAATGTATGGCTTATTTTTAGACATTGTTTTCCATTAATTTTTTTTTTGGAAAACAACTTTATCTCATAGCAAGCTAAATAAGGGAAGTTAGGAAATTGTTTTTCAACTCATTTAAAATTACTACCAAACATTGGAAAATAAGATAGTTTTATAGAAAATCATTTTTGAAAAATGACTCATTTTCTAGAAAACATCATTGTTAAAACAAATAGAGCAGTCTGTTTGGGAACAGCTTATTTAGATGAAACTGAAATTTTTTTGCTGAAAGTATTGTAAATAAAGCTAAAAAATAACTGAAATAGTACAGTAAAACTCATGATACATGAATAGTAGCAAAAATATGGGACACGTGAATAGTAGCAAAAATAAGTTGAATAGAAAAAAAAATTGGCCTTTTGAGCCAATACCAAACACAACCTTAGATCCCAAATTTGAAAATTATGGCTTAAATCACTTTTAAACTAATCCAAAAATTAACACCAAATTTAAGTGATTAACCAATTATAAGGTACATGGAAATCAAAATTGGCATGAATAAACGTGTAAAACATTAACAATTAGCAACCCACTTAAATTTAAAGACTCTGCGTCTGTGGTACAACTGCTAGAAACAATCCACTAAAATGTGGAGCAATCTTGTATTCGAAACAAAGCACTGATTACACCTTCAAGCCTCATGGCTAAATATGGGTGTGCTCCCACTAATTCCCAAAAGTCCAATCAACTACCAACTCTCAACACTCAATTGTAGTGATGGAAATGATAACTGATTTTCCTCTAGAGCTAGACTCCCATGAAAGTCCGCCGAAGTCGTCTCTCAACCAAATTCAAATGCCTGACACCTGCAACTCCAACTCGCTCGACCAGAACTTCTTTTCTTCAGCAACTTCCGTTTTAGCTCTTGAATCCTTATAACCCAGTTACAAATGAATCCACAAAATACAAAAATACAATGTATCTCTCCTGCTAATTCAGGGTTTGATTAGTTTGTATCCTTTGAAGCATTAATTTGTTAGCGTAGTGTCTCTCTGCCAATCACCCACTTTCACATGCACGAAAATTGTTTGATTAAATACCTGACTGAGAGTGTTTTGTTCTTTTTCTAGATTTTGATTTTGTACAATGTCCTGGTTTAATAAGTGGACATGTATACCTCTTCCTACAGTATATTAATCATTTGGTAATGGCCAAATTTAGCACGTGGTTTTTTGTTTTTGTTAATGTTTGATGTACTTTTATTGAGCTAAGGCTTTTCCCCCTTTTGTTGAATATATAGATACTCATTAGCATTAAGTCAAGCTTGATTTACATTGCAAATCAATTATAGTATACATGGTACACTAAGGACAGAGCATGCTCAATGTCTTACAAGCATCTACACTCGACAATACATATTCCATGTCTTAGAGATAACCAATATGCAAAATCCATTTGCAATCCATGAACCCAGTACATATTCTATAAAAATTAAGTTCTTGGTCTCAGCTTCTTAAAAGATTTTCTTTGAATTGTCTATATAAAATATTTTTGAAAAATTATGTTAATCTATAATTTTATAAAGAACACTCTTCCACCATTGAGTTTCCTGATCAGATCTGAAATTTGCGTAGTCTTATTTAAATCTAACCCACATATGTCAGAGGTTTGTGATGTTGTCGTGTTTGTCCCTATGTTGTATTCTCTTTTTGGAAAGAAGAGGAGACATCTAGGCTACAGGGCTTAGTCTTTTGTGACAGGGACCAGTTATAAGGCATCTAAATGACTTTCTATGGTTCAAGTTGAAGACACCACTAATTTCATAGGAAGGCCGAAAGGAATTCAGTGGAGGTTTTGAAACATGATGATGCCATATTACCTTTTGTCTTTTGGTTAGAGTAGGGATCAAGAGAGAGCAGAGTATACCGCCCTGCGATTTTAGCCCAAGTTGGGGTTAGAGTGATGATGCCTTCATCTCTCTCTATATATGTGCTAATTTTGATATCTTACTAGGCACATTACTAATGACATAAGCACTAGTGTAATGAGATCCACTTGATCATTGACATAGCTTTTGTCTAGCTGAAAAGTAGTTTTCTTTTTCTTAACATGCCTTTATTTGAATGCCTTTCTACTTGAAGTTTCTGCTTTTTATTTGCTTTTGAGAAGCCTTGAGTAGAGTTAGATAATGCAGTTGCTTCAAACTTAGTGATGGCATTGACTTGACATGTGATTATCTCTATCCAACATTTAGTTGATCTATTCTAAAATTCTTTATTCACCTTTGTCTTTAGATATCAAAGCAGATTCAAGATGCTTTTCTTTACCTTGATGCTGGATCTACAGAAAGTTTCCAATTTATGGCAGCATTTCATGTGTTGTTGGACCTTGGAGTGCAGGTTATTTGTAGTTTCTCTTGATGCAGTAAGCTGATAATGTCATGTGTCTCCTGACATGTCTTTTATTGCTTCTTTCAACCTGCTATGGATAAGTTTAAAAACTTCATATGTGAACATACTTCATAAACAGATGTCTGTATCAATATGTGTGTGTGTGTGTGTGTGCGTGCGTGCATGATTGCAGGGGTGCCAGATATGGTAGCAAACCATCTTAGAGATTTCCCAGTTTATTTCTCACATCTCAAGCATGTTGTAATTTGTATTTGCTTCGACTCTAGGTAATTGATTGGAACTCAATCTGATGCTGCAAGGAAAATAGCAGTCATCTCATCTCATCATATGTTTGTTAAGCAAGATTTTTATCTAAATGATACCTGATATCTCATCCCTCTACCACTTGAGCCAAGGCCCAATTGCTACATCATGCCTTTTTCTTTTTTTTTTGTGAACTGTAGTTACCTTTTTTTCTTCTTCTTTTCTTTTTTTGTGGATAAGTTAGTCAACTATAAGTATTACACTACTATTTTTCAATATATAAGAGAAGCTATTGACTATTTTTGTCACCATTGGATACTTAATTTTTGATAGGGTGCACAATCTATCTGTCTGTTTTTGTTTGTGAGCTTTTATTGTTGTTGTATAAATTTCATGAAGACTGTCTTTTTGATGCTAAATTCCTGTACAAAGTTCCCATTTTTGGTGTAGATCCATATGTATGTTTCTGTTCCGATTTGGGTTTCTTGGACATGAATTATTTTTATGTATATTGCATTGCCTGCCTTATACATGGTTTCTTAATATGATGTTGTAGTTACCATGGATTCTAGACACTGTTTCTGATATATTTTGTATAATCTAACCAATGGTGTGTTGATTATCGTATTCCTCCTTAACATATATGTGTATACATCTGATAATCGTTGTTTGTTGCATTAGATATATTGGAATTTATATTACCTATTTGGGACAATATTTAACTTTGAAATTGTGGAATGTTTTTGGTAGATTACCCCCCAAAAAGAAAATTGTTCATAACAGTTTTTTGTTGGATTGTAAAATGATTGGTAGAGTTCTATAAACAGAAGGCAAATTTGGTTGTTATTGCCATACAAATATATGTAAAACTGAGGAGAAAAGGTAAATTTCATTTTAAAGTTCAACATATAGATTTGTTCTCATGTAATTGAATCGTTTATGTAGTGATTTGTTTCACTTTGTAAATCTGGTCATTCCCAAAGGAGATTGAGACAGTCTCACTAATCTGAGGAGTTCATTTTTTTTTTTTAGTTGCAAAATAGGTCCACCAGAAGTTGTAAATTTTTGTTTAGAGTAAATTGAAAGTGACCTCTCTGTTTATTTTCTGATTGGACACAATATATATGTAGAGTGATGCATAGTGATTAGTTCTTTTAGATGCCTCCTACCTTATTAGATATGTTTGAACAGGTCCACTTTATCTGAAACCAGTAGGGGAGTGGCTAAATCGGACTCTGATTCAGCATCTCATTAGCAAAGTTCATGCCTTGTTGTTGATTAACCTCCAATGTGATATTGATGAAAGGTAAATCTCATTAGACCTAAAATGAATTTTCAAAATGTATTAATTTATGTTTTCCTTTAATCTGTTATAGTTCTATATCATGCTTTAATTCTAACGCAACGTGATGATTTGTTGACTTCTTTACCTCCTCATGAAACCGCATCATATCTGGAATCTATGCTTAAACTTGCTAACAACGTGTTCAAATCTACACTATCATGGAGTGACCTTGAGTACTAAGGGAAAACACTTCACTCTTCTCTATGCTTATTAAGATATTATTGGTATTCATTCTAAAATGGAACTCAATAGACCAAATTTATTATTATGAGATTTGAAAAACTCATTGGTCTGTGTGGTCCGTAATTGTTATTTATATTTTCACAAGAAATGTTCTTTTCTTTTTTAGTTTACAAACTTTGGCATTACATTTTTATTGCTAAACATGGATGTGAGAACTTATGAAATTTTAAATCAAAGGATTTTTTTTTTTCTTGCATTGTGCGTGAGTGATCTTAATAGTCTTCTTGCTATATATTAACTTACATAATGTCATTGATAATTTGAAATGAAAGGTTTAGGACCATGAAGAGATCAAACAAGAGGCAGTTCCAAAGCTACTACATGAATCTTCAGAGAACAAGTTGAGCATAGATAATTTGTATAGCTTTTACACAAAAGCATAGATTATATGTTCATTTAATGGCAATATTGACATGTACAAACAGTCATGCCATGAATTAGTTTTCCCCTAGCCTCTCCCCACCCCCCCCCCCCCCGGCCCCCCGCCCCCAACACAAAAATTATGCTTTATTATTGATTGACTAAGATCTACAACATATTTTGGGGAGAAACATTTTTGTAATAATTGATTCTTATATTTTAGTTTAGTGATTATAAAATAAAATAAAAATTTGTGAAAACTTCATTTAATAGTTCTTATGTTATAAAATGAAAACAAAGCTTTTATAAAATGCTCAATAACTCTCCAAAATGGTAAATTATACATTCTCCAGCTTTTTATTTTCATACTCATCTTACTGTATTATAAGTTGTATAATACATTATGTTTCCTTGAAATCAATTTTAAAAAATTTAAAATACTTTTAAATAAAAAAATATGGACCGCCTAACTTATAGAATATATAGTACACTATATCAATTATTCTCCATTGGATAATAATCACATTATTTTGAGTTGGGTTTGAGATTGACACTTATAAGTCTCATCTACATATCCCATTTTTCACTTAACATAATAATAATAATAATTATTATTATTATTATTATGTCAAAATTTTTGTTGCATCTCATGGGTCTACAGCTAGTACTATTAGAAATTGATACTTCGTGTGAATTTGGCATTGACTTAAAAAGCCAACTTTTGCTACTATTTAGCTTTTTTTGTTACTATTCATGGGTTTCATTGCACCTTTTTGTACTATTCATAGGTCTTATGCACTTTTCGTGTGCTTTTAACATTAGCTTAAAAAATCAACTTTTGCTACTATTCAATTTATTTTTGCTATTATTCATAGGTCCCGTTGTACTTTTTGGTATTATTCATGAATCCTACTGTACTATTGTTGCTACCTTTTAGTTTTATCTAAAATTCAGTTTCAGTTAAATAAACTATTTCCAAACAAACACGAAAGCAGCTATCAAGTCAACCATAGTTTTTGGTTTTTTGTTTTTTTCTTAAAGGAAACAAGCTTGACTGTTGGTTGAAACACAACTCTAATATGAATCACAATCACGTAGAAGAGTATTATTATGTTTTCGCCATACATAAGAAATAAGCATACATACTCTTATTAAAACTGTTGAATTTAAATATTAGAAGCAAAGAATTGCCCTTGGATTGTGTTATGTTGGAAAAGAAAATAATGTCCCGGGCAAAAAGAGAGATTTATATACTTGAACTTGTTTGCTAAAAAATACATTTCTGCCCCCAGGGCCCCAATTGGATAACAACCATCGAATAACCTAAATTTTTTGAAGTCAACTAGGAAAGTGAAAATATGCTAGGAAAAAAAAAAGAGAGGAGAAAAAAGAATGTTAGAGTATAATAGAAGAGTCTGGGCCGAAAAAAAAAAAAAAAAAAAGAGTATAATAGAAGAGAAAATGATTTGCAGGTATATGGTGTGTACAGTGTGAGCCATATGAGGAACCTGATTCTAAATGAGCAAGAGGTGATTCGGCCCAGACTTGGACCAATTGAGCCCAGCTTTATGAAAATGAGGCTGCAATCGCCTTGCTTCATGGACCTAAGGCATAAGCATGTACCATGGACCAAACTAGCTAAAACGCATACTAAGAATTTCGACAAGAGAAGAAAGAATTGGCCTAGGCAATGAGTTGTACAAGTTACAACCCAACCCAATTTCATTCCTATCTTTTGCTTTTTATCTTGTGCCAAGTTCTATACAACGTGATAATTGTTTCTTTGACTACTAATAGAGAAAAATTGAATTATGAAAAATTTGGGAATTCCAATAATGACATAATAACAACAATATATTTGTCCCAGCAAATGAAAGATCCTCTGTGAAACGCAACTTCTTTCTTCTTTTTCTTTTTCTTTTTTCATTTTTTGAGAGAAAATCTAGTAATGTGGAATATTGTTTTATAATATAATTATACATAAAAAGTTCATTATTTCATAATTAATGTCCTAATTAGCCAACTTCATAAAAGATATATTAAAAAAAAAAACAAATTAAGGTACATAAACTCTTTTACATAATTAAACATATTAAAAGTTAATGAAATCTCATACATATTATTGTTTTTAAAATTACAAAATAATCTCATACATGACTAAACTTACCAAAAAAGATTATAAAAAATCAGAAAAGTGGGTTTTTTCTTTTTTTAAAAAGTAAAAAAGCCACAAAAGCAATTACAATTCTTAAATGCATATTCCGTCCAAAATGCCAGAATTTCGTTGAAATGGCCAATATAGGCCAGAATTTGACCGAGATGAAATAAGAGTTTAGTGTATTAGTTTATATATTAGAACACAATATTCCAACTAGAACAACTAGAACAAAATGTAATTTAAAATATTGATTCAAATTAAAAGTATATAAATTTAAACAAGTCACTATTTTTTAGTTCTATGAAAAATCAACATAGTTGTAGGTTCTAATTAACTCAACTAGTAAATATCTTCTTATCGAATAAGAAATCTGAGACTCAAACCCCGACTATATAATGAACTAATTGGTATCCTAATTTAATAATACAAATAAATCAATATAGAGTAGAATCCATAAGATGAAATTCTATTATATATATATATATCAATGTGAGTTTTGGTTAACCCATGAGCCCTCTCTCTCTCTCTCTCTCTCTCTCTCTCTCTCTCTACCTATATATTAAAATAAATAAATTTTCTTGGGGAAAATATTAATAATAATTTAATCAACTAATTAGTAACATGAAAATTGATGAATGCTTGCCACATCCCTCATGGCAGCTCAAGTTGCGTAAGTCACTGCTCAGTTTGCATTAGAATGATGTCTGTTATTAGGAATAAGTTGTGTTTATAATTCTTTGAAGTTTTACTATTAATTAAGCGAAGTTTCTCTCATACAAAAACTTCTTGTATGACAGTAATATAGACAAGTATGCTTAGGTGAATTATGTTCTTGCAGTAATTTTTATTTTTCTTTTGGCCACCTTGATGCGCATCTACATTTCACTTCTTTGAATTATTCTTTTATCACTTTTGGATGAAAAGGCCTAGGTTTTAATAATGAGCATTGTTATTATACTGGAAGAAAGTAAGAGCACCACAATACCAAGGGACCTGGAAGAACCAATATCTCTGACTTAACTACAACAATAGAGACATTTTTTTCGCAAATTTGTAGCCTGGCATTCATAATTACCCTTTCAGATACCTAATATTTTTGAAAGAAACCTAAGGGGAAAAGATAAATAATTTAGTATACATATGAAAGTTCATCACGGCAATTGCAAATATGCCAGGACTAACATATTCATGAACTGTACAGGAAAATCTATGCAAATATTTGAAATCTTCAAAATGTGTTGGACGAATCATGGACACTATCTAACCTCTATACACCTCTAAACATTACAAAAGATATATACAAAGCCTAGATTAGCTGTTTGGCAAGAGGACAGCTAAAAGAAATTTATTTAATAACTTTTTACACAGCTAAGTCATAATTGTAGCTCATCAAGAACTTCCGCTTTCACAGAAGTTGTAAAAGAAATTGGATTGGGTATATTCAGAGTCAGATTGACCGAGTTTGGTCCCACTTGATGCCTATTTCCACTAAAATCTAGCTTTGCTCAAACACCCTCCAAGTTCTGGAACATTAAGAGAGGAAAAGATTGTTTCAGATGAGAGACTCCCTTGGAAATTAGGTTCAGCCAGAATGGTCACAACTGGATGACAATAAAATAACACTACGTGCAATACTTCTTATTGTATTGACATACGTTTCTGTTGACAATGGATAGTCTCCCCTTTTTGCAGAATTGGTTTGAAGATAGAACAAAGCAGCCACCTTCTTGGGCAATATGGATCATAGTAGCTTGTCATATCTCCCTTGCTTTGGCTGTAGGTCGAAAATAAATTTCAATGCCTACATATGGCAGCATAAGTATTAAACAAAAGACTGAAAAACTATAGTTTGTAAGGAAACTCAAGAATATAAAGGGAATGCTGAACAACCCGTTTAGACCTTATAGAAACACCTAATTGTGAAAATGGTGAGGAATCATGCTAAATTATTTTACAGATAGCAGCACAAGGTACACAAAAACACACAAAAGAGATTTCTTTGTATCCTACAAGGACAATGTTAAATTGAATGACAAAAGAAAAGACATTAAAATAACACTCACTAGGAGTTCTTTTATTAGTAACTATGACAAGACTGTAAGTAAAAATGACAAAAGGTATACCTTCAGTATATAAAGTCAGTTCTTAGAGAAGACATTCTATTGTTGCGGCAGATGAGGTCACCTATTATCAAGATTGGAGTCTTAAATACAGGCAGCAATGATGTCTCTGCTGAACAGCACACTTCACATTCTGATGCAATTGGCATTACCTTTTGATGTTTTCCAAGATACCAGCCCAGGGAATCGAAAACTAGAATGGCACTAAAGAGTGAGTATCCAGCGCTTTTAACTATTCCCTTCTGGAAGTGGACTTCATATTTACCCATTTAAGTAAAGAACTGTCAACTTTTCAGACCTGCATAAACAAACATTCAACGTGATTCAGTCAAAAAAAGAATAGAATTACATTTTCCAGTGGGTTATATGCGTCACAAGAAAATGCATTACAGTGAGTAATAATAAAGTATTGACTAGGCACAAATTTGTTCAACCTTGATTAGCAATTAGCTACTACCCCTGGTTCTTTTTTGGGTAGACTGCAAAATTAACTTATGTAACCATTGATTAAGCATTCATACCTGTATGTTCTAACTTTTTCCCTAAATTTGTGATGCCTCCCTATATTTTTTCAAATCAGTTTGCAAATTCTCACAAAATAATCATAATTCTATGGCAAGAAAACTGTGTTGTACCTTGTTTCAACTTATCATTGCAATGGGGCTTTTAGTGTAGGAAATACAATTCAAATTGGATAAAAAGCACAGCTACGATATTTTAGATTTTTACTTATAGAAGATTTCATTGATAGAAGTTTTTTTTTTGGTAGAACATTGATAGAACCTTTCAGTCTTATTTCTGAGTAAAATTAAATTTTAAGCCATATTGTATTAAATGAATAATTACAAACAAAATTCGGCTTACAGAGACTTCTGTCCATTGCCTTGTCTGCAATCTGTAGGCTGTTACCCTCCATACAGGGATATGAAGTGGAGCACCCAAACAGGTTGGCCTCGTAGTTAAGACAACAAGACTTGACAATAAGAGAAGACTGAAACAGAAATTTGGAAATACATTAATTGAAGCTTACTATTATATGCTCTCTGCAAAGATTTGTAGCAGGGATTATCTGTGAAATGATTTTAACTATCAATCAAGTTTGCAAGATGGCAAGGCGCTAGACGTATATCTTAGTGCATAACTTGATCTCAGACAAAAAAAAATGCATCAAATTTGAGTTTCAAGTTTCTCTTCTTAATTGGGTTCTTCAATTTCTTGTAGACGTCTGAGGACCGGATATCATAGTTTATGCCATTGATTAGTACCAAAATTTGAACATTCAAAACAAGATATATATATATATATATATATATATATGATCATAATCAGTATGTAAGGGTAATCCTTGATGTGTACCTCATAATCTAGAAAACTGCTGAAGTCACTGCAACAGAGACTTTAAGTTAGGAAACCAAAACATAGGATTTGAACAGCGGACAAATTGTCAGGAATCCTGTATATTTGAGGAGAAAAAGGAGTTATTTCTGATTATATATATAGGAGATAGAAGCAAACTTGGTGAAAAGTGTAAATGCTGGAAAAGCCTACACCTTACTTGATTCATTGTCGAAGTGATACCTAATACACCCAATTGACACTTGCAGGTACATTCAAGTCATGGTTCCAGCTAACCTAAAACCAGAAGTCTTTTAGGAAAAAAAAAAAAAAACTGAAGAAAATAAAATTAGCTTAGCTTGAGAATAAATGTAACTGCAATTATGAAGTAATCCAATGATAAGTAAAACAGCTTACCCAACATTATAATTTGATCTCAAAAGAAAAAAGATGTTAACCTTCTCGTTTAATTTGATTTAAATCTCAAGTTATACTTCCTTATAGTGCACACTGTACAGCAAACCGGACTTTAAGTTTATCTACAAATCTATTTAAAATAGAATAAATAATTTGTCTCTGAGTATTTCACATGTTTAAAACTAACTTCAGATGAATTCATAACATTAATTAACTTTAGAGAAGCTTGAAATATGAATAATGATAGAGACCTATTTAATCCAATTAAAAGGCTCCACTAAGAATACATCAACTAATTTTTCTGTCTTATATAGATCTAGATTATTCAACCAAACTCAGATAACACCCCAATGCAGGGTTAGTATTAAGGGCATTTACTTTTGAAACTCCGAAGAGAATCTAACAAGGAATTGGGAAGGTTTGTTTTCCATTGACTGGATATGAGAATCTTAAGTAATAGGGAAAACTTAGATTTCACAATCTGTAATCCAAGAATAAATCCATGTATGTCGTTAGAAATGGAAAAGAAAAAGAAAAAAGTTTCAAAATGAAAAACATGGAAAAGAGCAAATTAAGAAATGTGTACATGATTCTGAAGAATTCCATATAACACGAACAAGGTCATCAACACTCTCTATTGCAGTCAATTTCCACTGAAATATAAACAAACAATGAATTTGAAAAGATTAACAATTTTAGTGAGTAGTATACAAAGTTGAGAAAAGGAAAAAATATATATTAATAATAAAATTTTTTGGAAGAGAGACAATAGAAGAGAAGAAGAGAACTCACAATTCTTAGTGAGTTTAGGAATAAAAAGTACTGGAATCAATTTGTAAGTCCGCCTTTTGTGATTTCTGGATTATGACCAATCTTTTGTCTGTAATCTAAAACTTCACAAGATTATAAGTTAAAATAAATCCTCAACCACTGTGCCAAATCTTCCACTTAGGTTTCAATTGAGAGGGATCGCACCTTTCTTTACTGGAAGGTAGTGCATTCTTGTTCTTGGGTTTCATTTCTTGAAAAGATTTGAAGCTGCCCCACTATTGTTGCAGAAGTTACAAGAAAACAAACACGTTACTTTCTGAATAAAAAGAAATTAAACATGTTAGCTCTTGCATGAGAACCTCAAATCCACATAGGGTTCCTTGAATTCATAAATTCAAAGGGCTTTATGAAAGAATTTACCCGAAAAGCATGTTCGATCGTGGCCAAAGGCTATGAGTTTTACTCCTAACACCATTTCCCTTCATGTCACCAAATTTCACGCAATTTTGCCGTGATCTCCAACGACTTCTAATAGTACTTTTCTACTTCTTGAATTTACCGCACACTGAATTCTAATGAGCTCTGTTCTACATCACCCACCACTCGAGAAAGGTTCCAACATCATTAACATTTAGTGACTCCAATTGATGATATAAATAGGTATCATTATCTATATAAAAAAAATGAAATGACATTTACTCACCATAAACTTTTGAAGGAATTTACAATAAGTAGGGGAAGAAAATGAATGGTTCCTATCCTTACTGCCCTGACCAAGTTCAGCAGGAAATCTCATATTCCATCTTTTTCCTGCCTTTGCCTTCATCAAGAAGAGCACATTATGGAAAGTATTGATGTAAAGAGTCATTTTTCATTTTTGAATATGACATAGGTGCTTGGTAATTACTGATCCTTAATTGTATTTCAAAATTCTAGCATTATGTTTATTATGCTCAATGCATTCTAACTTTTTCAGAAAAGAGGGCAATTATTGATCAAGTTATTAAAAAGTATATTAGAAAACCTAATGATTGGCTAAAGCTCAAGAACATATAATATTGGGAAAATAAAAATAATTTTGTGGGAATTAAAACTTTCTTGATGACACTTATGCAAGCATTATTATAATAATTTAAAAATAAAATAAAATAAAATAAAAACCCATTTTTATGCTTTCTATTATGTTGGGGGAAGAGCAAGAAAAAAGAAAATAACAAAACCTTCACAATAAAGAAAATTAGACAGCTGAAGTACCCAAACATGTTTGCACAATAGAGGACCTAAGTTGAAAGTACCACATCTTCCTACAGAAACATTATGCCCAAATTATGTGAAAAACTTGAAGAAAGTAAAATGTTATGTAAGAAATAGCAAATAATTTATGAATAAAAATCCTCTATTTTATTCTAATATGAAAAAAAAAATACTAGTATTAGAGAAGAGAGAGAGTAGAAAGTCAGTTTTGGATGGACTTACCACTAGCCTTTCCTGATATCACATAAATTTCAAGATGCTACTAGAAAACCTGAGGCATTACATTTACCGCATCCTTCCTCTTGATGATGTAATAATGTGGTGAGGCGTTGTATGGGTGCACATGCATCAGCTTTGTGCAATCACATAATTCTTATATGCTGCTCCTTAATAGAATCTTCCCCTAGGGCCATCAGCAATCGAAAAAACAATTATAATATATGATAATTTTTCTGAATAACCTTCTCATATGAAAACATTGCGATAGGACATGAACCAAGCACAAAAGATTCCTTAGTTTATTGTTATTAATGTATGTGCTTGAGATTAATATCCAATAATTTGGCATTTATTTTATTGAGCTAAATCACTAGTCTAGTTTATTGTAATTAACATATGGAAGAGTATAAAGCTTCAAGCTCCTCAAAATCTGAACCCATCATGAATAAGGTACTTTTATATGATATTGAAATCTCAAATGCTAAGAGGTCGACTCTTGGTGGGATGGCAAGTGCTTTTCTCCAAAACGATAAGTCATGAGTTCGAGTTTGGGAATTACAAAAAGTGTGAGCTTTGTGCATTGAGTACGATTTTTTTTTGTTTTAATCTCAAATGCTCAATTTAATTAGCTAGATTTTAAATTTTCTATAGGGAAAAGCTTAATATATACACACCCTTGGTTGTCAATGATTAAATGGCTGAATAAAGAAACAAAAAATTTTGCTAAATTCATAAGAGAGACAAAACATGTCAACAGTTTTAGTTAGAAAAAACTAAGAAAAAAAAATGAGGTTGGAGATGATTTACTAAGTTTAGTTACCTTCAAGTCTAAATTTTATTATTACAAAATGGTGGTCTCAATTGTTGGGATATGAACAAAATGAGATTTCATGTGTTCTTGGCCCAGTTGACTAATAGAATACAACCAACACTAATGCCAAAATAATTTCATAAGAATACTGGGAAAATTTTTTCTTCATCTTTTTCTAAATAAAAAGTTAGAGAATGTCGTAGAAAAAATAATAGCGAAGAAGGGATCTTTGGAATGAATGGTATATTATTTGGAATGAATTAATACTTCATAAACAAGAAGATATGTGAAAAACTTACCAACTTTGACGAACTTCTATTAAACTCCATAAAATTAATTAAATGTTCTTCCAACTGAATATAACATGGTTTGGACTGCATATCAAGGCAATGATTTAATTCATAAAATAAGAAATAGATTAAAAATAAGATCAGAGGAAAGCAAACAAAGAAAGGAAGACATTAGGGAAATTATGAATGTAATTAGTTGATTTGAAGTAGAGTATCAGAGAAGAGAAGAGGATTAAGTTTGAGATAACTGACCACACATTGTTGTGATAATATATGTGTGAACTTCAAACAGCATCCTCTTTAATTCATTCCTCATCATTGGACCAGAATTGGTCAATAACTCTCAGCACTTCTATCATTTATCTTGAGGCAGTTATGAATGAATAGGTGTTGCAATTTGGTGAGCTGTTACATGGCATCCACTTTAGGCCAGATGAAAAAGGTTCTTGCGTCCAAATAAGTACAAAGTGTTGAAGAGAGAAAAGGTTGCCCAACCACTCTGGCAAATTTTACATTCCATAATTTCAACAAATTTACTAAATAATAGTTGAAATAAAGAACCACCAAAGGATAGATGTTGTTAGAAGGGTGAAATCAGAGGAAACGAAAATGAGATTTGGGGGAACTCACCAATTTTTGATGAACTTCAACCAGATAACACTCAAATCAACACTCCATTAGACCGGGAGCAATCATTAACCATTCTGGCAGCAACCAATAAAAAATATCCAGCTTTTACTGTAAAGTGAGCATAATATGGTAATAACTTCTGGCAAATTATCGACCACTCTGAATAACACCGGAGAGCATCTCTTTAGTAAGGGATTAGATCTCTTCCTTTGCTGCCCAAAAGTAGCATTCTTGTACCCAAAATTCAGCTCTTGAAGAGAGAGAAAAAATTTAATCATGCACCAAATCAGAAGCTTCCATTGAGAGCTCATCTGCACAGCTCAAAAATATGACGCCTTAAACAAAGAATGCACCTAGATGTCAAAGTTTGGCTGATTGAAATCAGGGCTTTAGAATGGTGAAGAATCCTGTGCCAAATCAGAAGCTACGGTTGGCTCTTATATCAAAGAAATACTATGTACTACTAGTGGCTTAAATATTTTGAAATATTGTCTAAGGAAGGATGCATTGCCATGAACAAGATTTACAAACTAGATGCACACAATATAGATACAACGCTACCAAGATTTACAAACTCACTTTTTAAAATTTTTGAATTTGAAGTATTAGAAACAGATAATTTTTTAATTTAAGTATTATAAACAAAGAATCATGCTTGCATTTTGACATGTTGGAAAAGAAATAATGCCTTGGACAAAAGTAGAAATTTAAGTACCTGAACTTGTGTGTTAGATAAATACATTTCAGCCCCCAATTGGATAACAACCATCAAATAACCTAAATATGTGAAAGTGAGTACATGCTGGGACAGAAAAATGAGAAATCTAAAAGAGAAAAGGAAGAACATGAATTGTTCCTATCCTTACTGCCCTGACTTAGTTCAGCAGGAAATATTATATTCCATCTTTTCGCTGCCTTCACTTTCATCAAGAAGAGCACATTATGACTAGTATTGCTGTAAAGTGTCTATTTTTCATTTTTGAATATGACATAGGTGCTTGGTAATTAGCGATCCTTAATTGTATTTCAAAATTCTTGCATTATGTTTATTATGCTCAGCGCATTCTAACTTTTTCAGAAAAGAGAGCAATTATTGATCAAGTTGTTAAAAGTATATAAAAAAATCTAATGATTCGCTAAAGCTCAAGAAAATATAATATTGGAAAAATAACAATAATTTTGGGGGAATTAAAACTTTCTCGATGACACTTTCATTCATTATATTATGTTGGGGGAAGGGCAAGAAAAAAGAAAACAACAAAACCTTCACAAGAAAGAGAATTAGGCAGTTGAAGTACCCAAACCTGTTCACGCATTAGAGGACCTAGGTTGAAATACTACCACGTCTTCCTACAGACAAATAATGCCCAAATTATGTGAAAAACTTGAAGAAAGTAAATATTTTATGGAAGCAAAAGAAAAAAAATTATGAATAAATTTTTTCTATTTTATTCTAATATGAAAAAAAACATTTCTAGTATTAGAGAGGAGAGAGTAGAAAGTCAGTTTTGGATGGACTTACCACCAACATTTCCTGATATCACATAAACTTCCTCAGCTTTGTATGGGAGCACATTCATCAGCTTTGTTCAATCATAAGTTAATTAATTGTTCTTCCAACTGAATATAATAGAATTTGGCCTGCACATCAAGGCAATATATTTAATTAATAAATAAGAAATAGATTAAAAAAGATCAGAGGAAAGCAAATAAAGAAAGGAAGACATTAGGGAAATTGTGAATGTAATTAGTTGATTTAAAGCAGAGTATCAGAGAAGAAAAGAGGATTAAGTTTAAGATAACTGACCACACACATTGTTGTAATAATATATGTGTTAACTTCAAACAGCTTCCTCTTTAATCCATTCCCTGTCATTGGACCAGAATTGGCTGATACTCTCAACACTTCTATCATTTAACTTGAGGCAGTTATGAATGAATAGGTGTTGCAAATTGGTGAGCCAATACATGGCATCCACTTGCATCCAAATAAGTACCAAATGTTGAAGAGAGAAAAGGTTTCCCAACCACTCTGCCAATTTTACAGTCAATATATAAACAAATTCAGTAAACAGTAGTTGAATTAAAGAAACAAGAGGGGTAGATTTTATTAAAAAGGTGATATCAGAGGAAAAGAAGATGAGATTTTGGGGGAACTCACTAATTTTGATGAACTTCACTCAGATAGTAATTCAACAACCGTCAACCATTCTGACAGCAACCAACAAGAAATATTCAGCTTTTACCGTAAAGTGAGCATCTCTTTAGTAAGGGATTGGTCCACTTCCTCTGTTCCCTGAAAGCAGAATACTTGTACCCAAAATTCAGATCTTGAAGAGAGAAAAAGTTAACCCTGTGCCAAATCAAAAGCTACCATTGACGCCTCATATCTGCAGCATAAAGATCCTCAAAATTTGACAACTCCAACTAAGAATGTGCTTTGGTGTTAAAGTTTGGCTGATTGAAAACTGGGGCTAGAATGGTGAAGAATCCTCTGCCAAATCATAAGCTACCATTAACACTTACATCAAAGAAATGCTAAGTAGCACTAGTGGCTTATATATTTTGAAATATAGTCTAAGGATGCATTGCCATGAACAATATACACTACATATATCAGAAAACGAACACAAAATAGATGCAACGCTACCAAAATTTACAAACTCATTTTTTATTTTTTTTTATTTTAAGTATTAGAAACAAATAATTTTTGAATTTAAGAATTATAAACAAAGAATTACGCTAGCATTTTGTTATGTTGGAAAAGAAATAACACCTGAACTTAGCCCCCAATTGGATAACAACCATCAAATAACCTAAATTTGTGAAATAGAGTATATAAAAGAGAAGTGGAAGAATAGGAGATGGACTTACCACATTGTTTTTGTATTACTTTGACCAAAAACATCTTCAACTTCTCAATTTGGTGAGCGGCCCTTGGATTTTGATCATTTGCAGCTCTTGAAGAGAACTTTCCTTTCTCTTTCTTTTTTTCCCTGTGAGAGAATTAAGGAATAAATCAAATTAAAGAAAAAATCTATGCGTAATCTTTGATAATTGTCTGTTTGATTAATTCAATATGAGAAAACTTACCACTCTGATCTGTCTTGGACCAATATGCACAACTACCCTTTAATCCGTTTTCAGATGAGAGAGATATTTGGAATATGGGCAATTTTGAGCCACTCTGCGCCGCTTCCCTTCACACATCTTTCCTTTAATTTGGGGCATAAAATAATATTTAAATGGATGAGGTGTTGCATGGCTCCCGCTGTTGGCAGATACATCAGGTTCATGCAATTGATAAGATGCAAGCTTCGAAGAGAAGAAAATTTGCCCAACCACTCAGGCAAAGCTTCAATCTGGTCAAAATTCTCTATCCAGAGGTGTGTTAGGGCAGTAAATCGTTGAATATCTGCTGGGAGAGAGTTGAGTTTAGCCCATCCAAACAATGTTAGTTCTTCAAGGGATGCGTGTTGGATGGAACTGAGACTAGGGAAAGCATCCAACTCCTCACAAAACCCACCAATAGTCAAAGACTTCAAGCGGGTGAGGCAGTCTAACCCATCTGGCAAACCCATCAATCTTTTACAATATCTAATTGTTAAAGAGGAAAGTGAATGCAAATCCTGTAGATTTGGAATTGATATCAGATTAGGACACTCATTTATCTCCAATGACGATAGAGATATACATGATTGAAGACCAATTGGTAGAACTTCATCACTACACGATATCACTAGGGTTTTAAGAAGTAACGCCACACCTTTTATACTTGGAAAGGACCTCAGATTAGGACAATATCTTACCTCGAAATTCTCAAGAGAACGAAGGGTGTGCAGTCCATCCGGCAAATAACTCAATTTCTTACAGTTTGATATTTGCAGTGACCGAAGAGAAGTGTAGAAGCCCCATACATCCCCATGTGGTGATAGGGATACCAAATCATGACATTCCTCTATCCTCAAAGACATAAGACTCGAATTATTTTTCAATAACTGCTCTGGCAAAGAAGCAAGTTCTGAAATTCCCCAAATATCGAGGGACGTTAGTGTGGTAAGCTTGCTGCTAATTTTTTCAAATGTCGTGCTATTTGTTCCGGAAATAGCTAATTTCTCAAGAGAAGGAAAATGACATGGAGCACTTTTCAGTTGCTCACAGTGCTTAATGGTCAAATTCTTAAGGCAAGGAAACACCGTTCCCGTTGTTGTTGGCTCCATCGCATCCGTCCATTCAACTAGATTTGGCATGCACCACAGTTGAAGACTTTTCAAACACGGGAACAATATTTTGTCGCAACCACCATCATTATAGTTGCCGTAAAACTCGGTTCCTATAGATCTTACATTATCCATCCCTCTTATATCAAGATCCCTAAGACAAGGTAGAAGCCCCAGAGAGGGAAGAACCTCACATTTCTTGCAACCAATTAATTTGATATTAATCAAATTGTCATATAGCAAAAAGCCATCCCTTGCATCATGACTTGTCAACATCCATGATGGGAATTTCTCCCCTCCAAAACCATCAATTGTTAAGCTCTTCAAATATCGGTGAGGTTGGAGTCCTTCCAACACCTCTTCATCATTATTGTGGTTGCCTTCTCTTCCCCAACTCCAGTAAAATCTCAACTTGTATACTTTGACCTTTTCTACTAATTTGGCATTTTTGGAGGCTTCTTTATCTTTCACATGCTCTAGCCTACGAATGTCTAATTTTCCTTTTAGTTGATTTAAGCGTCCCAATTCTTCAATCTGAAAACCTCTGCCTTGACCCACAACGAAAGATTGCAAAGTTTGCAGACAAGTCAACTGCCCTAAGCCTTTAGGTGTTCGCCCAATTTCATAACCATTAAAATAAATATGTCTCAAATTAATCAAATTTTTTAGATCTTCTGGAAGCTCTTTGAGATTATTACAACCTTTAACTCTTAAAGTTTGCAAATTGTAAAGCTTGGTGATGGCCTTTGGTAACACTTTGATGTAGACACTAGAGATGTTGAGAAGTCTCAAATGTATTAATAGGCCAATTGAACTTGGCAATTCTTTTATACTATTTCCATATAATTTTAAAACACGTAAGCATTCAAAATTGAATATTGTGTTGCCAAGTGCAGCATTTTCTGAAATAAATGTGCGCAATTTCCAAACACCATCTTTTAAAGATGGAATTCTTGGTATTCTTTTGCCTTTAGATTGGATCACCAACCGTCGTACAGGGCTGATACCATCTACTAAATCCTCATTTAAAATTAGGATCTCTGATTTTGAAACTAGGAAAGCAAGATCATGTACCAAATCATGCATCTTGCATATGATAATATTATCATAATCATCATTTTCCTCATCTTGGAATAAGGAATTCGCCAACAAAATATCAAAATACATGTTGCCAATATCCTCCATCACCAAACAACTTCCTTGATTTGGTTGAAGGAAACCTTCAGCCATCCAAAGTTGAATTAATTCTTCCTTGTTAATCTCATAATCTTTAGGGAAAATTGAACAATACGCAAAACATTGTTTAAGAGATGGTGATGGAAGATGATCAAAGCTCAATTTTAATATTGGTAACATTTCATTGCTACCATGTGGAGAATTCAAAATTTCATTGTTTAGAAGTGTTAACCATTCACTTTTCTCTTTTTTACGACACATCGTCCCTCCTAGGACTTTTGCAGCTAATGGGACCCCTCTACATTTTTTGGCAATATCCCTTCCAATAGCCTCTAAATCTGGAGTTAGTGAAACTCCTTCATTAAAAGATACTTTTTTCTTGATTATGGACCAACATTCATCTTCTGATAGTTCTTTCAAGTTAATAACTTGTGGAAGTGTCTTTGTAATTTTTGCCACATCTTCTTTGCGAGTAGTTAAAATAATGCTATTTCCCGCATTCGGATTAATTCCTAACAAACAACTCCTTAAATTATCCCATTTTACAGATTCTTCATTCCATACATCATCAAGTATGAGAAGATATCTTTTGCCTTGCAACTCCTTTTTTAGGCATTCTAATATTGTATTCTTATTTTCTAATGCACTTGGCTTCTCGGTAAGGGATTCTAGAGCCTCTCTCAAAATTCTTTTATCATTGAAATCATCAGAGACACATACCCATATTGTCTTATCAAAATGTCTCTTTACTAGCTCGTGATTGTACACGAGTTTTGCTACAGTTGTCTTCCCCAAACCTGCCATTCCTACAATAGGAATGACCGAGAGTTGTTCATTGGTTGCACTTAGCAGCAAGTTTACTATTTCTAAGACATGATTTTCCCTTCCTACAATTTCTGAATGATCAACAAAGGCGTCTGTCTCTCGGTTTGGGATTATCTCAGGATTTGCATTTACTAGTTTTGCTCTAGTAAGTCCAAATCCATTTGCTTCTTCATTAATCTTTTTTAGCGACTCGCTAATGGTCTTAACTTTGTTAGCCATCTTGATACGAAATGCAATGGGATTTGAAAACGAAAAGAAGAAGCATACCTTTCTTTTGATTTGATTTCGGATCTCTACCTTTCGCCGGAGAATCTCGTAAGCAAGCTCATCCAGCACGTCATCAGCATCATAAGCAAGGTCTTTAAGCCTCTGCAGCCAGTGCTTCACCGACAGGTCAGTCACTTGCTTTCTCTCTGCATCAGCCAACACATCTTGGATCATCTCCACTGACTGACGAAGCTGTGTTAGCTCGTCCTTGAAACCCCAAGCAAGATTGATCTGCTCAGTAACAAGTGGAATCACCTTGCTTAGTATTTCCTTAGCAACATCAGTAACGATAGCCTCAGCCATGTTTTCTCTGGTACGTAATCAGGTAAAAATCAGAAATAAGCTAGAAGTATTTGGAAACTATAGAGGATTCAGGATAGTAAAGACTATTTATATAGCTAGAAGTATTTATAAACTAACATCAAAAATACTTTGCGTGCGAATCTGATTAAACTGTTGCGTGCGAATCTGGTTTCTCAAGAAAAAAAAAAAAAAAAGTTTTTTCTGGTACCATTCTTGAGTCTTACACTCCCACTGCACTGTTTGTAGGCCCGCCTATTACGTTCGTCAGTCTCTTTTATCCATATTGGAGCCTTTATGAAATGGGTATATCATATCACTAATATCAGCACAATTCAGCGAGGGGTCTAGTTCGATCATCATTAATATATTTATGGGCTTCAGCAAAGTATATATAATTATATATTGCCAAATTCAAAACACATATGTAGTCAGACGTGGCAAATCAGTTGGGTTGTGTGAGTTCAAGTCGGGTCAATTGAGTTTGGGTAACAACGGATCATAGGTCGGGTCATTTGGGTTACGGGTTGGGTCAGATCGATCATATTTTTTCATATGAATTTTATAAAAAAAATTGCATTTGTCATTTGGTAAGTCATGCAGCAAATTACTTAGTTTAAATTCAACTCATGTCATGAGTTCTCTTATTGGATCAACAAAGAATAAACTTTGTTAATAGGAGGAATAGGATCCATTAAAAGAACTTGACCTCAAATTTGACTAAAAGATTCATTCAACCTATGAGTAACTGCATAACTGAATCACGATGCTGAAGCTCATTGATTTTCTCATTCACATTGCATATACATTTACCACATGAACAGCAAGGGAATGGGCTAAAATTCTGGATTTCATCCCAAAGAATTGTTAACTGAGTAAAGTAATCACTCACAGAAATAGCACACAAAAGAAGAAATTATTTTGACAATCAATCAGCATGTAAGATGGCATTTCATGAAAATGTAACAGTGCAGTAAAGTTTAGATGTTGCTGAAACAAAGGGCTCGAGGTTAGCCAACCATAACCCAAAAAGAAAAAAAAAAAAAAAAATTCAATAAGTGGATGACTTGTTAGAATTTGGTTGATTAGAAAAGATCCAATGCTAAGTAAATAGGAGATGGAAGAAACCATGGTGTAAAAGCTGGAAAACTTAGACTCACCTGATATTTTGTTGATTAACTAAGAAACATTTGCAGATATAAACGCAGTATTTTTCCTATTAACCAGCAACCAGAAATTTGACACGGCTTAAAAAAAGTAGAAAAAACTCAGAAAGAGTAATATGGCTTACCAAAAATTTTGTGAACAGAACTTGATATCAGACAGAAAATGCCTAGGCTCTCTTGAGGAGGTGCATAAAACACCTAAACAATCAGCCATGTCCAACAGAAATCTATTTTTAGTCTTAACGTACAAGGCATTAAACGACAATTGTGATACTTGGGATTCACCAAATAAAACATTCATGAAAGCTTACCAAATATTAGTACCACAATTTTGTCAAATATGAATATCTATCATTGAGCTCAATCTCCAGCCTCAAACTGTCAAAGAGAAAATCTCAAAGGTGCATATTTCGTTCCAAATCATAGAAAATGAATAAATTAAAAATTAAAAAATTAAAAACATAGATAAAGATAACTTTATAAAGCCTTCAAGAATTCAAGATCAGTGACAATCAATTTGCCACCAAATTTGAAATTTAAGAAAGAAGAATGAATTTGGGGAGGAATATTAGAAGAGAAAGGAGGGTGCATGACTTATGAAGATCAGTTATCTACACACACGAAGTCATTTCGTTCCATTTCATTATAATCACAGTTTCTAAAATATCAAGAAATTTAGAAAATAGCACACAAAATAGAGAAATCCTGAAGATTAGATTTTGTTAAAAGGGACCAAAGTGGACCGAATGGACCAAAATAATATTCAAAGTTTCTGAAATATCAAGAAATTTAGTAAATAGCACACAAAATAGAGAAATCATGAAGATTAGATTTTGTTAAAAGAGACCAAAGTGGACCGAATGAACCGAAATAGACTAAAACAGACCAAATGGACCGAAGTGTGACCAAATGGAACAGGAGTGGACTGAAGTGGACTGAGCTTGACCAAATGGACCAAAATAGACCGAAGTGGACCGAATAAACCAAAGTGATGCTACTAGTGTGGTTGGGACTAGATTATAAGTTAGCTATTTGCTTTTTAATTTTTATGTACAGCTTTTCAAAAATTCATTTTTTCTTACTTTTTTAAAGTACAAGTATATTTTAATACACTTTTAGCAAAAAGCTAAATAAGAATAGGAAGAATAGAAAAAATCTCTCTTGTTTTTCTTTGCTCTCACACACACAAATTATCTCTCTCAAAGGCAGCAACACTTTGTACTCTCCTTTCTATTTTCTTCTTCATGCATGGCTCTCTCTCTTAGCTGTCTTCTTTTTTTGAGCAGCTTCCTCTTGGCTGCTCTCTCAATTCACTTGTGTGTTCATCTTTTTTAGCAATACACGCATGCCTTTTATATAAAAGCATGCCCTCACACTCTTAATTCAATTAGGAGTAGGAATCTTGATACACCACGTACAGTACTTAGCAAGGAATTAGGACTCCTTACTATTCAAGCCTGTCACAAACTCATTAGAGAGTAGTGATTAGATGCGGCTAGACTCCTAGGAACACACAAAGTATATACTGACCATGTTCTCTTATTTCAACTTGATATAGGAGTCTTCATCACTTTGGCTTTTATTCTTCATGGGCTAGACTATGGTGCATATGCATCCAACAATCTCCCCCTCTAGCCCACCAATGGGAGGAGACCTTCATTCTATCTCTTCAATTTAATTCTGTGTAAGTCAAGCCAACACAAGGCTTAACCTTCTTCATTATTTTCACCAATACTGAGAATACCTCATCAACGTCAATGCCTTTCATTCTCAAATAATTAATCTCATCTTGGATTTCTTTAATCCAATCTCTTGGCTCCCCCTCATTAGAAGTCCAACTATTCTTGAAGCTAACAATTCAATGTTCTCCAGTAGTCCTCTTCTCGTGAGGGTCAACAATCTCTAGTGGAGGATATTGCTCCCCTTGCTCAAGACTTCCAAGGTCTTTCACTTCATCATCATCCAATGTAGCCTTAGCATCTTCATATTCTTCATCACCTATCACTTCCTCTTCTAAAACACTATTAAGCAATGAGAATTTCACCCTTTTGACATCATTACCAATCTTAACTCTCAATTGTGGAGTTTTCTCAAAATCTTTAATCTCATTGAACTTCTTCTTACAAATTTTCACATGAGTCCTGTGCATACCGCAACATGCATGTCCTCTTGCTACAACCAATGGCCCCTTAGTAAGTTTCCATCTTCCATTACCAAGGTAGTTACAATAACCAGCTCAATCCATAGTCAATGTAGAAAACACATTCATCCTTAAATCTGGAACATGTCGCACATCCTGCAACGTCATAATGCTACCAACATTTGTTTTGATGCACACATTACCAATTCCCACAATTTTTGAGTAACCCATCTTCATTGTACCAAAATCTCCTACTTTGTACGTGGTAAACAACCCGTTCATAGGGATAATATGATGGGGGTCTGCAGAATCAACAACCCACTCAACGTCATTATTAGCAACATGCTTACACTTTTGCTTTTTAATAGAGAGCACCACAACATCCTCAACAATCACAGTAGTTGTAGTATTTTTCTCACTATCATTCTTTTCATATTTTCCTTTATTTTGTTCCTTATTCCAATGCCAACAATCTCTTCTTAAGTGATCCTTTTTCCCATAATGGAAGCATTCTCTAATTTCCTTGAATTGAGATCCATCTCTTGATTGTGACCTACCATTGAATTTTCAATCATTAGGTCATTTGCTTCTACCTCTACTCTTGTTCTCCGTGACAAAATCTTGATCTTGTGCATTGTCTATATTCGCATCTCTCCTGCGAACCTCTTGAGAGATTTTGAAGCTTGAAGGATGAACAACAATGGCAAATGAGCAAAACAAACAGAGATGAAAGAAGAGAGAGAGAGAGAGAGTAAAACAAAAAAGAGAAATATGAGAAATTGGTTTCTATTTCATCAAGCTTAACCAAAAATGCATAGCACCTACTCTATTTATAGATTAAGTACATTACAGATTGAGCATTCCAAAGAGCACAACTACTCTTAACAAACTCAAAACTAATTCCAAATTATACTTCATAAATTCCGAAATGACAGCCTGGCTTGAGTGACAGTTAGAGTTGGAACCATAACCGTATAATTTCAACAGAGAGAGTACTCCTCGCATTAGATAGCCTTTAGGAGAGATGACTCCAAAATGGCACCGTTGAACACTTATAACAGGTAGATATAAAACGGCACCATTCCAATAAGTTGAACGACACCGTTTCTTCTTAACTTAGTTACTTTCTTTAACTAAGACACAAAACGACAACGTTTTAGTCTAAGAGCCGTTAGACATAACACTAGCCGTTATGAGTCTTCTTCTTCTATTTTCAATTTTTGAGTTTCATGCTTCCTTTAACACCTCTTCACTTAAAATCAAATCTCAAATATCATTATATTTGAGTTTGTTTTTCCCTGCAGAATTACTCACTGCCATTCTCATAACTTCCCAACTGTTTGGTAAAGAAGCCAAAAGAATCAATGCACGAACCTCATCATCAAATTCAATTTCCACCGTGGATAATTGATTTGTGATTGTATTGAACTCATTCAGATGGTGCACTACAAGAGTGCCTTCTACCTTCTTCAGATTAAATAACTTTTTCATCAGATACACCTTGTTGTTAGCCAACGGCTTTTCATACATGCTAGACAAAGCCTTCATCAAATCCACTATGGTCTTTTCTTTCACAACATTGTGTGCAACTGATCTTGATAGAATTAATCGAATAACTCCCTGTACCTATCTATTAAGAAGGTTCCAGTCTTCATCCTTCATAGTTTCAGGTTTCATCCCCAAAAAAGGTAGATGCAATTTCTTCCCATAGAGATAATCTTCAATCAGCATCCTCCAATACCTGAAGTCTGTTCCATTAAACTTCTCAATTCCTGAAGCCTTGCCTTCTACTCCAGCCATCACTTCCACTCTAACCTGGCTCTGATACCACTTGTTGAGTCCCAAATAACATTATCAACAATATTAGCAATCCGAAATAACAATCACACACAAAAAAACAAATATTTATGTGGAAAACCCTTTCTCTTTGAAGGGAAAAATCATTGAACAAATTTCGAATAATTTCACTATTATCAAATCAATTACAATAATTCTTATATATGTCTTACAGCTAAAGAAAAAATCTCTCTTGTTTTTCTTTGCTCTCAAACACACAAATTATCTCTCTCAAAGGCAGCAACACTTTGCACTCTTCTTTCTATATTCTTCTCCACTCACAGCTATCTCTCTCTTGGCTGTCTTCTTTTTTTGAGCAGCTTCCTCTTGGCTGCTCTCTCAATTCACTTGTGTGTTCATCTTTTTTAGCAATTTCATATAAAAGCATGCCCTCACACTCTTAATTCAATTAGGAGTAGGAATCTTGGTACACCACGTACAGTACTTAGCAAGGAATTAGGACTCCTTGCTATTGAAGCCTATCACAAACTCATTAGAGAGTAGTGATTAGATGCAGCTGGGCTCCCAGGAACACACAAAGTACATACTCACCATGTTTTCTTATTTCAACTTGATATAGGAGTCTTCATCAATTCGGCTTTTATTCTTTATGGGCTGGACTATGGTGCATGTGCATCCAACACACAGTGTGTGCCAAATGAGGAGCCTGATTCTAAATGAACAAGGGGTGATTGAGCCTAGCTTTATGCAGATGAGGCTGCAATCGCCTCTCCTCATGGACCTATAAGGCATATAAGCATGTACCATGGACCAAACTAGATAATAGGCCAGACTAAGAATTTCGACAAGAGAAGAAAGATTTTTTCTCAAAAAAAAAAAAAAAAAATGAGAAGAAAGAATTGGTCTTAGCAATGAGTTGTACAAGTTACAACCCAACCCAGTTTTCACTCCTATCTTTGCTTTTTAATTTTTTATCAAGTGCCAAGTTCAATACAATCTGATAATTGTTTCTTTGACTACCATAGAGAAAATTTGAACTATGGAACATGTATTTTGTTGACAAGAACTTCCTCAATTCATACTTAGGAGCTCAGGATAAGATGCCTGCATATTACATGTACAAAATGTTACAATACAGCTTAGTAGCATAGGCATATCTATAGTTCAAAATTCAAATTTTATCAGGAGTCCCCCAAGGGACGGAAAGATGGGAGTAAGCATACTGGTCCTTGGTAATTGGTGGCAACATAAATTATATCTACCAAGGCAGAACTAACATTTTAAGAATAAGGTGTTCAAAGTAATAACAAATATAAAAATCGAACTAATTTAAAAAGTTCTTATGAAAAATATGAAGAGTTTGGCTGGGCCCAATCATTTATTTTTTGTTGTTGAAAATGTTAGATAAATTTAAGGGTGAAATTCTAATTCTTGAAAAGTTTGGGGGAGCCATGGCCCCCAAGCTTAAGTATGTAGTTTCTCTCCTCTACCAACAATACTAACACTCATAATTGGGTCCAAAAAGATGACAATGGAGTGAAATAATTCCTTTAGAATGACAATAGACACTTGTAAGATGGATGTTCCAAAAAACAAAACAAACAAACAAATAGGGACAAGATTCCAATACAGTGTAAGCAAGCATGCTAATAGAAGCAAATCTATTAAATGTAAAGGAACAATAATTGAGAGCAAGCATGCTTCCAAAATAGAAGCAAACCTAGTAAGTGTCAAGGAAGAATTTCATATGATCAGATAACTTCATATAGAACAGGAGTGCTAATTTTGAGGTGGCATGGATTATACTTCATGGACATCGATCATGGGTTCAACCCTTAATTGTCTCTCAAAAATGAAGATTTGATTCGACTAATGATGTTTGTTCCCCTAAATTTTTTTACATAAGGTGGCCACTTATTTTAATAAAATGGGAAAAATAAGAAAAATAATACATTCCTTTATTAATTGGATTATAAAAAATTCACGTCTTTTTGTTTTTTAATGAACAAAAAATGGGTAGAAGGCGACCAGCATGACAATTCTACCTAAGTGTGACCATAGCTCAGTGCATCTTGTACATCTCCCAAAGACCACTAAACCACACTGCTCGGTGGTTCAAAAATTCACATCTTATTAGAATATAAAAAGCAAAATTACATAACTTTGTTTCTAGTTTCTAGATATAATCTAAAAAAAATTACTTGGCTTTAAGCCCTATTTACATTCTAAAAACATTTAAAAAAAAAACATATAATTTCTTTCACTCTTTATGCATTCTGTCCATTCAATACATACACAGATAAGAAAATGACAGAACAACAACATACGCAATATCACTGCCAATCTCCTATTGGGAGTAATCGCAAGATGAGATAATGTCAGAATGACCAAATGCAACAAGATGCTTCTCAAGTAAATAAATTGGAATTAAACATGCAGACTCTTGCATGTTCGGCTTTAAATATGTTACAAAAAAACTTAAAGCTAGTTTTTAAGCAAAACCCAATCACACAACATTTTTTTAACTGCTGATTTTTTTTAATTTTTTATTTTAGATGTAAAGTTTCAATTTATGACATTTACTTCTAATGATTACTCATTTATCATTTACCATTAAATCAGGACACCAATTAATGTTTGGTGTAAGCAAGAATAGAATTTCAAATCTCTTATCCAACGATTTGGTATGTGTGCAAATTAAACATATTTTCCTTCTAATAAGAAAATTTTAAAGGACATTTGGCTCCTTTGGTTCCTGTGCTTTTTTTTTTTTTTAAATAAAAAAAAAAGGGATAGAATTCATGTTACGAACTTTGTTTTTGTGGGAAATTTAATATATTATACAAGAAGGGAAGTCACAAACACGTTTCCATTTGAAGTACCACAGGAAAGTTCTTCACCTAATAGTACTTTCCAAATTTCCTCATGAGACAATAAAAATAACGTAAAATAAAACCTAGGCATTGACATGTACCGATGTACGTGACAATTTACATTGATTATTTTCACCTAACCTTTGACAATGTATCAACAAATGTTTGACTTTACAACACAGAAAGTTCTAAAGGACATACCCTGCATTTATTAACCCATTTTTATCACCGTATCTTCTTTATCATTTGAATCATTTCTTGGAATGCTGACCGACTTCCCATACCTTATAATTTTGCTAGACTTTATAATCATCATTAATTTAATTAAATTAACAAGAGGAATTCAATCTTAATTCATTCTTAATATTTAGGATCCTAAATAGTTGAATGAATTTACTAATCATATATAATATATAGCCTAAAATGTAAAATGCATCCTCTAAATTTGACTAAAATTTATTTTAGTCCTTTAACTTTACACTTATTTAATTAAATTCTCTAAATTTCAAAGTTATTTAATTCAGGTTTTTGTCCAATTTTATATAAAAAAAAATTTGTTAAATATGCAATTAACTAATAAATTATATATTTTAAAAAAAATTCTTACATAAAAATCTATAATTTTTTTTTTCATCTAAAAATAATTTTTTAAGGAAAATTTTTAACAAATTCAACATAATATCTTAATTGAATAAATTTGAAACTTAGAGTACTCAATTGAATAAAAGTAAAGTAAGATGACTGAAATGAATTTCAATTAAACTTAGAGGGTGCAGTTTACATTTTAACCTATAATATATTATAACTCTATCTAGGACACAATTTTTTTCACAACTTATTAAGGTGGTAATTTGTAAGTGGTAGACAATTACTTTCACATGAACATACCACTAACACTACTTTTATTTCCACCACTCATAATCTATCAATAGAATATGTGAGAGTAAGTTGTATTACTAAACTTATTAGTATATTAAAATGGAAACTCAATTAATAATCCAAATTAAGATTCTAATTGTACTTTAATAAGAGTAATATTAGAGATACAAATTTTTTACAAACTGCTGATGTATGGTGAGTAGTTATTGGTAAATGAAAAAGTGATATTAATGGTAGACGTAGATAAAAACCAATAAAAAGCTAGTCAAATTAATAGTTTGTAGAAGTGTTATAAAATAGTTTGTGGCTGTAGCATTACTCCTCTAATAATGTGTCTAAGTGTTTTTTTTTTTTTTTTTTTTTTTTTTTTGAGAATTGTGTCTATGTTTATTTAATTATACAATATACTAATGTTAGATTTTAAATGTACTCCAATTTCATATCAAGTGTCTTTCTAGATATATTGTCAATTACATTTACATGTAAATTCATGCATCTAAAATTATAAAAATATAAACTTGGGCTAAATTTAAATTTATTATACTTCTATATAATACTATAAATGTGTTTAGTTCCTTACCTATTACATAGAAACATTATAAATATAATTGTGGTTATTTTTAATTGCACATTTTTGTATATGCACTAATTTTAAGTTAGTCATCAACTAATTACAAGTTTATCATCCCTCTTGAGTCATTTTATGTTCATATTAACCTTCAGATTAAACAAATAATTAATTTTTCAATTAAAATACCTAATTAGTCATTGAATTTTTATTCCATGCACTAAAAAGTACATCCTTCTCTTGGAGTTGAGCCAATGGGTCTTTAATACTTCATTAATTATAATTAATTCTTTTAATAATCAATTATAATTACTAATTTATTATTATGACTTGTCTTAAATTATTTAAAATTAAGCATGTGCTTTAATTCACATACATGATCTTATAAATCACTAAGTAATGGATTAAAGAAGGTTCCTCCAACTTGATTCGGAGAAACACTTTATCTAAAATAAAAGTAAATTGTAATTTTCTAAAGAAAAAAAAAAGTTTTTGAATTTTCTATTATTAAAAAAATTTCAGTTTTTCATTTTCAAAAAATTATTTTTTGAGTTACACACGTACACTTACACATCTCCAAACCCCTTTTTTTTATTATGAAAACAACAAAAATAATTGTTGTTTTGAATATTGGAAACAGAATTAAATTGAATCAATCAGGAAACAACAAAAACAAAAACAAACTCACAGTTGTTGTAAAAACAGAATTTGATTAAATACAATATATTAGTTAGATTAAATTAGTTTTTTTTTTTTGGGTATTTTACTAAAAAATCCAAAAAAAAAAAACAAAAAATACACGTCACACATTGCATTCGCTCTCATATATCAACAAAATTAACCAACCTAAAAAGGAGAAAACATACCATACATTCACTCACACACAAACACAAACACAACAACAATCATTTCATTTCATTTCATTTCATTTTCCTTTATACTTTATATTGGTTTTGTTTTTTTTTTTTGCTACTTTACAACAAATTTACAATGAGTAGAAAGAAAGAAGAGCTTTTGAAAGAGAGAGAGAGAAAAAAAAAACGACAATCATTATCATAATCAATCAGATCAGAAAAAATGGACGGCGGAGGAGCAGTGGACGGCGGAGGAGCAGTGGACGGCGGCGGTGGTGTGCCAAGTCATCCTGGCGGAGGAGACGCCGTGATGACGGAGTCTCAGAACTCGATGATGCCGATGTCGGCGACGGCGACGGCGACGACGACGGAGAACATATCGGCGACATTGAGTCACGGAGGGAGGTGTATTCAGTACAATATCTTCGGTAACATCTTCGAAGTCACCGCCAAGTATAAGCCTCCCATTCTGCCGATCGGCAAAGGCGCTTACGGCATCGTTTGGTCTCTATTTCTCTCTCTTTGTTGGATTTCTTCAATTTCGTTTTTTTTGTTTTTCTGAATCGGAGAATTTTTGGTTCAGCTCGGCCTTGAATTCGGAGACGAATGAGCACGTGGCGTTGAAGAAGATTGCGAATGCGTTCGATAACAAGATCGATGCGAAGAGAACTCTACGTGAGATCAAGCTGCTTCGTCATATGGATCATGAAAATGTAAAACTCTTTCTCTCTCTCTCTCTCTCTTAATTCTTCTTCGATTTAATGCTTAATTTGGTTAAGTGGTTATTGATTACTTAGATAAAACTGAAAAAAAAAAAAAAAAAAAAAAAAAACTAATTAGGTATATTAGTGTGTTATGAAGTGTATTTAATTAATGGTAACGGTGAATGAGAGAATTGACAAATTGTTTCGATTTATTGCTTAATTGGTTTAGTAATTAGTAATTATTTCGTTTTTAATAGAAATATGATTGCTTTATGTCACTTAGCAAAAACTGGGGGAAAAAAGAAACAATGAATTAGGAATAATAGTGTACTTAAATGTGTTTTGTTGTGTTGTCTATTTAATTCAAGTTGTTAAATGAGGAATTTAGTAATGCATTGAAATTATGTTAATATCGCCTTTTTCGGTATAAATCTGAAATAAGTGTCGATTTTGCTAAAAAGTTCAGTCTTTTGTATTTTCTTGATCTCTTCCAGTGTTTTATGAAATGAATGATAATAGAAAGCACAATTAAGCCGAAACTGATTCAGATTTTTTTTTTTTTTTTTTTTTTTAATCTTTGACAAGTAAATAACTTCAATGAAAAAACAAGGTACACACAGATAATGTGCTAAATATGTATTCCAGCGTTATCAAGAACATATTTGATTTATTCTACCACTTTCAGATTTGTAAATACGCTGATATATTGTAAATTAAGCAAACCGTTGTTTTTCTGTTTGTCATTTTTCAGTGATTCCTTTCTTGCCTTTTCAAATAATAAGATTAGTGTGTACTGACTACTGAGGTCTTGAATTGATATAGCATTATAGTACAATATGTATCCAGCACTTTCTGCACTAACTCTTGCCATCTTCCAAGAAATTGCTCCTTTGCCAGACTCCTCTTGGATACAAATTCGTTGGTAATTTTTTTATCTGAATGTGCGCGCCGGAAATGAAACTGTTGGGTTTAGCCTCACTTGGGCTCACAACTTATTTATAACGAGGGATTTAGGATTTCCTACTTTGGGTCATTCTCGGCACAGAAACTCAAAGTAATATCCTCTCTCCCTCCCTGAATGACTGTTTTTTCTCTCTTTTTTCTGAACCCCTTTTTCTCCCCCAGCTTCTCCTATTTATAGCTCTAAGTTAGTAGGGAGATCATGATTACTGCCATTGTTAGTGCAATTGAAGGTCCAATATTATCTGTTATAAGTGGATGTTTAGGTGAGAGTGGAATGCAGCGATTATGGCTTTGGAACTTGGTTCCAACTCAGGTTAATATGCTCGGTAGTGATGTTTCCTGAACTGCCGAGCATCCTATGGTACGTTCGGACAAGGTTTCATTGTTTGTTTGGAAAATCTATGCCGAGCATCTTTTAGGGGTTGAGGCTCAAAACTCGTAGTTTGTGAAGGTAGTTTCAAGCGGAGTTTAAAGTAATGGGGTCGTGCCATTGGGCTTGAACCCAGGGCTCAATTGGGTCTTGGGACCTCGATGCCGTACACTAAATATTTTAGATCAACTTCTTATTTGTTATGGCAACTTGTTTAAATTATTTGATCTAAATAGTTGCAAGTTGTATTATGTTGTGATATATCATCTATTAGTTGAGACGTCTTTTTGTGCATGGTTGCTAGTTTTGTATTGGTGTAGTTGGGATGATCATGTATCGTTGGATACATGTGTCTATATACTATATGGTAAGTTTTGTATTGACTCTATTAGTATGTATAGTCTAAACGTCTAATCCATAAGCATGTAACTTTATTTTGGGCCAGTGTAAATTTCAGAGATTAGGCCTAATCTTGTCCAACAACTAAAAAATATATCAACATTTTGTTTCTTTGTTTTTTTGTGGGGATCATTATGTAATTATGTTTGTCTTCTTTCTCTTTAATTTTTAATTTTTATTTATGGACTTTTTTCTCTTTAATTGTTTCGTTTGATTGACTCATCTATATCCATCTATTATTATATGGATTAAGACTCTATACATAGGGTTATATGACCAGAACTAAAACAAAACTTGTTAGTGTGGCCAATTTGATTGTAAATCGATAAAATACATGATATTCTAGGTGATATACAAATATAAAAAATCAAGTCACAATATGATTATAATTTTGAAAATCTTTATTTATGAAGAACAAGAAAGGCATGTTAATGGGTCACAAAAAAAAAAAAAAAAAAAAAAAAAGGTCTGAATATCTTCTCTCTCTCTCTCTCTCTCTCTCTCTCTCTCTCTAAAAAAAAAAAAAAAAAAAAAGTCTGAACTTCTCATATTCACATGCATTTACCGAAAATGTAAAACACGTGTGAACATGAGAAATTACACTTGAATAATTTTCACCTCAAGTATTGACCACCTTTATCTCAATCAACGCAAAAAGGCCAAAATCCAAATAAGTTAGGGAAAAAAATACAGCATCATTCTAGTATACATAGGAAAGTTCACTAAAGCAATTGAAAATATTCCAAGATTAACATATTCATAAAATGTAGAAGCTAATCTATATAAAACATTTGATTGCTTCGAATGTGTTGGACGAATCGTGGCTATTATCTAGCCATTGTACATCTCTAAACATCACAAAAGTTGCATACAAGCCTAATAAGTTGTATGACCAGGAGAAGTTAATCCCATAACTCAATTTTTTACCTAGCTAATTCACCATTACGGCTCATCAAGAACTTCTATCATTAGGTTGGGTATATCCGGAGTCAACTTGACAGAGTTTGGTTACACTCGATGCCCAATTTCTCTGAAGTCTAGCTTTGCTCTAACAATCAATCCAAGATTTGGAGTGAACAAGATTTTTTTTTTCCAGATTTGACAGACAACTTTGGTCAATCAACCTTCCATAAAAAAATGCCTTTACTCTTCAGTTTTGGCTAGTTCCATATTGTTAACAGTCATGCAAGTACAAATTCTTACCAAGATTAGCAGAATGGTTCTGGCTAGAAGGTGATATAGTAACACTGCCAGCAGTGCATAAGATTGTATTTATGGATATATCACCATTTGAATGATATTGTAGAGAAATCTATGAGATGCAAAAATAGAGAAAAATATGCGTCAAAGAAAAACAATCATATAAGACATTATTTATGTCATGTGATTCAGCAATTTGCCTAAGTTCATAGAGTTGTAGTGATTTCACTATTTACAGTGAAAAATACACGATGTTGTTGTACAATTTTTTCTCTTTAAAAAAAACACACCAAACCCTAAACTAAAAACAACGGTATTTCACTCATGCACAGAGAATTCACAATGGGCTAAACACGGGTCTAAAAATTTTCCCCAAGGGCATTGCCCCAGACCCCCATGAAGTGGAGCTTTGGGCCGATTCAAAAAGATATTACAAATTTTGGTACATATGTACAAATTAATACATTGTCAATTATAATAAAAATCAATTCTAACATTCATTTTGTATATAGTGAAAAATCTATCAATAACATTTATTACTAGGTTGCTTAATAAAATACTGAAGCTTGCCATATTAAGCAAAAGATTAAGCAAAAGGTATACATAAAGAAGGGAATGCTGAACAATAAACCAGTTTATTGTTTGTATGGCAGCACAAGGATTAAGCAAAAGACAAGAACTATAGTTTGTATGGAACCTCCTAGATATAAAGAAGGGAATGCTGAACAATAACCCAGTTTAGACCTTAGAGAAACACTCGACTGTGAAAATGGTGATAAAATATTTTACAGATAACAGCAAAAGGTATACATAAACATGCTAAAGACATTTCTTTGTATTCTACAATGACAATGGTTAATCCAAATGACAAAAAAGAAGACATAACATAACACTAGGAGGTCTTTTCCAAGTAACCATGACAAAAGGTATACCTTCAGTATATAATTCAGTTCTTGGAGAAAGACTTTCTATTGTTGCTGCAGATGAGGTCACCTATTTAAAATATTAGGGTACTATATATAAGCAGCAATAATTGAGACACTGACCACCACACTTCACATTCTGATGCAATTGCAACAGCTTTTGATGTTTTCCATGTACCAACCCAGGGAATTGAAAAACAGAATGCTACTAAAGAGTGGGTTTCCAACTATTTCAACTACTCTACCCGAGATTTTAGCAAATCTGTCAAATTTAGAACCTGCATTAAAAAACATTCAACATAAATTTAGTCACAACCAGAAGAGAACTACATTTTCCAGTGGATTTTATGGGTTACAAGAAAAAGTAATACAGTGAGTAATAGTAAAGCTTAAAGCTGGAAGTATTAACTAGGCACAAATTTGTTCAACCTTGATTAGAAAATAGCAACTATCCTTGATTCTTTTCTGGGTAGACTGCGAAATTAGTTTATGAAAGCAATTTAGGTTTAGCATTCATACCTGTATGTTCTATCTTTTTCGCTAATAATATAAAAGGTGTGAATGTTAGCAAACGTTATACCAATTCATATTGGACACATACGAAAACAAAGGGTGCTGCATAAATAAACACAAAAATAAGTACCACTAGACTTGTTTCTATCCTTAGAGGTCCAGAATCTGATAAGTATTTTGTACTCCCCCAGACAATTCTAGTTTCATTCCTACTCCTGTATAGAAAGCAGCCTCTCTCTTCACCCACGACAGTTTTCCTTGGCATGTCATAATTTGCAATACATGAGTTGTCATCAACCAAGCATGACTCGCTAGTTTTTCTTGGTAAAATACTATTTTGATCCCTAAACTTTATTAAAAGTGTTTTTTGTCCCTAAACTTTAAAAAGTTCTTTTTTAATCCCTAAACTTTGTAAAAAGTTTTTTCAATAGTTTAGAGACAAAAATAGAGATGAAAAAATAACTTTTTTTTAAATAGTATAGGGATGAAAAACAAATGTTTAGTAAAGTTTAAGGACATAAATAAATTATTTTCAATAGTTTATGAATGAAAGATGAACTTTTCAATAGTTCAAGGGAGAAAAATGAACTTCTTAAAGTTTAAGGATGAAAAACAAATTTTTAATAAAATTTAGGGACCAAAATAGTATTTTACCCTAATAAAAATATTTCAAAGACCAAAGGAAGCCATCCATTGCCTAACACCAAACAAAGATTAATTTTCTTTTCTCTCAAAAAGAAAGTCTAATACTTGAGAATATATGCATATATGAATATTGAATAGGCAAATCAATACTCACCCAACACATCAGTAACGGATTTCAATTCCACAGTTCCTTCCTATAACATCATCCACATCACAAGTTAGCAACGCAACCAAGAGCGAACTGTTCTAAAGACGTAGAAGGATGAACTTGCTCCCAACATTATAATCCCTACTGCAGTTGTACAACACCAAACAGAGGCTTTGTAATCCATAATATACTTCAAAAACTTGTCAATCATTGCCACTTGATGTTAAAAATTAATAAACGACAAAAAGTTGTAAAGAGTCCACAGATCTTAATCTAATCTAAACAGATATACTTGCTCAATTTGCCAATTTTCTCTGAAAAATGAAGGTCGAATCCTTCATTATTTTGAGCACCCTGCCGCATCATTTAAGATGGGCATTTCAAGATAAATTTATTATTTTAACATAATATCAATATTTTCACATTAAAACCCCTGTAGAGAAAAAATCAGCATTCATGGTTTAGTGCCAAATTTGTCACCTTCACTGTTTGTAGAAGTGAGATAGCCTCAACTTTTAATCCTGGTACATAGCCAAAACTCAAAACAATGCCATCATTTATATCTTCTATGTACCCACCAACATCATTGTCTGAATCACCAGCAATATATCCGCACGTGACCAACATTGACATTTAAGTAATAAAAAAAATTAAACAAAAGACTTGTAACAAAGAATCAACAAAAGTAAAACCATTATTCTTCTGTGATAGCTTCCCCAGTAAATGACAATTTACCAATTAAAAAGTAGCTGAGAAAACTTTAATTTTTGAACATTTTATCTATATATATTACTATTCCTTAACATTGAACATACATCTCATATAGAAAACTTTAATTTGACATGTCAATAGGCATACAAGTCAAGTGTCTCAAACTCTACAATTTACAGCAGTCAAATATTCAACAAGAGAAATTTATGCATTAGATAAACATTAAATAGAATAAACAAGTGCACAGAGATTGGAAGAAATGTTAGATTTTGAGATGTTGATAAAATGTAGTTGATTACTAACAAGTAACAACAGAACCATTTCCTAAACAAAGAAGAAAAAGCAGATGCAAAAGTAGAGAAAAGAAGTAGGAAAAAAAAAAAAAAATAGAGCTTGCCAATGGCGGCATCGAAGGCATCTCTTTCTGCAATGATTTAGCAGAAACAGACATACCCATTTTCCTGAAGAAGAAGAAGCTGGACCAAATTTACATGCGGTGGCAAACTTGTAATTAAGTTTACACTATACTCGAGAAACATTTCATTGATATTGAGTACCGTCTTAGAAAAAATTCTCCTTCTAATTACAAGTGGTTGCAGACTTTTAATTAAATCAAACATGCCTTCAATTTTATTTTCTATTTTTTGGGTAAAACTAAAACTAAAATATATTCCTTCTTTAAAATAAAAATAAAAAGATATAGTGTAGTAACTTTTTTTTTTTTTTTTAGAGAAATAGTGTTGTAACTTGTACATAGGTTATTCAATATATTTTTTAGGAGGTGAATTTAACCAATAAGATAAAAATAGTGTTATCTTTTCCAATAATAATTAAAATAAAAGCAACCAAATGTTTGAAATCTACTAGAAACAATTTTTTGAGAATTAATTCAATTGAGAAACTTAATTTACTTATAAGTAATTTTTACTTTTTTAAAGGAAATTATATAAGTTAGCTCAAGACTATTCTACTTTTTCTCAATAAGACATTATTCACAGACATAGCTTCGATTTTCTTTTTCTCCTTTAAAGTTCCAGAAGTCCACAGAGTGCTGGAACCGACTTTAAGTTCATTGACAACTCTAATTATGGCGAAATATATATTTCACTGATTATTTCTCAAGTGCATACTATTTTGTCACAATTGTTTCTCTGTGAAATTTTTGTTGCATTACATAAAGTGATTTAGGAAAGATGTTCACAACTATTACATCTTTGGCTAGTAATGGGTAAAATGTGGAAAATTGGTAACCCAATGACAATACTGATATCTTTAAAGCTATGACACTTAATTTGTGTGTGTGCAATTTTGTAATTTGCTTTGCTGTAATAATTTGATGCACCATTTGCTGGGGTTTCAATAAATAAGTTTCTTTCCCACCGGTTTGCAGGGGTTTCTAAAAGACAAGTTTCTTTCTCATTATAAGAAATTCCGTGGAGTTATTTGACCTGCTGCATTCAAGATGTGACTGGTCTTATAGGGGCATGATAAGGTTCAGGACAACTAAAAGTTTAACAATTAACATCTCTAATTGGCATTACTTTTTAACTAGTGATGGTAATTTTTTTTTTTTAATTTAAAATTTTAATGTTGGTAAATTGTTCAAGTGCATCTCTCTATTATAATATCTCATATTCTTTTGAATCGCCATATTCATATATGCTTAAAATTCCCTCTAAATGGAATACAAGCTTGGTTTCAAAAAGTGGAGAATGGATGTTAGGTTCAATCCTAATTTTTGGCATTCGAAGAGAAATGTCTGAAAAATTTTGGTGATATTCTGTTGTTTAAATAACATTTGGATCTCCCAAAATTTCAAAACTGAGATTAGGGTAAATCACAATGCCACATGAATCGAAGCTGTCTTAGATAACTTGATTTTTCCAAATGTTGTTATGAGATTTTGCATTATGATTTTGTGTTGGGCATTGCCCAAAAATAGGAAGAGGATGCCCCATCAAATGTGTCTTATATGGCTTAACATTGTAACAGCTAAGGTATTTTCAATATTGAAATGAACTGCAAATCCATCTGTAACCCTGTCATTAGTCTAATCATGGTGGCCAAAGAGTTAATTGGCCCTTTTATTGTCTAACAGGAAACACAATTTGAAAACGATTACATGTACAAAACAAAGTGTTCCTGATAAACGTTATTTATATACAATGAACTACTATGAAAACTAAATCATCTTAGGAAAAATTTCTCAATATTAATAAAAGGGAGAAACACTGTAAAAGCTTTTGATCATGATTATTGATTATTGATTACTTAGGTAAAACTGGAAAAAAACAGCTAATTAGGTATAATAGTGTGTTATGAAGTGTATTTAATTAATGGTAATGGTGAATGAGAATTGACAAATTGTTTCGATTTATTGCTTAATTGGTTTAGTAATTAGTAATTATTTCGTTTTTAATTGAAGTTTGATTGCTTAAAAAAAAAAAAAGAAACAATGAATTAGGAATAATAGTGTACTTAAATGTGTTTTGTTGTGTTGTCTATTTAATTCAAGTTGTTAAATGAGGAATTTAGTAATGCATTGAAATTATGTTTATTTAGGATAAGTTTTTGAAAGTGAAAATGCTTATTTGTGTTAATATCGCCTTTTCCGGTATAAATCCGAAATAAGTGTCGATTTTGCTAAAAAGTTCAGTCTTTTGTATTTTCTTGATCTCTTCCAGTGTTTTGATAATAGAAAGCACAGTTAAGCCGAAACAGATTCAGAAATAAAAAAAATAAATAAATAAAAAATAAATAAAAAATAAAAAATCTTTGACAAGTAAATAACTCCATTGAAAAATAGATGAGAAAATACAATGAAAAAACAAGGTACATAGATAGTGTGCAAATATATGCATTCCAGCGTTATCAAGAACATATTTGATTTATTCTATCACTTGCAGATTTATAAATACGCTGATATATTGTAAATTAAGCAAACCGTTGTTTTTCAGTTTGTCATTTTTCAGTGATTCCTTTTTTGCCTTTTTAAATAATAAGATTAGTGTGGACTGACTACTGAGGTCTTGAATTGATATAGCATTATAGTACAATATGTATCCAGCACTTTCTGCACTAGCTCTTCCCATCTTCCAAGAAATTGCTCCTTTGCCAGACTCCTCTTGGATACAAATTCGTTGGTAATTTTTTTATCTAAATATTTTAGGCACTGCAACGTTGTAGCAGATGCTCTAGCCAAAAAAGCCAAGTTCTCTAGAGAGTCTCGGGTTTGGACTGTTTCCCTTCCTGATGACATTGTTCCTCTTGTAGCTTTTGACATTCATTGAGGTTTTGTTTTCCTGAATAAAAGCCCAGTCTTCTTACAGACTGGTTTCTCCAAAAAAAAAAAAAAAAAACTTCTCATTTGTTATGGTAACTTGTTTAAATTATTTGATCTAAATAGTTGCAAGTTGTATTATATTGTGATATATCATCTATTAGTTGAGATTTCTTTTTGTGCATGGTTGTTAGTTTTGTATTGGTGTAGTTGGGATGATCATGTATCGTTGGATACATGTGTCTATACTATATGGTAAGTTTTTGTATTGACTCTAATGGTATGTGTAGTCTAAAGGTCTAATCCATAAGCATGTAACTTTATTTTGGGCCAGTGTAAATTTAAGAGATTAGGCCTAATCTTGTCGAACAAATAAAAAATATATCAACATTTTTTTTTTTTTTTTTTGTGTGGGGATCATTGTGTTTGTCTTCTTTCTCTTTAATTTTTTTATTTATGGACTTTTTTCTCTTTAATTGTTTCATTTGATTTTCTTATCTATATCCTTCTATTATTATATGGATAAGACTTTATCTATAGGGTTATATGACCAAAACTAAAACAAAACTTGTTAGTGTGGTCAATTTGATTGTAATTATTGTAAATCGATAAAATATATGATATTATATGTGATATACAAATATAAAAAAAATCAAGTATTACACAACTGGCACCAAAGTCTGAATTTCTCCTCTCTCTCAAAAAAAAGAAAAGTCTGAATTTCTCATATTCACATGCATTTACCGAAAATGTAAACGTTTTTGTTTTTTTGTTTTTGTTTTTGTTTTTGTTTTTGTTTTTGTTTTTTTTTAGAAACAAACACACACACAAGTGAACATGAGAAATTATGCTTGAATAATTTTCACCTCAAATATTACAAATTTTGACCACATTCACCTCAGGTATTACAAATTCTGACCACTTTTATCTTAATCAACGCAGAGAGGCCAAAACCCAAAAAAAATTGGGGAAAAAATACAGCATCATTTTAGTATACATCGGAAAGTTCATGACAGCAGTTGAAAAATATTCCAGGACTAACATGTTCATAAAATGTACAATTAGGTTGGGTATATCCAGAGTCAACTTGACAGAGTTTGGTCACACTCAACGCCCAATTCCTCTAAACTCTATCTTTGCTCTAACAATCAATCCAAGATTTCGGACATCAAAGAGCGAACAAGATTTTTTTTTTTTTTTTTAATTTTTAATTTTTAGATTTGATTGACAACTTTGGTCAATCAATCTTCCATAATAAAAATTGTCTTTACTCTTCAGTTTTGGCTAGTTCCATATTTTTAACAGTCATGCAAGTACAAATTCTTACCAAGATCAGCATAATGGTCCTTGGCGGAAGGTGATTAGTAACACTGCCAGCAGTGCATAAAGATTGTATCTATGGATATATCACCATTTGAATGATATTGTAGGGAAATCTGTGAGATGCAAAAATAGAGTAAAATATGCACCAAAGAAAAACAATCACACAAAACAATATTTACATGGTTTAGCAATTTGTCTACGTCCACAGAGTTATAATGATTTTACTATTTATAGTAAAAAAAATATAAAATATGGTAGTACAATTTTTTTTCTCCTTAAAAAAAAAACACACTAAACCCTAATCTAAAATCAACGGTATTTTACTCATACACAGAGGATTCACAATGAGCTAAACATAGGCCTAAAAATTTTCCCCATGGGACCCCAAGAAGGCTTGGTCTATGAAGTGCAGGCTTGGACCAATTTAAAAAGACATTACAAATTTTACTACATGTGTACAAAAAATTATACATTATCAATTATAATAAAAATCAATTCTCATTTTATATAGTAAAAAAATCTATCAATTACATTCATTACTGGATCACTTAATAAATTATTGAAGCTTGCCATATTTCTCTTGCTTCAGCCGTAGGTACGAAAATATATTTCAATGCCTACATATGGCAGCACAAGGATTAAGCAAAAGACAAGAACTACAGTTTGTATGGAACCTCAAGATATAAAGAAGGGAATGCTGAACAATAACCCAGTTTAGACCTTGGTGGATGGTGATAAAATAGTTTACAGATTTACAGCAAAAGACATTTCTTTGTATTCTACAATGACAATAATTAAACAAAATGACAAAAAAGAAGACATAAAAAATAACACTAGGAGATCTTGTAATTAAGGAGGACCAAATTTTACACGGTGCTCGATGAAATTTCATTGATATCGGGTGCCATCTTCCAAAAAAAAAAAAATTCTCCTCTAATTACAAGTGGTGGCAAACTTGTAATTAAATCAAACATGCCTTCAATTTTATTTTCTTTTTCTTTTTTTTGGATAAAACTAAAACTAAAATATAATCCTTCTTAAAAAATAATAATAATAAAAAATTGATATAATGTTGTAACTTGTACATAGGTTATTCAGAATTTTTATTTTTAAGGAGGTGCATTTAACCACTAAGATAAGAATAGTGTTATCTTTTCCAATAATATCTTTGAAACAACCAAATGTTTGAATTCTACTAGAAACTATTTTTTGAGAATCAATTCATTTGGGAAACCTAATTTACTTACTATAAGTTATTTTTTCTTTAAAAAAAATTATATAAGTTAGTGGAGTCTCAATATTTTCAAGACTATTCTACTCTTTCTCAGTAAGACATCATTAACAAACATGACTTTCAAAGCTTTTTTTTTCTTCTTTAAAGTTCCAGAAGTTCACGAAGTGCTAGAACGGACTAATTTCATTTACAACTCTAATGATGGCAAAATATATAATTTATGTAAGTAATTATTTCTCAAGTTTGGAACTAAACTTCAAATATATTCATAACACTAACAAATCATATTAAGATTCATAGTCTTAATATAAGCCTGTTTAAAAAACTCTATATATTATTACTTTCATGTTTGAGTGTTTTAATAAGTATTACTATTTCCTAAAGAAAAAGAAAAGATCCATAGTCTTTTCTCTAAAGAAAAAGAAAAGATCCATAGTCATATAGTCAACGTTTTTTTTTTCTCTCGTAAAATTCCACATAATGGGGAACATGAAACTGTGAAATTACCTTAGAAATTTGAGCTAGTAAATAAAGACCCTTATAAAATTGAAAGTCAACACCAAATATTAAAGACAATTTAATAGGAGCCCAAATGACTACATTGTTGGTAGACCAGAATTCTATATGTATAATCAATCTAAAGAAAATATGGGAATTGATTATTCAAATCAAAATAATTTTTTTTTTTTTTTTTTTTTTGTTTCAGTAAAGGAAAATTTGAAGGTCTGCACATAATATGCATATCCTTCATTTGTGTTACCTGCATTTACATAAGCTGATCTTGGGAAGCACTCTTAAGTTCATATAGCTCACAAGCAAATATTTTTTCTTTGTCAATAATCTCATAACCTTTATTTGCTTAAACCCCTCAACTTGTTTGATGATATGGCTACCTATGTCTTCTTTTATACAAAGAATGGCTACATATGTCAGTTGTACTCTTTAGTTCAAGAGTTGTTAACTTGAAATTATTTAATTGATAATTGTTTATCGCAGAAATTGAAGATTGTGGAAGAAGCAGCATAAGTATCCCTGTTATTGATAGCAAATGCTATTTATACATTCAAGTTTTACTATAGAACATTGTGGTGTTTGGAGTGGGATGGGCAATGTTAAGAACATTGTCTGATAAGCTTCAATGTTGAAGAAGAAAACCAAACTCATATTGAACATTTGAAGCAAAAAACAAAAAAAGAGAACGCTTGAGAGGCAAGAACTTGCTTAGTTGGGAGAATAGATTCTGGTTTTGTCAGTACTTCATTTTGTTGGATGCCATTAGATGAGTGTTGACTCTCTACTCTAGTTTATGAATTTTTGGACATTGTATTGATTTTTTTCCCTCATAAAGGGCAGGATAGAGTATACAACAATTCCTGTATACTTTAATTCTGATCCAAAATCATTGTACAATTATTTTTAATTGATTAAAATTACTATTATTAAAAAAAAAATTTGAAAAATCTTTTTATCATTTTTTGAGGAGAATGTTCTAACTTCTAAGTACATACATTGGTAGCATCCTAAAAACTTATACTATGAATATTAAAAGATATTAATTGTAAAAAAGTCGAAGAGTGGACATGGACCTCATAAACAACAATTTAATTAAATCAAATTAAACTCACATCTTCAATTCGTTTTTTATTTTTTCTGATTATTATTCTAATTTTTTAATATCAGTATATCTTGTACTATACTCCCAAATTAATTCTTTGGAGGATGCCATTCTAGTTATCGTGGAAGAGCCATATTAGAGATTGAAACTCGCAATATTTTGTAACCTAAAGAATAATAATTATGGCACATAAAGCAAATGTCACTAATTTGAATCTTTTATTCTCCCTATTCTTCTTGCTTATCCAAAGAAAAAAAAATGTGCACACTAGTTTGTCACAATTGTTTCTGTGTGTAATTTTTGTTGCATTATAGGCGTCATTAACATTGAAGTTTCTTCCATTAAGTGACTTGAGAAAATATGTTCACAAGTACTGTATCTTTGGCTAGTCAAGAGTAAAATATGGAAAATTTGTAACCTAATGACAATACTGATAACTTTAAAGCTATGATACTTAATTTGTGTGTACGCACCTTTGTAGTTTGCCTTGGTGTAATAATTAGATGCCCCATTTACTGGAGTTTCAAACTTTCAATAAATAAGTTTCTTCCCCACAGGTTTGAAGGGGTTTCTGAAAAACAAGTTTCTTTATCATTATAAGAAATTTTATGGAATTAATTGGCCTGCTGCATTCAAGATGTGACTGATAAGGTTCAGGACAACTAAGAATGGAACAAGTAACATCTCTAATTGGCATTACTTTTTAACTTTGTGATGGCAAATTTTTTTTTAAAAATTTTTAATTTCAATGTCGGTATATTGTTCAAGTGCGTCTCTCTATTATAATATCTCATGTCATTTTGAATTGCCATATTCATATATGCTTAAAATTCCCTCTAAATGGGATACAAGCTTGGTGTCAAAAGTGGAGAATGGATATTAGGTTCAATCCTAATTCTTGGCGTTTGAAGGGAAATGTCTGAAAATTTTTGGTGAGATTCTATTGTTTAGGTAACATTTGGATCTCCCAAAATTTCAAAAGTGAGATTAGGGTACATCACAATGCCACATGAATCAAAGTTCTCTTAGATAACTTGATTTTTCCAAATGTTGCTAGGAGATTTTGCATTATGATTTTGTGTTGGGCATTGCCCAAAAATAGGGAGAGGATGCCCCATCAAATGTGTCTTATAAGTCTTAACATTGTAACAGCTAAGGTATTTTGAATATTGGAATGAACTGCAAATCCATCTGTAACCCTTTTATTAGTCTAATGACTCTAATCATGGTGGCCAAAGAGTTAATTGGCCCTTTTATAGTCTAACAAGAAACACAATTTGAAAATGAATAACAACTTGAAAATGATTACAAGTACAAAACAAAGTATGCCTGATAAACGTTATTTACATACAATGACCTACTATGAAAACTAAGATCATCTGAGGACAAATTTCTCAATATTAATAAAAGGGAGAAGCACTGTAAAAGCTTTTGATCATGATCCATATACTTGGCATGTAATCTTGAGAACTCCAGTTCTTTCTTGCTAAGGACAAGCTCTAGTTTAGAGCAAGTTTCAACGATGGTTGATGATGTCAAAGCTGAAAGTGAGACAGCAGAACATGTTTGGAATGGCTATATTGTTTGATGGCCTGTGCAACACTGAGTAGAACCTGTGTATTCTATTTTTGGTTAGCACTTTGTAAAACCAATGTCAGAATTGGTCGAACTCGTTCACAAGAATAAAAACTCACCAATTTATCAGAAGTTCAATTCAAAGAAGCCAGCTTGGTCATGCATTTATGGAGCTACTCAGGAGAGTCAAACAATGTAAGAATGCCTTCTAGTTCAACCACTGTTGTGCATCTCGCTCTTTTCTCTTTTATCAATAGAACTTAATTCTTATTAATAGCCCTTCTCCTTTCTTCAGCACTCCATGGCCGACATGCACCTGACCTCTGCTAGAGGTAGAGAGTTTTGATGAAAAACCTTAACCAAGAGCGAAGTTTTTTGATGAAGAATTAGTGAGTTTGCTCCTGGCTACAGGTTTTAATCACAACTTTCTCACCCTTTAATGCAGTTTCAATGCTCCAAGGGTGATCTTTGGGATTTGGGTAAGCAATCTTCAGCTCTTCTTCACATGTTTTTTTTATTTTTTTGGATTCTAGTTCTTGTTCTTGATTCTATTTTCTGCCCCTCAAATGTTACTCAAGATGATTCATTATTACCAAATAACATATACTAAGGTTATGCTCGTATCAATGCTCATACTAAGGATCTGCTCATATCAATTGATGATTCCTTAAATTGATGAATATTTAGTATTTTTCAAGTCGATTAGAATTGATCTGAAATTAGCAGTGTATTTCTTCTCCCCACCCCCCAACCCAATTGAATTGAATTGAACCAAACTGAACTGTCTTTATTTCCATTTCGGTCGGCTTTGGGGTGACTTCGAAAATTTGACTTTTTTCAGTTCAGTCCAAATTCCTTCTAGAAGATGAAGGAATGCAAAAGTCGTCAGAATCTATCAACATAGTGGCAGTTCGAACTAACATAGTTTTAGTCATAACTGACTTAATTGTTAGAAATTTAAAGCCGTATTTGTTAGTAATACGATTAATGTCTAAACCTTATGTTACTAATTGAATAACAACAAATGTAAGTCAAGTTACAGCGATAAACGTCCATTACCTTATCTACTAACTTTATGGAAATATCATCTTGAACATTTGTATGAACTGGGGCACCCAAACAAGTTGGCCTCTTAAGTTAAGACAACAAGGCTGATGAAAAGAGAAGACTGCAAAGATTAATTGACGTTAGTATTATTCAATGCTTTGGTGGAGATGTCGAAGATCTTATTTGTGAAATGAAATCAATGTGTATAAGATGGCCAATCTCCATATGTATACCTCAATGTATAGTAAAATGTTGAAGTCACTGGAACAAAGGGCCCTATGAGGCCATGATAACAACACAAGATTCGATAGGTGGATGAACTATTACAAATTCTGTTCAGTAAAAAAGATCCACTGCTTAGTATATAGATAGGAAATGGAAGTAACTATGGTGTAAAAGCTAAGCCTCACATTATATTGTTGGTTGTCAACAACCTAGTGCCAACTTGTAGGAACTACGAGATCACACCATGGATTCCTTCAGCATCCATGGATTGTGTACTGACCATAGAATCCTGTTCAACAAGTGGAACACATTAGCTATCCATTCTATGTTTGGGCAATAAGGCCTGGAAAATACAATCATCATTCTTAAGGCCAATTAATGGTTATTAGAAAATTTTCAGGTTTAAAAAACCAAAAAGAAAAAAAAAAAAAAAAAAAAAAAAAAAAAAAAAAAAAAACTCAGGAATGGTAAAATGGCTTAGGAAAACCCATAACTTAATCTTTGACAAAAAGTGAATCACATTCAAATTTCAACTTTCTCCTCTTTATTGGGAACTTTATTTCTGCCAAAAGTCTAACAAAAAAATTTCTTAGTTTGTAATTGATTATATCTCAAGATTGAACATTCAAATCGAGATATATATGATGATCAATTGATCATAAGTATTTAAGTAGACTAATCACAGATGTAATATATAAAAGTGCTGAAGTCATTGCCTATCCAATATTATTCTAAATGATTATCTGAAAATTCACAGGAATAAAATTAAATAAAAAACAAAAGAAAGAAAACGTGAGAATAGTAATATTGCTTACCAAAATCCATAACTTGATCTCAGGAAAAAATGCATCAAATTCGAGTTTCAATTTGTTCTTCCTAATTGGGCTCTTCAATTTCTTACACAAATCTAAAGATAGAATTTCAAAGTCTATCATTGATTATTTCTAAAGATTGAATATTCAAATAAAGATATATATGATGATAACAGTATGAAAGGCTAATCACAGATGCCTACCTCAGAATCTTGAACAGTGTTGAAGTCACTGCTACAGCAACTTTAAGTTAGGGAGTCATAACAGAAGATTTGAAAAGGGGATGAATTGTCAGAACCTGAATAAATTCAAGAATGAAAAGAGCTTTTTCTGATTATAAAGATAGGAAATGGAAGCAACCATGGCATAAAGTGTAAACCATAGGAAAGCCTAGGCCTTACTTGATGCATTGTCGATGGTGATACTGAATATACCCAATCAACAATTGTAGATACGTACAAGTTATGATTCCAGTTGACCTGCAACCAGAAATTTTTGAGAAAAAAATAAAAAGAAAGAAAACTCAAGACAATAAAATTATTGTAGGTTGAGAATCATGGAAATCTTGAAGCAATTCAATCATAAGTAATACAACTTACTAAACATTATAATTTGATCTCAAAAGAAAAAATAAGCTAACCCTCTCATTCAATTTGTTTTGGATTTCAAGTTGTACTTCCTTATATTGTACTGCACAGTAAACCAGAAAGTTCATCTACAAGTCTAATTAAAATAGAATAAATAATTTTTCATTGATTATTTCTCAAGTTCAAAACAAACTTCATATAAATTCTGAACATCAACAAACTTTGGTGAAGTCTGAAATTTGAATAACTAAAGAGCCCTACTTAATCCAAAATTGACAAGTCAAAACTTAACAAATGAAGACAATATAATAGAAACTAAAGAGCCCCAATCAATACATTGTTGGTAGCCCAGAATAAACACACAACACACACACACACAATCTCAAGAAGTTATGAATTGATTTTTCAAATGAAAATACTTGATTTTTGTTGTAGGGAGGAAATTTGAAGATCTAAGTATGCTATGCAGCAAAATATGCTGCACTATATGAGAAAACAAAAATTCTAAGGAAACTATTAAAAAATAAGTGCATAAGATATTCTATTTCAAAGTGAAATATTAAAAAAAAAAAAAAAAAAAAAAGGACATTTGAGAAAACAAAATACCAATTTTAGATTCTTTAGAGCTTAGATTACAGATCAAAACTCAAAATTTTATCTAGATACTTACAATCTTAAATTATCTATGCTGAAGTACAAGAACTCTAATTGGGAAATTAAGTATTTCCAGCATCTACTAGTTAGTAAGGTACCACATCCTTCCCCCTGTCGATAGAAATCTCAGCTTCTTGCAAGTTGCATCTATTTAAAGACAGCTCATCAAATAAATGAAAGGTTCCCCAACTATAGTGGAAAGGCATCCACTCTTGCCAATTCTTTGATTTTCAAATATGTTACTTACGCTTGTTCAAAAAGATGAGCCACCAACTTGAGCATTGGTCACCACCCACATAATGTTTGACTTGTGTGCAACCTGAAATGTCAGACAACCTTTGAACAAAAAGGAAAAAAAAAAAAAAAATTTGTGCAAGTTCCTCCAATAATTCAACAAATAATTTTTCAATCTTCTGTGGATCCAGATTATGTTACCAAAGTCAGATAACACCACAATATAGTGTACGTAACTGAAAAATCATAATGAGTATGCAATTCAACGCATTCTCTTTTCCCCATTTGATAGAATATGAGAATCTTTAGTAATAGAGAAAACTTAGATTTTGAAAAATAGCGGATGCTAATGCTCTAAAGTGTGAAATAGCATAGAGTCTGAGCTTTAGATTTTGAAATGCTACCAATAATAGATCCATGTCTATGATTAGAAAATGGAATAGAAAAAAACAGTTCCAAAATGAAAAACATGGAAAAGAGCAAATTACATTACCTTGAAGAATTCCATATAACTCGCACAGAGTCATCAAACTCCACACTGTTGTCAATTTGCCACTGAAATATAAAGCAACAATGAATTTGAATGGGAACAAAAAATTTAGCATATAGTACACAAAATTGACAATAAAAAAAGGAAACAGTGATAATAAAATTTTTTGGAAGAGAGATAATAGAAGAGAAGAAAAAAACTCACAAATTTTAGTGAATAACAAAGAAGCAATGAAATCAATTTAAAAGTCCATCTATTGTGATTCAAAGTGAACAATCTTTTATCCCTGGTCCACTCTGACTACTTCTCTCTCCTTTTCAAAGTGAACAGCAGTTTTGACTGTAAGCTAGGGCTTCACAAGTGTATAAGTTAAAATAAACCTTCAACTACTGTGTCAAACCTTCCACTTAATTACATGTCCAAAGAGAGGGATTGCACTCCATCTTTACTGGAAGGTAGGGGCATTCTTGTCCCTGGAATTCATTTCTTGAAGAGATACAAAGCTTCTCCACCCCAACACAATCAATATTAATGACTCAAACTGATGATATAAATGGGTATCAATATAATAAAGATAAAATGACATCTAAACTTACAAACTCACCTCAAAATTTTGTAGGTCCTGGAATTTGTAATAAGTAGGGGAAGAAATCTAATTGCTCCTATCCTTACCGCCATGACTGAGTTTAGCAGGAAATATCTTATTCCTTCTTTTCACTGGCTTGGATTTCATCAAAAAAGAGCACATTATGGCTAGAATTGATGTAAAGTGTCTATTTTTCATTTTTGATTATGACATAGGTGATCCTTAATTTCCCTTTTCCCTTTGCTATGTATACTTTTCTGAACATAGAATGCACAATCGGTAATAAATATAATGCTAGAACTTTGAACTACAATTGAAAAGCTAGATTTCAAGAAAAGAGAGCAATTACTAGGCCAATTGTTAAAAGTACGAAAGCAAATATGATAATTGGCTAAAGCTCAAGAACAATATAATATTGGGAAAATATGAATCATTTTGTGTAAATTTAAACTTTATCCATGACACTTATGCAAGCATTTATTAAATTTTTTTTTAAAAAGAAAAAAAAATCCATTTTTCATGCATTATATTATGTTGGGGGAAGGGCAATAAAAAAGAAATTAACAAAATCTTTCCAAGAGAGTTAGACAGATTAAGTAAACAAACCTGTTCACGCATTAGCGGACCTTGGTTGAAATTCAAGAACCAAGTCTTCCTACAGGCACATTATGCCTAAATTATGAGAAAAGCTTGAAGAAAGTGAAAAATATTATGGAAGAAATAACAAATAATTTATGAATGAAATTTTGATATTTCATTCTTGTATGAAAGACAGAGTGAAGAGTCAGTTATGGATGGACTCACCACCAGCTTTTTCTGATATCACATAAGCTTCAAGATGCTACTAGGTGGATGACATAACAGTCAAACTGTTTTAGATGACAATCTTGGAAAACCTGGGGCATTACCTTCAACTCATCCTTCCTTTTAATGATGAAAATCTTGGACAATAAAATATCTATTAGATTGCATAATGTGGTGAGGGAGCACATGCATCAGCTTTAGGGAATCATGATTGTCATATGCTGCTCCTAAGTAGAATCTTCCCTTCTCTAAGTTCTCTTCTACAATGGGATACTAGGGCCATCAGTAATAGAAAAAAAAATTATAATTCCACAAATGCAAAAGGAACGTTACCCAACTATGTGCACAAAGGATTATAATATGTAATGATTATTCTAAATAACCATCTCATATGAAAACATAGTTGTAGCACATGAAACAAGCACAAAAGATTCCTTAGTTTATTGTTATTAATGTATGTAGCCAGAGTTTAATATCCAAAACCAAAAACTTGAAGAATTTTTTCTATTGAGCTCACTCGCTAGTATAGTTTCCAGAGTATGAAAGAGCAAAACTCCTCAAGTTCTTCAAAATTTGAACCCATCCTGAATAAGAGACCGGCTTAAGCATTCAATAACTTGGAAAAACTGAGAAAGTCTATAACAAAGAAAAGGAATAATAATTCCCTCTTTAATTTGAAGAAATCCTTCACTTTGTTTTGCGCACAAGGAGCTTTTATATGAACTCACAATCTCTAATGCTCAATTTAATCAGCTAGCTTTTGAAGTTTCCAAATGCAAAAGCTTAATGTATATGTCCATTGGTTTTCAATGATTGAATGGCTAAATAAAGAACACAAGATGTTGCTAGATTCATAAGAGAGACGAAACATGTCAACAATTTAGATAGAAAAAACAAAGGAAAAAGATGAGGACGGCGATAATTTGCTGAGTTTAGTTACCTTTAAGCATAAATTGTATTGTATTATTACAATATGGTGGTCCCAATTGTTGGAATATAAGCAATATTAAATTTCTTAAGTTCTTGCTCCAGTTGTACTAATAAAATACTACCAACACTAATCATGTCAAAGGAAATTCATAGAATATATTGGATTGACAAAATTTTCTTTTCCTTTTTCTATGCAACAGGTTTGTATATGTTGTAGGAAAAGTGATAGGGAAGAGGGGATCTTTGGCATGAATAGTATATTTGTTGGATTCATATAATACTTCATAAATGAGAAGAGAAGAAAATCTTACCAACTTTAAAATTCTACTAAACTCCATTGAATTAGTCAAATTGTTCTTCCAGCTGAATACAATATAAATGTTGTCACTAGCACCTGCACATCAAGACAATATAGTTCATTAACAAAGAAAAAGATCGGGGGAAACTAAACTGAGATAGGAAGAAAGTAGGGCAATTATGAATAGAATCGGTTGATTTAAGGTAAAGCATCAGAGAAGAGATGAGGATTAAGTTTAAGAAAACATACCACACATACTATTGTAATAATATATGTGTGAACTTCAAACAGATTCCTCATTTTAATCCATTCCCCATCTTTGGACTAGGATGTGTCATCGCCCTCAACACATCTATTTATTTAACTTTGAGACAGTTATGAATGGATAGGCATAGCAATTTGGTGATCAAACACATGAAATCCACTTTAGGGATATAAGTAAGGTCCTTGCATCCTATAAGTACCAAATGTTGAAGAGAGAAAAGTTAGTCCAACGACTCTAGCAAATTGTACATTCCATAATATCAACAATTTCAGAAAACAGTAGATGAAGTAAAGAAATAAGAAGAATAGAAATGAGATCTGGGGGAACTCACAAAATTTTAATGAACTCCAATCAGATAGGAATCAAATTGACACCCCCACTAGACTGTGCAATTGTTAGCCACTCTGGCTGCAACCACAGTAAGCAATATCTAGCTTTTGCTGTAAAGTGAGCATCACGTTGGCAATAACTTCTAAAAAATTCTTGATCTATTTAAGAAACCTTCCACTTGGCTAACACCAGAGAACATCTCTTTAGTAAGGGAATTGGACCTCTTGAGGAGAGAAAATGTTAACCCATGATCCACTTAAGTACAATATGCAGGTCTTGTATGAAACCATCCGTTTCTACTAGAGCAGAATGTTAGGGCCATTAGAAACAGAAAATAATTAGTTTAAATTCACAAATGCTAAATCCATAAAATAAGATCCACTCAAGCCATCCAAAAAAAAAAAAAAAAAAACATGGGAAAATTGTATACAAAGAAAACTTCAAATGCAAGTATTGCTTTTGACTTTACAAAGTTCTACCATTTATAAGGTCTTAAAAAAAATTATATAAATAAATTTAAGAGCTTATCTCTTAAAGAGATTAAGAGAGATAAGCTCTTAAAATTTTAAATCCAAGAATAATTGAATAGTTAAATAAAATTACAAAATAGTAGTGGGAGTACGTTATAAATTTTAATAGCAAAACCAGGGGAAAAAATAAGTTTGGTTGGCAAGTTAGATACCTCCACGCCTAAATTGTAAATTGTATCCATCCCAATGTTCAGATATTATGAAGGTTTGTCCAATTGAGTGCCAGTCCAACAGTAATCTAATCATGCCAAAATAATTTTATAGAAATACTACCGAATGTTAAATTCAATGTTAGAAGAGAATAGAATATGCAATCCAGGATACTTTAACTGATCTAATCAGAAATTGCCAAAAAAATTATAAAAAAAAAAACAAAAGAATTTGGCTGAAACTTAAAGAGAGAAAAGAATTGTAGGCAATTAAGAATATAATATTGATTTAAATGAGAGTATGATAAGTGGATTTGACTACACATACCGCTTGTTCGCTTAATAGATTCTGATATCTGGAATATGGGCAATTCTGTACCGCTCTTTTCCACCAATTGCACAACTTTCCTTTAACTTGGAGCAACGAAAGATTTCCAGAATTTGAAGAGAAGAAAGCTTGGTCAACCACTCAGGCAAAGTTTCCATGCCTTCAAAGTGAGATATGAAGAGACTTTCAAGGGCAGTCAAGACTTGAATATTGTCCGGTATGGACTTAAGTTTAGGCCACCCTCTCAATTCTAAATGTTGCAGGGATGCGTGCAAGTGTTCGATAGAATCGAGACTCGGGAAATCATCCAGCTCCTCACAAAACTTGCCAATCTCCATAGTCTTCAAGCGGGTGAGAGATTCTAAACCCTCTGGGAGACTCGTCAATTTAGGACAATGACAAATTCGTAATTCGATAAGAGAATGCAATGCTCTTAAATCAGGTATTGATATCAGATTATCGCAATACCTAATTTTTAATTGAGTAAGAGAACGCAATTGTCCTAGATTTGGAATTGATTTCAATTTATCACAACGCTGAATCTCTAGCAGGGTAAGAGACGTGCATGATTGTAGCCCGGTAGGTAGAATAACACACCCAGATATCTCCAAGCGTTGAAGATGGGATGGGACACCTTGTATTTGTAATTTCCAACAGACTTTTATTTTAAGCGATCGAAGAGAGGTGAAGAAGGCCCATACATCCTCATGTGACACGATGGACACCAAATCGGCCCATCCCGCTACCGTCAGAGACATGAGACTCGCATTGTTTTGCAATAACTTCTCTGGCAGACAAGCAAGTCCTGAAATATTCCAAACCTCAAGGGACGTGAGTGTGGTAAGCTTGCTGATAATGTTTTCAAATGTCGTGCTACACATGTCCCTAATGAGTAATTTCTTAAGACTCGAAAAATAACATGGAGCACTTTTCAGTTGGTTACAAAATTGAATGCTCAACTCCTCAAGGCAAGGAAACACCATTAGGCCTGTTGTTGTTGCTGGCTCCATCACATCCGTCCATTCCTCTAGATTGGGCATTCTACTCAAATCAAGTTTTCTCAAAGCTGGGAACAATATAGTGCCATCACTTCCATTATTATAGTTACTGTAAAACTCAGTTCCTATACGTCTTACACCATCCATACCTTTTATTGTAAGAACACTAAGATGGGGTAGAAGCCCAAGAGTGGGAAGAACCTCACATTTTCTGCAATTGCCAAATTCGATCTCAATCAAATTGCCAAATAGCAGAGACATCCATGATGGGAATTTCTTTCCTCCAAAGCCATCAATTGCTAAGCTCTTCAAATGTCGGTGAGGCTTGAGACCTTCCAACACCTCTTCATCATTCTCGTGGTTGCCTTCTCTTTCCGATCCCCGTCTCGTCCAGTAAAATCTCAACTTGTATATTTTGGCCTTTTCTTCTAAATTTGCTCTTCGGGCTTCTTCTCTATCTCTCACATGCCCTAGATTCCAGAGGTTTAATTTTCCTGTAAGTTGATTTAAGCATCCCAATTCCTCGATCCGATGACCTGCATCTTGACCCACAATAAAACATGGCAATGTTTGTAGACACGTCAATTGCCCTATATCCCTAAGTTTTTCATAAAAGCCATAAGGGATATAAATATGCCTTAAGTTTATCAATTGTTTTAGATCTTCAGGAGGCTCTCTGACATTTCGGCAACCTTCGATTCTTAAAGTTTGCAAATTGTAGAGTTTGGTGATGGACTTTGGTAATGCTCTGATGGATAAACTTGCGACGCTGAGAAGCCTCAAATGTATTAAAAGGCCAACTGAACTTGGCAATTCTTTTATAGAGTTTCCATTTAATTTTAGAACACGTAAGCAATTAAAATTTAATAACGTGTTGCCAAGCACAACATTTTTAGAAACAAATGTGCGCAGTTTCCTAACATCATCTTTTGAAGATGGAATTCTTGGTATAATTTTACCATCAGATTCGATAAATAAATAATGTGTGTGACTGATGTCACACTCCAAATCCTTATTCAAAAATAAGGTCTCAGATTTTGAAACTGAGAGTGCAAGATCATGTACCAAATCATGCATCTTGCAAATGATAATATTATCAAACTCATCCTTTTTCTCATCTTGAAATAAGGAATTTGCCAACAAGATGTCAAAATACATGTTACCAATATCCTCCATTACCACACAACTTCCTTGAGATGGTTGAAGGAACCCTTCAGCCATCCAAAACTGAATTAACTCTTCCTTTGCAATCATGTAATCTTTAGGAAAAATTGAACAATATGCAAAGCATTTTTTAAGAGATGGTGATTGCAGATGATCAAAGCTCAATTTTAATATTGGTAACATTTCATGGCTAACATGTGGGTAATTCCAAATTTCATTGTTTTGAATTGCTAACCATTCATTTTTTACTTTTTTACGAGCCATTGTCCCTCCTAGGACTTTTGCTGCTAATGGGACCCCTCCACATTTTTTGGCAATATCATATCCGATAGCCTCCAAATCTGGAGTTAATGGAATTGAAGATACTTTTTTCTTGATTATGGACCAGCATTCTGCCTCAGGTAGTCTTTCTAAGTGATGCCGGGGATGTGTTTCCATGATTTCTGCCACCTTGTCACTACGGGTTGTAACAATAATACTGTTTCCAGTATTTGACATAATTCCTAACAAGCAATCCCTTAATGTATCCCATTTTAGTAGAACTTCATTCCATACATCATCAAGAATTAGAAGATATTTTTTCCCCTGCAACTCTTTTTGAAGGTTTTGAAGTACCGTATTCTTACTTACTGAAAGACTTGAGTTATTGGTAAGGGATTCAAGAATCCCTCTTAAAATATTTTTGTCATTAAAATCATCAGAGACACATACCCACATTGTCTTATCAAAATGTTTTTTTACTAGCTCATGATTGTACACTAGTTTTGCAAAAGTTGTCTTTCCCAAACCAGCCATGCCGACTATAGGAATGACGGAGAGTTGTTGATTGGTTGCACTAGTCAGCAAGCTCACTATTTTTGAAACTTCACTTTTCCTTCCTACAACTTCTGAATGATCAAGAAAGGAGTCTGTCTCTCTAGTTGGAACAATCTCAACATTTGAATCTACTGACAATATTCTAGCAAGTCCAAACCCATTTGCCAACCCATTTACTTTTGCTAGTTTTTCCTGAACAGCCTTAATTTTTTTCGCCATGGAGAGACTGAAAATAAATGGGTCGATGAAGTTTACCTTTCTCTTCCTTTCGTTTTCGACCTCTATCTTTTGCCGGAGATTCTCGTACATAAACTCGTCCAGCACATCGTCAGCTTCATAAGCAACATCATCAAGCTTTTGGAGCCAAAGCTTCACAGACTCATCTCTCACTTGTCTTCTCTCGGCATCAGTCAAAACAGCTCGAATCATGGTTAATGATTCACCAAGCCCTCTCAGCTCCTCCTTGCAGCTCCGAGCATTGCCGATCAGCTCAGTAGCAAATGAAATCACCCTGCTTACGATTTCCTCTGCCATCGTGCTCTGATGATAAGTCAAAAATAAATTGAAAACCATTCATAAACTATAGAAGAACTGGTGATGCGTCAAAAAACTAACAACTATTATTGATGGAAGAGTGAAACTATAGAAGAATTGTGCTTGTGATGCGTTAAAGACTTAACAGCCATCGTTTTCTTCTTCTTTCTCTTTTTCTTTCTTTTTTTTTTTTTTCATAAATTGTCTTCATTTTCTAATGAAAAGTAATTGTAAAGTTTGTAAACATAATTGGTTAGAAGTATTTAGTTTGTAAATGATCAAATGAGCATTGCGTGCTTTCATTACCACAAGTACAACAACTGTAGTGGAATGAATAGCAAAAAATGATCTGTTGCATGCATGTATAAAGATGATTTAGTTCTTAGATTACACCTTTGAGAACGACAATTTTGTTCACATACAGGGGTAAAAAAGTAAATAATAGAAAAACACTTTTCCTTCTTTACAAGGTGGAGGATCAGGTTTGAGTTATGAAGCAGAAATTGATAGTCATAGTCATAACAATATTGATGAAAACATAATAAGATGAAGCAGAAATTATTTCCAGAACAGAGTCTTACTTGGCAATGAGAAAACTTGAATTTCTTCTTTGAGAATCAATGCACTTGTTGATCTTTTGTAATAAGAGATTACAATTTTGGAATTTGAGATTACAAAATAAGGAAAATGGTAAAAAAAAGAAGAGGATGGGAATTGGCCAGTTCACTAGATGATCACAACCATCCATCTGGAGAGGGTGGATCCCATCACCAGTCCTTTCATGGTCTTTTAGGGGCGAAAATGGGTAATTACCCATAAAAAGCAAACTATATAGTTAAGAGGACCGGTTTACAAACTATATGGATTTTTAGCAACTCGAGTCTTAAAGGCTCAAAGGCTCGATTTTCATGAGTTGTTCGCCTCTGTTGTGACTTTTTTTCCATGTGACATCTATATGAAAATCGAGTTTCTAAGACTCGATTTACATTTAAAAAGAAAAAAAAAAAAAACCAAAAGGGCAGCACCGTGTTCATCAGAGAAGAAAGAAAAAAAAAAAAAAAAAAAAAAAAAAAAAAAAAAAAAAAAAAAACCGTGCGACCTGGGTTCGCCGCGCGACCTTAGAGACTCGATTTACATTTAAAAAGAAAAAAAAAAAAAACCACAAGGGCAGCACCGTGTTCATCAGAGAAGAAAGAAAAAAAAAAAAAAAAAAAAAAAAAAAAAAAAAAAAAACCGTGCGACCTGGGTTCGCCGCGCGACCTGGGTTCGCCTCGCGACCTGGGTTCGCGGCGCAACCTGGGTCGTGGTGCGACCTGGGTCACGCGGCGACCTGGATCTATCGCGCGCGGCCTGTGTCGCCGGCCTGGATCTGGCGCGGCCTGGGTCGGCTTGAGCTGATCTCCATTTCTTCTTCTTCTTCTTCTTCTCTTTCTTTTTTTTTTCCCTTTCTTTCTGCGTTTTTTTCCGCTGTTTCTGCATTTTGGGTTGCATTTTGGGTCATTAATATTTTATTTTTGGGTTAGAATTCGAGTCTTAGAGACTCGATTTCCATGTAGACTCTTAAGGGCCGAAAATCGAGCCTTTAAGACTCGAGTTGCTAAAAATCTATATAGTTTGTAAACCGGTCCTCTTAACTATATAATTTGCTTTTTATGGGTAATTACCCATTTTCGCCTCTTTTAGGTGCAGGTGCCAAGTTCCACCCCCTTCCTTTCCTTGCTTACACCATAGTAGCACAGTTACCTAAGTACTAACTAGAAGTTACAACACTTGGCTGAAATAGAAGAAAAAGAACCAGAGAGTTCAACTTTTTTAAAGTAAAAAACTAGTTAACTAATTAACCCATAATGAGAAATGACAAGCTTAGATAGAACTTTGAGAAGATAAGATAATGATGGTAGTGTGGGGGTACACTAAAAAAGTTTTGAGTTTTTACACTAATAATAATTAGGTCTATATCTGGATTCTAGCTAGGGCTATCCGACGCTTCTTATGTGAATTAAAATGATTCCAACCCTGCTCGTCAATGGCAATGTAAAACTCCCACACTGCTTGTGGGTTAGTGAAGTTAACAAATGCATACCCTTTGTTAAATCCTATGCTGCAAAAAAACCAAAGAAAAGGAAAATCGGGGAAGCTAATTACAATATTTGAGTACCTTAAAAAAGAAAAACAAGGTACTCGAGTTTTTTAAGCTCGAGTACCTTTAAAACGTTTGCTCTTATTTCAAGTGACTCACCTATTTAACACTCGATTTTGTGAAACTCGAGTACTAAAACGTGGTACTCGAGCTTAAAATACCATTGTTTGAGTACTCGAGTACTCCAATAGTTTGAGTACTATTGGAGTGCTCTTACTTTTTTTTGCGTCAAAAATAGCCAAATATTACATTTTGGTAAAATTTATGTCAAATTAACACTATTTTGAAAATATGTAGCAAAGTACGATGCTTTAGTACTTGAGTTTCACAAAATCGAGTTCTAAGCAACGTGGTATTTGGCTATTTTTGCTGCGAAAAAAAAGTAAGAGCACTCCAATATCTAGGAAACCAATTAAGAAATTAGTATCTCTGTGTGCAACAATAGAGATGCATTTGTATCTTTTTTTTATTTGGAAATATTGTAGCCTGACATTCATAAGCACATACCCGTTAAAGAAAGGGAAAAACATAATATAATTGAATGAAACGCAAAAAGGCCAAAATCCAAAAAAGTTGGAGAAAAAAATACAGCATCATTTTAGTATACATATGAAAGTTCATTGCAGTAATTGAAAATATTACTGGACTCAAACTCTAAGGGCTGTTTGGTAGAGAAATTTGAATAATGTTGTTTATATTTTTCTAAAATATGTGTGGGTGAAAAAATGTATGAAAATACGTATAATATTATTTAAAAACTAAAAATATGTTTTTAAAATGCTATACCAAACAAGACTAAACATCACAAAAGTGATATTATGAGCCTAATAAGCTGTATGACTAGGAGAAGTTAATTCCATAAAACGCAATTTTATCCGGAGTAAACAACTTGATAGGCTTTGGTCCATCAACATGTAACAGTCTTCCTTGTTACTTCACATGCATCTCTACATGTGACACTTTTGGCTCTATCTCTTGTTCATCTTCCAAGAAATTGCTCCTTTATTTCGTTGTCACTTGATAGTACACCGTGCATGGGGGCACTTTCTGCTCTATTCTATCTCTTGTCAGTTGTCATCTTCGAATAAATTGCTCCTCTATTTCTTTGTCTCTTGATAGTACACTGTATTTTGTCCTTTAGCAGACTCCTCCAGCTGGATGCCATTATTTAGAATTATATTTGATCTTTTTTTAATCTATTTTTATATATTAATCCATTAATCCATTAATTTATCTTAAAGTTTAAGAGAAAAAAACTTTTTTTTTTTTGGATGGAAAGGAAATTTTATTGAACAGAGAAACAAAAAACAATCAAAGGCTAGCTTAGCCTTTCCTTCCTAATTACAGAAGCAGCTACCCTAATCAAAAAGGACCAAAAAAAATTACAAATTAGAAATCACTTAGTTAGGGAGTGAGCTGCCATATTAGCTAGCAACCCAAACGACAAACATTAGAATAGGATACAGGAAAAGACTGCATGTCCGGTAGGATAAAAGTATTCAAGCGTGAAGGTGAAGTTGGGTCTGACCTTCATAGATTAAGGTCAATATTGGATCAAATTAAAACTACTTGGATTAATTAAAAGCTGCTTAGATCAATATAGATACTTGCCAATCTTGTCTTGTGTGCACAAGAGCTGTAAATGAGCCAAGATTTGTTGAGTAGTGAATGTTCAAGTTCGGCTCGACATCAAAAGTAGAATGTTCAAGCTTGGCTTGAGCTTGATACGAGCCTACAAATAATGTTCAAGCTTAAGCTTATTATAAAGTATAGAATCTTGAGTTTAGCTTCGCTTGGCTTGATTCATTGGTCAAGCCAAGCTCGAGCTCAATATCAAGCCCAATCTCAAGCTCAATATCATGTTTTTTAACTTGAGATCCAACACAAGTATATTATCAAGCCTATATCAAGTTTATTATTTAGCCTATTTGGTTTGGATGAGTGGTCTCAACTTATAATTAATTAAAGTCTTAGAAGGATATGAGTTTACTTGTCAAGCTCATATCAATTTTATTACCAAACTCATAAATAAGCCTAGGCTCAACTTGCTTTGTTACTTTTGTATCGAGCCTTGGTGTTCATAATAAGCTTGTTCATGAACAATATTTTTTACTTGGGCTCGGCTCATTTATTAAACAAGCCTAAAACTAAAGCTTAAGCTTGGCTTGTTTATAAACAAACAAATATAAACAAGCTTTTATCGAGTCAAGTCCAAACTGTTTATGAACGGCTTAGTTCATTTACAGATTGAAAAGATGGAAGCCTCACTTTGTTTAATAAACACTTTACATTTTATATTCTTTTTGGATAATTCACATGAAATTTTCTACATTGGCTCTTGATGCTTGTGCGTTTAACTAAGCTTGTTTCTAACTCATCTTATTTGCTTAAAATTAATTTTTTGTCCCTCCTTTAAAATAGTTGGCCAAACAATGTGCACATAAATAGCACTTATTGGCTTATTGCTTTCTCTTGCCATCATCTCAAGAAATTATTGGCACTCAACAGGCTAACCCCTACTTCACGTGAATCACGTGAAGAGCGAGCCCAAATCATGAGTCCCATATAGAGATCCACCCTCATGTGCTAAGGGAATGGAGTCTGCCTATGTGGACTTATTATTTCATATTCATTGTCCATTAAGTTATTCTTAGTTTCATCAAAAGTATTAAGTACCAAAAGTATTGATTCTCACAAAAAGTATCAAAAGTATTATATAATAATAATAATTGTAGGGATATAGCCAATCATATGTCCAATTTTATAATTTGCTAACTTATGTGATTATGAGTGGTAGACATACATTTTTTGCCTTGTACAATCCATCACTTTACATAAGTCACTCACAATTGCACAACTCAATAAGTTGTGAAATTAAGTATAGAAATGGTTGTGTTCGTAAGTGGACTCATTAGATATAGGCAGCAGCACTACAAGGGTTTGATGTTGTAGAATTTGGTGTGTGTGAGGGACTTAATAAGCAAAGTGAAGTGTTTGATATTGTTGCATTAGGCGTGTGTGAGGGACAAAAAACAAAGTTTGGGCTTATGCGTTAGTGTGAGAGCATCTTTCAGTGTGCTAAGGATTTGGTTTAATTTATGTTTCCGACAGTTAGTGAGTATACGTGACATTTTTATTATTGATATTGGATTTTTTTGGTTAGGGTTCCATGTTGACGCAAGAGACATCTCAAACCATGTAACATGGATGGAGGAGCATCCAAGTTTTATAGAGCAAGCTATTTCTCATGATGTATTGGTTTCATCTTATGAATAAAAATTTTATAATTCTCTTAAAAAAAATTAATACCAATATCCTTAATCATTGATCAGTTCCTTAAGATGCTTAAGGGAATCCCTTTGTCATCCAAAGTAGAACTAGTTATTCTTTTTTCATGACATAAATCTATATGAAAATTAAACAACCTAGGTAGCATTATACCTTACCTTGGAACTGAGTTTTCAGGTTGATCTCCGACTTGGTTGGACTTGGGCGAGACTCTTTGACAATATCCAAAATATTGTTTTAAAGAATGACAGAAGATTAAAAAGCTTAATTTCAAGAGAAGTGCTACAAAGACAATATTTTCATAACACTTTCATAACATTTTTTTGAGTAAAACTAAAATTAAAATATAGTCCTTAAAAAAATAATGATATAGCATTGTACATTAGGTTATTATACTTAAATTGTGATCCAAAATCATTGTACAATTATTTTTAATTGAATATTAAAAATTACTATAGTTCGAAAAAAATTGAGAAAAAAAAAAAGTTTAAGCACATTTTTTCTTAAAGGAGAAGTATCCTAAAAATTATTCTATGAATATTAAAAGATCAATTAATTATAAAAAAGACAAAGAATGGACATGACCCTCATAACAACAATTTAATTGAAACCAAATTAAACTCACATCTTCAATTCATTTTTTTTTTTTTCTGATTATTGTTCTAATTTTTTAATATCAGTAAATCACGTACTATACTCTCAAATTAATTCTTTGGGTGATGCCGTTCTTATTATAGTGGAAGTGCCATATAGAGATTGAAATTCACACTATTTTGTAACCTAAAGAATAATAATTACGCCACATGAAACAAATGTCACTAATTTGAATCTCTTATTCCCTCTATTTTTCTTGCTTATCCAAACAAAAATGTGATCAGGGAAAAGATGTTCTCAACTATTGCATCTTTGGCTAGTTACGGGTAAAATATAAGTCAACTTAATTGACTTAGTTGTTAGAAATTTAAAGCCATATTTGTTAGTAATACAATTAATGTCTAAACCATATGTTACTAATTGATAACAAATATAAGTCAACTTAAATAGAAATACGTCCATTACTTTAACTACTAACTGTAGGGAAATATCCTCCAAACATTTGTATGACAGCAAACAAGTTGGCCTCTTAAGTAGGACAGCTAGGCTGATGAAAAGAGAAGACTGCAAACATTAATTGAAGTTAGTATTATTCAATATTGCTTTGGTAGAGATGTAAAAGATATTATTTGTGAAATGAAATCAATGCGTATAAGATGGTTGATCTCCATATGTATACCTCAATGTACAGTAAAATGTTGAAGTCACTGGCTGAAGCCATGATAACAACATAAGATTCAATAGGTGGATGAATAAATACGAATTCTGTTTAGTAAAAAGGATCCATTGCTTAGTATATAGATAGGAAATGGCGTAAAAGCTAAGCCTCACATTACATATTGTTGGTTGTCAGCATTCTGGTGCCAACTAGTAGGAACTACGAGATGAGACCATGGATTCCTTCAGTATCCAAGGATTGTGGACCAACCATAGAATCTTGTTCAACAAGTGCAATACATTAGCTATCCATTCTATGTTTGGGCAGTAAGCTGGAGAAAGACAGTCATCATTCTTAAGGCCAATTAATGATCATTAGAAAATTTTTAGGGAAAAAAAACCAAAAAAAAAAAGAAAAGAAAGAAAACTCAGAAATTATAGAATGGCTTACCAAAACCCATATTCAAATTTCAACATTCTCCTCTTTATTGGGAACTTTATCTTCTGCCAAAAGTCTAAAAACAAAATTTTATAGTTTGTCATTGATTATATCTCAAGATTGAACATTCAAGCTGATCATCAATATGTAAGTAGACAAATCACAGATGTTGTATATAAAAGTGCTGATGTCATTTCCTATCGAATATTATTCGAAATGATTCTCTGAAAACTTACAACCCATATTGTTTTAACAATATATATGTGAACTTCAAACAGCTTCCCCTTTTATCCACTCGGTAGTCGAACCAATTAGCGTCAACTCAAGCACATCTTTCCTTGGGGCAATTATGGATGGACAGCTACTGCAATTTGGTCTGGTGACAGAAATGTCAACAATGCAACAGTCCACCAATAGCGGAAGAGAGGGTTCCAGTTTTTACGTAAGCTTTTTCTTACCGGTCAAAGAGAGAAAAGGCTGCCCAACCAATCTGGCAAAATTTTACATTCCATGTCAGCAACTAGTATATGAAATAAAGAAATCCTGAAGGATAGGCCTTGTTAAAACTTAAAAGGGAGACATCAGAAAAGAAGAAGATAAGATTTAAAGGAACTCACCAATTGTATGAACTCCAATCACATCGTCATCAAGTTAAACACCCATCTGGACTGTGCGCAATAAGAAATATCCAGCTTTTCTTTTAAAGTGAGAGCATCACATGGCAATAACTTCACTTGAACTCTCTTACAAAGCTTTCACTTGGTTAGCACCAAACAGCATGTCATTTAGATGGAATTATACCTCTTCTTTTGCTGCCAGATAATAGCATTCTTGTACCCCAAAATTCTGCTCCCGAGCAGATAAAAAAGCTAACCCACCACTCTGGCATAGCTTAAATATCCTCAAAATATGATGCCTTCAACTATGTACGTGTTTAGGTGTCAAATTTTGGCTGATTGAAAACTAGTGCTTAGATCACTACAAGAAGAATAGGCCCCAAACTTGGGTTGTATCAATATGCTTGACAATGGACAAGAATCCTGCACCAAATCAGAAGCCACCATTGGCTCTTATATCAAAAGAAATGCTATGTATCACCGGCGGATAAATTTTTTTGAAATGCTGTCGAAGGATGCAATGACATAAACAATATTAATATAAATGACATATATCATAGAATGAACATGAAATAGATGCAACAAAACCAAGACTTACAAAACCACCTTTCAAATTTTACAAACCATAAATAAAGAAAAAGAGAAAAAGAAGAAGAGAATCAGTCCTACGATTTCTTCCTTGACTAGTTCTAGCTAGAAATATCATTTGTTTTGTTATCCAATTTAGTATTGCTGATTCATAAACGTCTATTATTCACTATGGAAATGACATGTTAGTCACTAGCAAGATCATCCATTTTCTTTACAAATTTCTTTTTTCTTTTAAATTTTTTTTTGCCAGCGGGTAATGTTCTGAATCTTGGTTTTGAAGATTCCATATTGTTGTTGGTAAACTATCAAGCATGATGAAGGGGTTCAAGATGTAACAACAAAACAAAGTCCTAGTCCCAAATTGTTTGGGGTCGGCTAAGGATCCTCAACAAGATTAGGGTCAGCCACATATATTCTTTTTCTGCATCTTGTTATGTCGAAAATCGTAGCCTCTATTATTTCCTTAATTGAAATGTCCATTTTAACCTCTACTAATAATCCTCCCATTATTTATTTTTTCTTCCTTTTCTTCTTTTTATTCACTTCTTAGCAATGAGCTGTTCAAGAGAAATATAATGCTAAAACTGTCAACTTCAACTCTAAAGCTAGACTATTAGAGATTTTTTTTTGGGAATAGTACTATTAGAGAATTATGCAATCATCAAATCAACTGTCAGAGAGAACAGAGGAAACAAACGTGAGTGTTGGTTGAAACAGAACTAAATGTTAATCATGTACAAGTGATTTAATATCTTTTTTTCATGATAAAAAGCATACATACTCTTTTTAATTGTTAAATCTAAGTATTAGAAATAAATAATTACTACGCAGTTGGATAATATCCATCAAATAACCCTAGAGGCACATCATTCAGTTAAATTTGTAAATTTAACTATGGGCAATTTTGGACCATTCTGCACCACTCCCCTTTGCACATCTTTCCTTTAATTTGGAGCAATAATAAATCTCTAATTTGGTGATGCGTCCCATGGCTTGCGCTGTGGGCAGATGCATCAGGTTGTTGCAGTTGCAAAGGTACAGGTATTGAAGAGAAGAAAGGTTGCCCAACCACTCAGGCAAAGCTTCCATTCCGTCAAATTCAGATTTGTCCAGTCTTGTAAGGGCGGTGAAGCATTGAATTTCGTCTGGTAGAGTTGAGTTTAGTCCACCCATACAATTGTAGAATTTGGAGGGACTCGTACGACTGTTGAGAGGGAGTGGATTATAATAAAGAAATAAACCCCACACACACACAGGGATAAGAGGGAATGAAATTTTTGAAAGACTTACAAGTTACAATATGGTACACTCTCAAAAGAGTCTACTCTCAACAATAGTTGTATACTATAGAGTAATAATAGAGGGCCCTTTCACTGTTACTTTCACATAATGTGGATCCCATGCATTATGTGAGAGCTATCATCTATACAGTTGTTAAGAGAGATATCTCTCAGGGATCAAACGCTTTGCAAATTCAAATTGTACCCTTCTCTTATGGCAAAATGTAGAAAAAACTGAATGGACATAATATAGAGAAGATAGCTTTAAAAAGAAAGGAAAACTTCAAGAAATAAAAATATTGAGAAAAAAAATTCTTTGAGATAAAATATTAAACTAACCATATATTTTTATAATTAATAATAATTAACATGAATGCCTCTTTAATTAAGGGTATTCAGATGTTGGTCTTATGTTCAAATTAACAAAGGAATTAGTAGGTATCTTGTAAATTTTTAAAAAATAAAAAACAAAAAAATAATTAGGCTCTTGGCCATACTAATTATGGATGGTGAACATAATTTGGAATCTTTTAGTGAAATAAGTTATCAACATAAGAGAAAGGAAGGACCTTCTGATTGCTTCTCTCTTTTTCTTTTCCCTCTTTTCTTTACTTAAATCATTCTTTCTCTCTTTTTTATGCTTGCTTTTCTCTCTTTTACTTTTTCCTCTTTTCTTTACCTTTATCATTCTTTCTCTCTTTTTTCTTTGTCATTCTTTTCCCTTTTTTCTTTCTCTTTTATTTTGCCTGTAACATCCTAGTATTTAAATCAAGATGATTGAAAAAGATGCAATTCATAGAAAATAAATAAAGTGAATGAATTGGACAAATGCATTATTTTATGTGATCACCTTACAATCCCTATTAAGTTTTAAAAAGCAAATCTATTGGACTAACACTATATAGACTAGTTTGCGCCAATTATCATATTCCAATTCCATAAAATAGCACCACCGGACTCCTAGGTCCAAGTGGTATGTTACGTGCCTATTTTTTTATTCCACTGGTAAATTCTCTTTTCGTTGAATAAAAAATTGGAGTTCAAACCCCGCTTACACCTAAAATTAAATGGTGTTTTAACCTGATTATAAGAGCAATTATCATAGAGTGGACATTATAGGTTTGAAATACTATATATATATATATAATATATCTATCAACTATCTTGTGAATTGGGAGAAAGTATTTAACTAAAGAAGTTAATTTGAAGTATTTGCTTATTTTCCAAACATAGAGGAGGAAAGTAATTGGTTTCAAAGATAAGAGTAAGAATTAAAAACTATCCCAAACATAGAGGGGAAAGTATTTTTTTTCCTCTTTCACTCCTCTTAAGGGTACAATCACTTGAAATTGAATAATAATAATAAATTAAAATTCAAAATTCAAAATAAAGGTTGAAAAAAATTATCAAGAGGGTAGATCAAATGTACAACATTCATCTCAAAATGACATTTGAGAATACATTCTAACAAAACATAACGATGAAAAAAAAATCAATTTCTGCCAATTATCTTATGTCAGTCTTGACCTTCATTGGTTTTTGCTTCTCTGTAATAACTTTATGTTGAGTTTTGGTGATGGAGAGTTCGGCTATTGAACTTGAAGAATTCTTTAGGCCATGCATCTGAGATAAATTTGTAGTCATCTTATCTTCACTACTAGTTGGCTTCTCAAGTCCATCATTAATGACAATTTTTTTTCTATGAAATTTAACATCTCTATCATTCTAATATAATCCCTTCCATTACTTAGTCTGTTTATGGAATATTTGTTGCTTTTTTTTTCTAGGAATGAACAATCCTTGTAGAGGCTTAATATAAGAATGGATAAAGGTCAAATATTCCAAGTAGAGGCATCCAGGACTAGGAGTCTACCAACCAACAATTTCTTTGAAGATGACAAGAAATAGAGCAGAAAGTGGTGCATGTACATTGTACTATTAAGAGACACTGAAAACGATCCGTGGAAGACAATTGCATTGGAAGTACCTAAAAAGGAAGTGTTACGACTATAATGCGTTAATTGACCTAAAAAAGAGAAAGTGGTCAAAATTAGTAATAATTGACGGGAAATTTCTTCAAGCGTAATTACTCATGTTGCACATTCTCAGTGAATGTGAACACGAGAAATTAAGATTTAGTGATGGGTTGGGCGGAATTAGGCTTGATTTCAAGTTCGACCTATTTAGATTCAGATCAAGATTGGGTTTGGATCAAAGTTCTATATTCTTACTCATTGCGTGAGGTTGCAACTAGCTAGTTAATTTTTTTTTTTTTTTTTATTTTACTTTTAGAAACAAGCACACACAAGAAAGAAGGAAAATAATTCTAATACAATGTACATTACAAACTCTACTCAAAACTTTTAGTTTTAAGGGAACTAGTCGCATACCCGCGCGTTGCGAGCGTTAATTTTTTTAGGATGGTCTCATTAAATATTTTATTAATACTATAATTTTAGTTATTAACCATTTGATTTTCATTAGTTTTTAAGTTAACAAAAACCTTAAATATACCTTCTTCTTTTCTTTCTTTTTTTACCTTTACACACACACACACACATATAGTGAATCTTTACACATACCTTTAAAAAAACTCTATATATTCCACTTTTTTGGATGCGTAAAATTATAGACTACTACTCCATAATGATAGTGGCTAATTAATTTTATATTTTTTTTAGTGATCTCATTTGTAACGCTTCTTACCATTATCATATATTTACTAACTAATGATTTGCATAACAAAGACGATAAATGAGAGGTAACATTGTTCATTAGATTTTCGAAAGTAATAGTGCATGAAAATTATATATATATATATATATATTATAAATAAGGTTAAATGAAATGTCAAAAAATGGATTTTTAAATTTTCTAACTTTATTTCTTACTCAATTTCTACTACTATCAGAGAACATCTCTTTTTTAGTTATGATTAATATGGTTTCCATAGTTAGAATTTGATTAGTTTTAAATTTAAATTTAGTACTATGATTGTATTTAATTATTGATTGTTGATTTAATTTTTTCAGTGAATTAAACTGTTTATGTTACTACACTGTAAAGTTTTTAATGTTCTCCACACGGTAATCTCTATTTTATTTTTTACTTCTCCTAACAACCTCTTTGTTTTCCAATCAACGATTACTAATTGACGTTTGGTTTTTTTTTTTTTTTTTTTTTCTTTATCTACTCTTTATTACTTTGTATTGGTTTTTTTTTTTCTATACCATCTCTCTCTCTCTCTCTCTCTCTCTCTCTCTCTCTCTCTCTCCATTGGCAACCTATCATTTTCCAAAATTTGATGATGATTCTATGACATTAAATATGCATTATTAGTTTTTTATTTTATTTTAATTTAATGTTTCTAACTTGATTTGTTTTGTATTTCATTCTTCCTTTGATGCATTGGGTGTGAGAATGAGTGTTTCCCTATCATTACTCCACTTAATGTGGACAATTTTATTTATTTAATTTAGGCAAAATATTATATTTAAAATTTTTAAAAATAAAAAAGGAGTGGAAATATAAATAATTTAATGATATATATGGGGGATGTGGTTGAATTTAAATGTTAAATAAAATGATATGAGAAAAAAATAAAAATAAAATACATAACAATAAACACTAACTTATCCAAATAATTCTATGTAATATAATAATAGTACATTCTTATATACTATTTTTAATTATTTATAATGAAATATGATAATATTTAACAATAAAAGACATAAAAAATAAATAAAAAAACTTAAAACACAAAGCTAAATCCCATAAACCAAAATAGAGCTCTAAAGAATACAAAACTTTATCAGGCTAAAATAGAGATGCAAGAAAAATAAAAATAAAAATCTACCAAAAAATTGAGGGAGAAAGAGTGGAAAATAACCACTTTTCTGTGAGATAAAATTATGTAAAGAATAGAAGAGTGAATGATAAATTTATACTAAAAGGATGATAATATAAAAAAAAAACAAAATAAAGGAAGATAAAAGGAAAGAGGAAGAGTGATATCAAGGTAGAATTTTGGGGGAGATGAAAAGGTAAAGAGAATGAGAAAGGTTGAAGAAAGTGTAAATGTTAAAAAAAAAATGAGTACAATTTGATGAGCACAATTTTCTTTTATTTGAATTTAAGCAAAATATTACATATTTTATTTTTTAAAACAAAAAGAGAGAAAATATAAATAATTTAATGATAAGGAGGATGTGGTTGAATTTCAATATTGAGTAAAATGGAAGAGAAGAAAAAAATAAGAAAAATTAAAAGATATAACAATAAACACTAAATTATCCAAATTATGCTATGTAATGGAATACTATTTTATTTTTATCTACTATCTTTAATTTTTTATAATGTAATCGGATAAAATTTAACAATCAAAGAGCAAAATATTAATAATAATAATAACTTAAAACACAAAACTAAATCGTATCCACATAAATTAGAGTTCTTAAAAATACAAAATTTTATCAACCTAAAGCAGAGATGCAATAAAAAATAAAAATCCACCAAAACATTGAGAGAGATAAAAATCCACCAAAACATTGAGAGAGAGAGAGAGAGAGAGAACCTTTTTGTGAGAGAAAACTATGCAAATAATGGAAAAGAGTGACAAATTTATAGTAAGAGGGAAAGGATAAAAAGAGACAAATAAAGGAAGATGAAGAGAATGATGAATAGCAATATTAAAGTAGAGGGTAGTGGGGAGATGAAAAGGTGAGGGAAGAAGAAAGGTTGAAGAAAATGTAAATATTTAAAAAAATAAGTGAATGTAAAAAAAAATTATAGGAAAATTGGAAATAAAAAAGAAATATATATAGATGTTAAAATCGACAAAGATGAATATGTAAAGTCAATAATCTATTTTTATATATATATATATATATATATTTGTAAAAAAAAAAAGGAATAAATATTAATTATGTGGCAAATGACGTGGTGATAAGGTGGCGCAACAGGAGCTTAGCAGCTATAAATGCCACGCTTTAGCTTAAAACACAAAACTAAATCGTATCCACATAAATTAGAGTTCTTAAAAATACAAAATTTTATCAACCTAAAGCGGAGATGCAATAAAAAATAAAAATCCACCAAAACATTGAGAGAGAGAGAGAGAGAGAACCTTTTTGTGAGAGAAAACTATGCAAATAATGGAAAAGAGTGACAAATTTATAGTAAGAGGGAAAGGATAAAAAGAGACAAATAAAGGAAGATGAAGAGAATGATGAATAGCAATATTAAAGTAGAGGGTAGTGGGGAGATGAAAAGGTGAGGGAAGAAGAAAGGTTGAAGAAAATGTAAATATTTAAAAAAATAAGTGAATGTAAAAATAAAAAAAATTATAGGAAAATTGGAAATAAAAAAGAAATATATATAGATGTTAAAATCGACAAAGATGAATATGTAAAGTCAATAATCTATTTATATATATATATATATATATATTTTTTTTTTTTTTTTGTAAAAAAAATAGGAATAAATATTAATTATATATAGATGTTAAAATCGACAAAGATGAATATGTAAAGTCAATAATCTATATATATATATATATATATATATTTGTAAAAAAAAAAAGGAATAAATATTAATTATGTGGCAAATGACGTGGTGATGAGGTGGCGCAACAGGAGCTTAGCAGCTATAAATGCCACGCTTCAGCTTTTAGTAATATATTGATGTGAGGTAAGTTATACTTTACATAACACACTCTCTTAAACAGCGAATAGTTAAGTAAAAAGTGAAAATCCATAAGACTAATTTTATTTCAATTATGCTTGATGAAACCAAAAATTGTTAGTTGGGTCACTTATCCAATCTAGAGCTTTTAATGGTCTTCTAAAATCTGCAAGAAAAAGAAAAAGAAAAAAAAAGAGTTGATTAAAGAGATCACCGAGTTGTGCCCAGTGGGAGAGCCTCCAATGTTTAAGTTAGTATTAGCCTATATATTTTGTATATAGATAGTGTTTTTGTAGTATGTTTTGACGTACCTAGCAAGTGAGGCAGATTGTATCTTTTATAAGTGACTTAGGTAGTTGTTGGACATAAATGAGGGTAATTATTACCCTAATTGTAACATTCTTTGTCTTGATGAGAGAGTTTAAGACCTTTGATGGTCGTTATTGAATGTGTTGAGTGATTACTCATCTTTCTTTGATGGCCCACAAATGATGCAATGAATGGACGACCTTAATGATTTTTATGATCTCATCAATGCTCATATCCTACAAAATGTTAGGTTTTTAAAATTAACACCTTCATATTGGAAATGTAGCCAAAATTAAAATATTTAGATGGATGTGTGAAAAAAAAAAAAAAAAAAAAAAAAAAAAAAAAAAAAAAACTGAGAAAGCTAAGATAAAGAATTAATAAGTTATCCACTCAGGGTGATTCCCACTGAGGAAAAATTAAGAGAGAATAACTTATAAAGGTTCGATTAAGCATAAGTATTTTATTTTTACCTTTTATCATTAAAATAGAATTATATAATTCAATTTACAAAGTGATAAATATAAAGAAAGAAAATTGTGAGGGTTTAAACTCTGAATGTCTCTATCAAGAAATTAAAAAAGTGTTAGCTGAGTTGCGAGACTCTTGACTTGATTGCGTAACAAAGAGTGAAATAAAATTAAGCTGGTTTAAAAAATAATTATTATTATTGTGTCGGTTTATTACTAGCTATAAAGTGTGTACGGTGTAGTCCATATGAGGAGCCTGAGTCTAAATGAAGAAGGGGTCATTCGGCCAAGACTTGGACCAATTGAGCCCAACTTTATGCAAATGAGGTTGCAATCACCTCACCTCATGTGACTATAAGGTAAGAAGCATGTAGCCATTAGCATGGACCAAACTAGCTAAAAGGCCAGACAAAGAGTTTCGACAAGAGAAGAAAGAATTGGACTGGGCAATGAGTTGTACAAGCTCAACCCAACCCAATTTCATTCCTATCTTGCTTTTTATCATGTGCCAATGACGTTTTTCCCCCTAACTTAAGAGTTTTATATAGCGTCATCATCTATCTATACTATATATAATAATAGAAGCCTTGCATTTAATTTTGCAAGACTCTTGTTAGCTACCTCATTACCCACATCATCAACCTTTTCTCAACCAAATTTTCTTTTAATTTCTATTTTGGTAATATAATGAGAAAATTTTACCTAATCCGACCTCAGTAATGATTTAGACCTCAAATTTAAAAATTACGGCTTAAATCACTTTTAAGCTAATCCAACAATTAACACCAAATTTAAGTGATTAACCAATTATACAGTACATGGACATCACAATTAGCATGGATAAACATGTAAAACATAAACAATTAGCAACCCACATAAATTTAAAGACTCTGTGGTACCACTGCTAGAAACAATCCACTAAAATGTGGAGCAATCTTGTATTTGCAACCAACCCAAGCACTGATTACACCTTCAAGCCTCATGGCTAAGTATGGGTGTGCTTTTTCTCAAAAAAAAAAAAAAAGTATGGGTGTGCTCCACTGATTCCCAAAAGTCCAATCAACACTCAATTGTAGTGATGGAAATGATAATTGATTTTCCTCTAGAGCAAGACTCCCATGAAAGTCCACCGAAGTTGTCTCTCAACCAAAATTCAAATGCCTGACACCTGCAATTCCAACTCACTCGACCAAAACTTCTTTTCTTCAGCAACTTCAGTTTTAGCTCTTGAACCCTTATAACCCAGTTACAAATGAATCCACAAAATACAAAAATACAATGTATTTCTCCTGCTAATTCAGGGTTTGATTAGTTTGTATCCTCTGAAGCTTTAATTTGTTTGTGTAATGTCTCTCTCTGCCAATCACCCACTTTCACATGCACGAAAATTGTTTGATAAAATACCTGACTGAGAGTGTTTTGTTCTTTTTCTAGATTTTGATTTTGTACAATGCCCAGGTTTAATAAGTGGACATGTATACTTCTTCCTACGGTATATTAATGATTTGGTAATGGCCAAATTTAGCACGTGGTTTTTTGTTTTTGTTAATATTTGATGTACTTTTATTGTAGAAAAGCTAAGGTTTTTCCCCCTTTTGTTGAGTATATAGATACTCATTAGCATTAACTCAAGCTTGATTTACATTACAGATCAATTATAGTATACATGGTTACACTAAGGACAAAGCATGCTCAATGTCTTACAAGCATCTACACTTGACAATACGTATTCCATGTCTTAGAGATAACCAATATGCAAAATCCATTTGCAATCCATGAGCCCAGTACATATTCTCTAGAAATTAAGTTCTTGGTCTTAGCTTCTTAAAAGATTTTCTTTGAATTGTCTATATAAAAATTGTTGAAAAATTATGTTAATCTGTAATTTTATAAAGAACAGTCTTCCACCATTGAGTTGCCTGATCAGACTTGAAAAATGTAGTCTTATTTAAATGGGATAATTACACATAACCCACTTGTGGTTAGGGCGAAAATCACTTTGCCTACCCGTGGTTTGAAAAGTATCACTTAACCCACCTGTGGTATGTTTCTGTCAATCTCCGTAACCCACCTCAAGCCCAGCCGTTACAAAAACACCTCTTAACACCAAAACACAACATAACGCGAATCAAAACACCCAAAACTCAGAAACTTTTCAAGAGAGAGACTTGTGATGAGATCAACGTGTTATTCGTGGTTTTTATATCTCTTTTTCAGCCTGTCCTGGCCCGGTGGTTTCATCTCATCACGATGGTTCTGGTTCTCCATAAGTGGTTACAAATTTTCTCGCCATTAATGAGTTGTGGCTCTCCATTTGGTGGTTTTGTGTCACCATTTGTGGGTTTTGTTGGTTTTTGCATTTGGGTGTGCTTTATTTTTTTTTTGATACAAAGATATTCTTGTGGAAAAGAAACCCCCCTACATTCCAGAAATAGATGATCCTTCATATACTAACTTAATGGGAAATAGAGATATTCCTAATGGGTATGGTCTGCCACTATCTTCTGACAAAAACCTGTTATCTTGGAAAATATAGATTCTATTTTTTCTACTTATGAAACCATATCTGGCCTTTTTTCCTGCTATATGTTTTATAACTTTTAGGCACCTGTAATGCTGAAGGACAAAGTATTAATATTTTATAATTTCATTTTGGCAAATGTCATAAGAAAGTTCATATCTTTTTGATTGATTGTAAATGGTTTCTTCTTTCTTTTCATTTGGCATAAATATCATATGGAAGGTTTTCAAATGTGTGTATCACTAAAAGTTGGGCACCTGAATTTGGGCTTTGCTTCTTTTTTTTATTTTTTATTTTTTATATCTTACCTCCTTTCTCTTTAGTAGATCTGATTGGGAATATATTGATTTTTTACAAATTCAGATATGAGGTATTGATTGAGAATCTTATGGATCCTGCTCATGTTCCTTATGCACATTATGGAGTAAAGGAAAATCTACCATCCAAAAACAGTGAAGTTTTGAATAATCCTTATGTTCTGCCAATAAGTTTTGATTTCTTTATTTATGACTGAAACCAAGTTACCTTCACAGCGGAGGCTGATAGAGAGGGGTGCACACCGATTGAATTTAAGATTGAAAAGTTGGACGGCAATGGGTTCAATATAGTACAGTTTCAGGAATGGAGCAGATGCACATTTATTGCCCCATACCTGGTTTATGCATCTCTTAAGCCTGAGGATCAAGCTAATGGATCTGAATCATCAGCTGGAACCAGAAAGGTTATCTATTAGATTGATTAATCTTTTATACATAGATGATAAACAAAATTTTTGGTTAATTCTTACTTATGTATTTCATTTTTCGTTCCTTAGTACTTCTATTTATGTAAATCTTGGTTGATGCAGGATACATCTGTGCAGAAGGAATTTTTTTAAAATTTTTTTTCCATTCCAGTTAGTCCAGGGAGTAGCAGATTGATATGGATCTTCCCAAGAAACTATGGTCATTGAATTAATAAAGTTGTGCCACGATGGATATTTCATAAGGAACAAAACCTAGTTATAGACTCTGATTTATATCTTCTACACATTGAGGTGACTCCCATCTCTTTGTATGTTATTGCAAGTTTCTTTTCTTTTTTTCTTTTTTCAATCTAGGCAGCTGGTTTATTCCATTATAAATCACTTTTGCTTTTAATGGGTTACTATCGAATTAAGTTACTGGTATAGGTTCACCAGATCAACCTTACTACAGATTCATGGGTGTGCTTTATTTTTTTATTTTTTGCAGAAATCACGGTGGCCAGTGGTTATGGGTTCACAATAGAGAGAAAAGAAAGATAGAATTTTTCCCCATTGCCTCCCTCAACCCTTTGGCTAACTCCTCGAATTTATAAAAAAAAAAAAAAAAAAAAAAAAAAACCCCAGTTGCCCATAGCCACCAGAACCTCCATAGCCACCCGACCCACCATTCGAAACTGTAGAAACTAGAAAATGATCAAAACCCAGTTGCCCAAATCGCATTTCAAAACGGCCCAAATTCTTAAACTCGGCTCCATGACTAGAACTCAACGGGTGAGAGTAAGAGTGGCACGAAGAACAAGTACGAAACCCACTAATCTGAACTGGGTTTGTGGGAATTCGGGTGGAATGTGAAATGGGTCTGCGAGAAAACCCCATGAAACTGAAAGAGAGTAGGGATTTGCGGGTGAGTGATGCTAAAAAAGAGATATAAAAACCACGAAGAACACGTTGATCTCACCACAAGTCTCTCTCTTGAAAAGTTTCTGAGTTTTGGGTGTTTTGATTCGCGTTATGTTGTGTTTTGGTGTTAAGAGGTGTTTTTGTAATGGCTGGGCTTGAGGTGGGTTACGGAGATTGACGGAAACATACCACAGGTGGGTTAAGTGATACTTTTCAAACCACGGGTAGGCAAAGTGATTTTCGCCCTAACCACAGGTGGGTTATGTGTAATTATCCCAATTTAAATCTAACCCACATATGTAAGAGGTTTGTGATGTTGCCGTGTTTAGTGTCCATATGTGGTATTCCTTTTTTTGGAAAGAAGAGCAGACATCTAGACTACATGGCTTAGTCTTTTGTGACATGGACCAATTATAAAACATCTAAATGACTTTCTATGGTTCAAGTTGAAGACACCACAAATTTAATAGGAAGGCCGAAAGGAATTCAGTGGAGGTTTTGAAACATGATAATGCCATTTTACCTTTTGTCTTTTGGTTAGAGTATGGGTCAAGAGCGAACAGAGTATACCACCCTGCGATTTTAGCCCAAGTGGGGTTAGAGTGATGATGCCTTTATCCCTCTCTATATATGTTCCTAACTTTGATATCTTACTGGGCACTTTACTAATGGCATAAGTACAAGTGTAATGAGAGCCGGCTGATCATTGACATAGCTTTTGTCTAGCTAAAAAGTAGTTTTCTTTTTATTAACATGCCTTTATTTGAATGCCTCTCTACTTGAAGTTTCTGCTTTTTATTTGCTTTTGAGAAGCCTTGAGTAGAGTTAGATAATGCAGTTGCTTTGAATTTAGTGATGGCATTGACTTGACATGTGATTATCTCTGTCCAACATTTAGTTGATCTATTCTAAAAATTCTTTATTCACCTTTGTCTTTAGATATCAGAGCAGATTCAAGATGCTACTCTTTACCTTGATGCTGGATCTACAGAAAGTTTCCAATTTATGGTGGCATTTCATGCATTGCTGGACCTTGGAGTGTGTGGTATTTGTAGTTTCTCTTGACTCAGTAAGCTAATAATGTCATGTGTCTCCTGACATGTCTTTTATTGCTTCTTTCAACCTGCTATGGATAAATTTAAATAACTTCACATGTGAACATACTTCATAAACAGATGTCTGTATCAGTATGTGCATGATTGCATGGGTGCGCCAGATATGATAGCAAACCATCTTAGAGATTACCCAGTTTATTTCTCACATCTCAAGCATGTTGTAATTTGTATTTGCTTCAACTCTAGATAATAGATTGGAACCCAATCTGACGCTGCAAGGAAAATAGTGGTCATCTCATCTCATCATATGTTTGTTAAGCAAGATTTTTATCTAAATGCTACCTGATATCTCATCCCTCTACCACTTGAGCCAAGGCCCAATTGCTACATCTTGCCCTTTTTTTTTTTTTTTTTTCAAGTGAATTGTAGTTACTTTTTTTTTCCATAAGTCAGTAAACTATAAGTATTACACTACTATTTTTCAATATATAAGAGAATCTATTGTTGTCACCATTGGACGCATTATTAAGACTTTACTTTAGATGTAACTTTGTGTTCCTTGATACTTAATTTTTGACAGGGTGCACAATGTATCTGTCTGTGTTTGTTTGTGAGCTTTTACTGTTGTCGTATAAATTTCATGTTAAGACTGTCTTTTTGATGCTAAATTCCTGTACAAAGTTCCCATTTTTGGTGTGGATCCATATGTTCCTATTTGGGTTTCTTGGACAGGAATTATGTTTATGTATATTGCATTGTCTGCCTTATACATGGATTTGTAATATGATGATGTAGTTACCATGGATTCTAGACATAGTGTTTCTGGTATATTTTGTATAATCTAACCAATGGTGTGTTATTTATCGAATTCCTCCTTATTTTATATGTGTATACATTTGATAACTGTTGTTTGTTGTATTAGATATATTGGAATTTATATTACCTATTTGGGACAATTTTTAACCTTCAAATTGTGGAATGTTTTTGGTAGATTATCCACACAAAAAAAAAAAAATGGTTCATAACAGTTTTTTGTGGGATTGTAAAATGATTGGTAGAGTTCTATCACCACAGAAGACAAATTTGGTTGTTTTGCCATATATATATGTAAACCTAAGGAGAAAAAGTAAATTTCATTTTAAAGTTCAACATATAGATTTGTTCTCATGTAACATTGAATCTTTTATATAGTGATTTGTTTCACTTTGTAAATCTGGTCATTCCCATAGGAGATTGAGACACTCTCACTAAGTTGAGGAGTTCATTTTTATTTTGTAGTTGCACACTAAGTCCACCAGAAGTTGTAAATTTGTTTAGGTAAATTGAAAGTGACCTCTCAGTTTTTTTTTGTCATTGGACACAATATATATGTAGAGATGTAGAGTGATGCATAGTGATTAGTTCTTTTAGATGCCTACTAACTTATTAGATATGTTTGAACAGGTCTACTTTATCTGAAATTGTAGGGCAGTGGCTAAATCGGACTCTTATTCAGCATCTCATTAGCAAAGTTCATGCCTTGTTTTTGATTTTTTTATTAACCCCCAATGTGATATTGATGAAAGGTAAATTCCATTAGACCTAAAATGAATTTTCAAAATGTATTAATTTATGTTTTCCTTTAATCTATTATAGTTCTATATTGCGCTTTAAATCTAATGCCATATAATGATTTGTTGACTTCTTTACCTCCTCATGAAACCGCTTCATATCTGGAATCTCTTCCCAAACTTGCTAACAACCTGGAGTGACCTTGAGTACCAAGGGAAAACACTTCACTCCTCTCTATGCTTATTAAGATATTATTGGTATTCATTTTAAAATAGAACTCAATAGACCAAATTTATTATTATGAGATTTGAAAAACTCATTGGTCTGTGTAGTCTGTAATTGTTATTTATATTTTTACAAGAAATGTTCTTTTATTTTTTTGTACACAAACTTTGGCATTACATTTTTATTGCTAAACATGACTGTGCGAGCTTATGTAATTTTAAATCAAATGATTTTTTTTTCTTGCTTTGTGTGTGAGTGGTCTTAATAGTCAACTTGCCATATATTAACTTACATAATGTCATTAATAATTTGAAATGAAAGGTTTAGGACCATTAAGAGATCAAACAAGAGGCGGTTCCAAAGCTACTACATGAATCTTCAGAGAATGAGATTAGTTTTTCTTACCATAATCCAGATTTAAAAAATATTGACATGTATAAACACTTGTGCCACCCCCCACCCCCCCCCCCCCCCCCCCCCCCACAAGACACACACCCTAACATGCTATATTATTGATTGACTAAGATCTACGACATATCTAGCTTCCTTAGTTTTGTGTGTAAGGAAACATTTTTGTAATAATTGATTCCTATATTTTAGGTTGGTGATTATATAAAATTAAAAAAAAATAATGAAAAAAAGTGAAAACTTCATTTAATTGTAAACAATGTTTTAATAAAATGCTCAATAACTCTCCAATAATGGTAAATAATGTTTGCTTTTGTATGAAATAATCTAGATCAATTGTATGTTCTAATTAAAACTGCACATCCTCCAGCTTAATACATTCTGTTTTCTTGAAAACAATTTTTTTTTAAAATTTTTTTTAAAACACTTTTAAATAACAAATATGGACTACCTAACTTATAGAGTATATATTACTCTATATCAATTATACTCCATCAGATAATAATCACATTATTTTGAGTTGGGTTTGAAATTGATAGTTATATGTCTCACCTACATATCCCCTTTACACTTAACAATGTCAAAATTTATGGCACATCTCACCGGTCTGCAGCTAGCACTATTAGAAACTGATGCTTCATGCAACTATAACGGCAACCATAGTTTTTTTTTTTTAATTATTATAAAGCAAACAAACTTGACTGTTGGTTGAAACACAACTCTAATATTAATCACAATCTCGAAGAAGATTATTATTATGTTTTCGCCATAAATAAGAAATAAGCATACATACTCATGATACTCTCATTAATCTGTTGAATTTAAATATTAGAAGCAAAGAATTACCCTTGGATTGTGTTATGTTGGAAAAGAAAATAATGTCCTCGGCAAAAAGAGAGATTTATGTACCTGAACTTGTTTGCAGTTAAATACATTTCAGCCCCCCAAGGCCCAATTGGATAACAACCATCGAATAACCTAAATTTTGTGAAGTAAACTAGGAAAGTGAGTAAATGCTGGGAAAGAAAAAAGAGAAAAAGTGGAGGAGATAGACTTACCAAATTGTTTCTGGATTATGGAAAAATGGGCAATCTTATCTTGGGCTATTTTTCTTTGACTGGAGAGGAGATAATAAAAAATGGGCCATTTTTTCTCTAATTTGGAGAGCCTCTTGAATATTAATCATCTGCAGCTATTGAATGAGAAAATAAATGAAAAAAAAAAATTAGGCCTAGAAAAAATAGAAGGATTAAAGAGATTTGATAAATAATGGAATATGGGCACTCTTGGACCAATTTAAGAGACAGAGAAAGAATTATTTATTTATTTATTTTTGAGAAGAAGAACCAGAGAAAGAAACTGGGAGAAGATAAAGAATGTAAGAGTATAATAGAAGAGTCTCAGCCAAAAAAAAAAAAAAAAAAGAGAGTATAATAGAAGAGAAAATGATTTGCAGGTGTATGGTGTGTACAGTGCATGCCATATCAGGAGCTTGATTCTAAATGAAGAAGAAGTGATTCGGCCCAGACTTGGACCTAGTGAGCCCAGCTTTATGCAAATGAGGCTGCAATCGCCTTGCTTCATGGACCTAAGGCATAAGCATGTACCAGGGACCAAACTAGCTAAAGGCCATGCTAAAAATTTCGACAAGAGAAGAAAGAATTGGTCTGGGCAATGAGTTGTACAAGTTACAACCCAATCCAATTTCATTCCTATCTTTTGCCTTTTATCATGTGCCATGTTCTATACAACGTGATAATTGTTTCTTTGACTACTAATAGAGAAAAATTGAACTATGGAGAATTTGGGAATTCCAAAAGGACATAACAACAATATATTTGTCCCAAAAAACTAAAAGATCCTCTGTGGAATGCGACTTCTTTCCTCTTTTTCTTTTTTTTTGACAGAAAATCTAGTAATGTGGAATACTGTTTTATAATATAATTATACATAAAAAGTTCAATATTTCATAATTAATATCATCCTAATTTGCAAACTTCATAAAAGATATATTAAAAATAAAAATTAAGGTACATAAACTCTTTCACATATTTAAACATATTAAAAGTTAATGAAATCTCATACATATTATTGTTTTCAAAATTAAAAAAATAATCTTATACGTGATTAAACTTACCAAAAAAGATTATAAAAACTCATAAAAGTGGGTTTTTTTTTTTTTTTTTTTAAAAGTAAAAAAGCCACAAAAGCAATTACAATTCTTAAATGCATATTCCGCCCAAAATGCTAGAATTTGAAATGGTCAATATAGGCCAGAATTTGGACTGAGATGAAATAAGGGTTTAGTGTATCAGTTTATATATTAGAACATGATATTCCAACTAGAACAGCCAAAGCAAAATGTAATTTAAAATATTGATTCAAATAAAAAGTATCTAAATTTAAACAAGTCACTATTTTTTAGTTTTATGAAAAATCAACATAGTAATAGGTTCCAATTAACTTAACTGGTAAAATATCTTCTTATCAAATAAGAAATCTGAGACTCAAACCCCAACTATATTATAAACTAATTGATGTCCTAATTTAATAATACAAATAAATCAATATAGAGTAGAATCCATAAGATGAAATTCTATTCTATATATCTATATACATATTGTGGGGCCAGAGAATTTGTGGTCCCGGCCCACTTTCCATTAGGGCCCAAGGCCCGCGCCGAGGAGAGTAGTTGCCGAAGACAAGTAGTGAAAGTCCAAATGGCCTAGAGATGCAGCCGAGGATGACCCTGTCCTCGGCATCCCAAGGCAAAAAAGGGAAGAACGACACGTCATCAAAGGAAGCCTCCAAAGTGCTCTCAGAAGTAAAGGCGAGTAAAATGGGACTCGCACGAGGGTACAGTGTGGGAGTGGTTCAAGGAAAAGACGTCACCTCCGCATTGAATGCGCCAAAAATCGTCCTAGCCACATTGATGGGAAAAGACCCCTGAATAGTGTGATTTCAGTTATTAACTAACAGAAAGTGGGGGGAGGCGGCTAATGGGACAAGCACTCGAGTAGTTACCTGCCTGATCAACAGATGGAAGGTCAGGATCGACTGAGAAGGGCTATATAATGTAAGAATTCATGCGCCAAAAGAGAAAGGGAAAAAAAAGTGAAAGGAATAATAAGAACCTTAAGCTCATCGGAGGGGGGACCAAGAACGAGAGCCTCCCAGGCCGTGCTGAGGAGAAAGCCTTTTGGGGCAAGCACAGTTCACCCTTGTGCAGTTATCATGAACACCATGACTAACTACTGTCCGATGACCAAGGTCTAGCCTTTTAGCAAACCCTCTACAAATTTATTGTTTGGGCCTTTAACGTTCGAATCCAATAAACCAGTTTGGGGTCGTTACAAATTGAGTCCTTACAATTGGCGCCATCTGTGGGAAGGCTTGTGCATTGGCACAGGCGGTGGTTAGTCATGGTAGGATCAAGCTCCTGTCCAACAAGGGTCTGAGAAAGCTCCTACATCATTTCCAGCAATGTGGGGTTGTCGTCCTAACTTAGCTCCCACTCAAGGCTGCACTTCGAAGTGCCAGTGGCTCGGGCAGTTCTAGGGGCTTCCAACATTAAGTCAGTGCCCCACACCTTGGTCGAGGGGCTAATCCTCGAGTCTTAAAGAAAATCTAAGTTTTGGACAGAACCAAGGTATTGCATGGTCCTCGAACTCAAACCTATAGGGAAACCAACTACTTAAAGAAAAACTAAGTTTTGAACAAAACCAAGATCTTCCATGGTCCTCAGACTCAAACCTATGGGGAAACCAACTATTTTAAGAAAAAATGTAAGTTTTGGATAGAACCAAGGTCTTGCATGGTCCTCGGACTCAAGCCTATGGGAAAACCAACTACTTAAAGATTATCTAAGTTTTGGACAGAACCAAGGTCTTGCATGATCCTCGGACTCAAACCTATAGGGAAACCAACTACTTTAAGAAAAAATGTAAGTTTTGGACAAAACCAAGGTCTTGCATGGTCCTCGGACTTAAACCTATGGGGAAACCAACTACTTTAAGAAAAAATGTAAGTTTTGGACAGAACCAAGGTCTTGTATGGTTCTCGGACTCAAACCTATCTTGCATGGTCCTCGGACTCAAACCTATGAGGAAGCCAACTACTTAAAGAAAATCTAAATTTTAGATAGAACTAAGATCTTGCATAGTCTTCGGACTCAAACCTATAAGGAAACCAACTACTTTAAGAAAAAATGTAAGTTTTGGACAGAACCAAGGTCTTGCATGGTCCTTGGACTCAAACCTATGGGGAAACCAACTACTTAAATAAAATCTAAGTTTTGGACAGAACCAAGGTCTTGCATGGCCCTCGGACTCAAACTTATGGGGAAACCAACTACTTTAAGAAAAAATGTAAGTTTTGGACAGAACCAAGGTCTTGCATGGTCCTCGGACGCATACCTATGGGAAAACCAACTACTTTAAGAAAAAAAATAAGTTTTGGACAGAACTAAGGTCTTGCATGGTCCTCGGACTCAAACCTATGGGGAAACCAACTACTTAAAGAAAATCTAAGTTTCGGACAAAACCAAGGTCTTGTATGGTCCTCAGACTCAAACCTATGGGGAAACCAACTACTTTAAGAAAAAATGTAAGTTTTGGACAGAACCAAGGTCTTGCATGGTCCTCAGACTCAAACCTATGGGGAAACTAACTACTTAAAGAAAATCTAAGTTTTGGATAGAATTAAGGTATTGCATGGTCCTCGGACTCAAACCTATGGGGAAACCAACTACTTTAAAGAAAAACTATAAGTTTTGAACAGAACCAAGGTATTGCATTGTCCTTGGACTCAAACCTATGGGGAAACCAACTACTTTAAAGAAAATCTAAGTTTTGGACGGAATCAAGGTATTGCATGGTCCTCAGACTCAAACCTATGGGGAAAACAACTACTTAAGGAAAATCTAAATTTTGGACAGAACCAAGGTATTGCATGGTCCTCGGACTCAAACCTATGGGGAAACCAACTACTTAAAGAAAATCTAAGTACCAGGCCCGGCCTAACAACACACACGACACCTCGGATGATGCCTTTGATTCCCCAGAAGTATGTTCAGATACAAGTTCAACGCCCCGTGGGCGCGGGTAAGTTAGTATTCCGGGATGTAATCCCAAATATATCATATGCACAACCATTCATACATGTTAAGGTAACTAGTTCAAAAACCATAAGATTCGCAACAATAGTAAATATCGGCAAGGGCAACGAACATGTAATTTAAAGGAAAAAGGAAGAAAAGAATTTCATACATGTGATCAAAGAGTTTAATTACAAGCAAACTCTAAAGTCCTCGAAACAAAAGGGAAACTAATTAACAGTTAAACCAGAAACAAATACAAAAGTTTGCTAGGGCTTCTACTTCTTCAATTTCGTTTTGACCACATCTTGGGAAGGCCGAGCAGGATTAGCCTCGGGGCCCTGGGAGACATCCCTTTCCTGGGAAGACTGAGCAAGATTAGCCTCGGTGCCCTTGGAGACATCGGCAAGGAGAATGGCCTGAAGGGGCTGAACAAAGATGGCCGGCTCCTCGGTGCCAGGGATCTAGGCACTAACTGTAGACTTGGCAGCCTCCTGAGGCATCTCAGGATTCAGACCTCCAAGTGCTTCTGTAGCCTCATGAGGCTCTCCTCCCTCAGTCGACTCGACAGGAATGACAATGAGCTAAGCAGCTTCTAACTGTGCAGCCTTAGCCTCCTGTGGAATGCTCATAGCCTCGAAACTGGCAGAGGCGGTCTCACGGATGGCTGGAGGATAAAATACGCTCTCCGCTTTCCACAAGTCGGACGAAGCCTCCACCCCAGCTCATTTGAGAGCCTCGTCCCAAACCTGGGAGCAGTATAGCCTGCATACACCAGGGATTTGAGCTTTGAGGAGGGCCTGGGTTTCAGCCACCCCCGCCTCGTAAGTCTCCTCCTCGGCCTTGTCCTTGGTAGTTTCGGCCTCGGTCTTGGCAAACTCAGCCTCTGTCTTGGCCCTTATGGCTTCATCCCTGGCCCATTCCGCCAAGCCCTTAGCATTGTCTGCCTCGATCAATTTCTTCTTTAAATCACTGATTTGCTCCTTAGCAATCTCCAATTGTTCCTCGGCAGCAAGTAGGCGCCTCGTCTATTCCTCGACTTGTTTTTGGGCACCAGTCAAACCTTCCTCAGCACTATCCCTGGCTCTGGTTATGTCCTTTAAGTACTCCCTAGCCTTCGAGAGGTCAGCCTCGGACTTTTTGAGGGTTCGCGCAGCCTCTATACATTTATTGCGCTCAAGTTCTGCGGTCTTACTCTGCCTCTTAACTTCTTCCTCCATCCTATAAATGGCCTGGATAGCCTGCCAATTGAGATAAAACTATTATGAATGAGAATCTAAAAGCAAGAATCGACAGAGTCTTAGGTTTTAGGAGCCTTACCATATCCAGGTACCTCTTCACGATGAGGAAAACCTCCTGCATCCTCATATTCTTCAACTCTTCCATATCAGTAGGAAGCAGCAGGGCCCTCTCTAACGCGTCGGCTACATAAGCGCCTTCGCCATCCCCAAGGTTCCTAAGGGATGCATCTTCCATCAATGGCCCCCCGTGGAGCATTGGGGCAAGAAGCCAAGCACTCGGCGCGGATTGGGCGTCGATCCCTTTCCCCTGGCCTTGATGCCCGATCTTTAACTGTTTTTGAGTTCGCAGGGCTTTGTCCTCCTCTCGAGAGGATTGGGATTTCCCCCCATCCATTGGTTCCTTACCCTTGGGACTCCTCTTTCTCTTTGGGCCGGTAGGTTTAGGCCGAGGAGGCAGAGTTGATTGGGATGCAGGAAGTTTGGGGCGGGGAGATTATGACTGTGACCTGGAAGGAGAAAACCTATTCTGGACAGGCTGCGGCTGGGGTGGGGGAGTTGGAACACTGGATTGTGACTTTCCTTGTGCACCCTTCCCCGACTGACCCTCAGTGAGATCGAATAAGCTGGTCGGGGGCTTTCTCTTAAGACCCATCTCCGCCCGAGAGGAGGTTCCTACTGACAACGGTTTCGCTTCGGACAAGTCAGGGTCACCCAGATCACCAGAGGGATCCTCGGATGGGTCAGCTTGGTCAAATACCCCAAATCCCTCCTCGGACAGACCCAAGTCATCTTCGTCCTCCGCTGCTTGGTAAGACGGGGAAGAGCCCGCCAACGGGATGCCCTCCGGAACAGGAGATCCTTCAGAGATCAAAAACCTGTGCTTGACTACAGTGATTTTCTAAAGCCGAGGATCGTTAGCTCTAATCACATGCTTTGGGGCGGCAAATGACTTCTGGATGGGATCGTACCCTAAGATTTTGTGAGCGACTCTGACTTGACCATCCTCGTCATTTACAAAAACCGCCGCTTGGAGAATAGTCTCTAAATCCACCCGGTTGACCAGATGAAAGTGTCGGTGAAAGGCGTGTGGATCTGCAAAAAAAGGCATGTTCATGGTTAGTAACCGAACCACACAAAATTAAGACGGCGCAAAAGATTGGCCCCCTCCTACTCTCTACACCTCACCTGGTTCTCCCTCCACAATTGGGCAAGGAAGGCCATCATGCCACTCTCCAGATACAATAAGAAAGTCCTTGTTCAACCCTTTGTTGGACTCAGGTAGGCACTGGATTAGCCGAACCCTATCGTCTCTCGTCTTCATGTAGTAGGATTTGCCCCTCAAATTTTGGAGATTGTAGCACCAATTTACGTCATGATGGGTTAGTTTTAGCCCCATTTTTTCGTTTAAGGCATCCACACAACTCAGAATCCTAAACATATTAGCAGCGCACTAGGTGGGAGCTAATCGGAAATGCCTAAGGTAACTCCTCATTACCGGCCCCATGGGGATTCTCATACCCCCCTCCATGAAGGCGGGAAGGGGAATTACCACCTCACTCGTCCTTCTCTTAAGATGCCACTCCCCTTCCTTGCAATACCTCAAACTTATGTTGGGGGGTATCCTATAGTCGGCGATGAACTTTTCCATCGCCTCTTCAGTCTCAACCAACTTTTTCAATTTAACAATCTCTAGGAACTACTAAACAGACTCAGAGGGTGACGGGAGAAGGAGAGGAACAAGAGAAAAATGAACCCAGAAAATAAAAAGCACAAGTTAGTGAGAGCAGAAAACTTATAGAAAGGGGGAAAGGTTCCTTGAACAGGCTTTTTATACTGGAGATAGACTTGAATTTGGATGAAAGTTTGGCTGAACCCAGGATATGTGCGCTAGAACTCTTAAGTGCAAAAGTGTCAATTCTAAAAATTATTTATACCTCCCATCGAAAGTAACTGCACGAATTTTCTCGTCCATAAAAGTAAGGAAATCTCCACCGTTAGATTACCATCGCGCCATTGAATGTGGGAAGCACAGAGCCGCCCGCATTTAATGAAGACACCTTCCAAGGCTCCAAGAACGTGTCTCGGGCAAACAAAGAGTCTCTAGGACTGATAGATGACAAAGATTGACAAGTTATGACAGAGGCTTGATGTCATCAAAACCCTCCTCTCCGTCCAAGGATCCGGACAGCAGGATTTTGAGGGGCTATTGTGGGGCCAGAGAATTTGTGGTCTCGGCTCACTTTCCATTAGGGCCCAAGGCCCGCGCCGAGGAGAGTAGTTACCGAGGACAAGTAGCGAAAGTCCAAATGGCCTAGAGATGCAGCCAAGGATGACCCTATCCTCGGCATCCCAAGGCCTAAAAGGGAAGAACGACATGTCATCAAAGGCAGTCTCCAAAGCGCTCCCAGAAGTAAAGGCGAGTAGAATGGGACTCGCACGGGGGTACAGTGTGGGAGTGGTTCAAGGAAAAGACGTCACCTCCGCATTGAATGCGCCAACAATCGTCCTAGCCACATTGATGGGAAAAGACCCCTGAATAGTGTGGCTTCGGTTATTGCAACTAACAGAAAGTGGGGGGAGGCGGCTGATGGGACAAGCACTCGAGTAATTACCTGCCTAATCAACAGATGGAAGGTCAGGATCGACTGAGAAAGGCTATATAATGTAAGAATTCATGCGCCAAAAGAGAAAGGGAAAAAAAAGTGAAAGGAATAATAAGAACCTTAAGCTCATCGGAGAGGGGACCAAGAACTAGAGCCTCATAGGCCGTGCCGAGGAGAAAGCCTTTTGGGGCAAGCACGGTTCACCCTTGTACGATTATCATGAACACCATGACTAACCACTGTCCGGTGACCAAGATCTAGCATTTTAGCCCACTCTCTACAAATTTATTGTTTGGGTCTTTGACGTTCGAACCCAATAAACCAGTTTGGGGTGGTTACAAATTGAGTCATTACATACATATATATATATATATATATGTCAATATGAGTTTTGGTTAACCCATGAGCTCTCTCTCTCTCTCTCTCTCTCTCTAGATATTAAAATAAATTTTCTTGGGGAAAATATTAATAATAATTTAATCAACTAATTAGTAACATAAAAATTGATGATGCTTGCCACATGCCTCATGGCAGGTCAAGTTGCGTTAATCCCTGCTCAGTTTGCATTAGAATGATGTCAGTTATTAGGAATAAGTTGTATTTATAATTCTTTGAAGTTTTGCTATTAATTAAGCAAAGTTTCTCTAATTCAAAACTTCTTGTATGACAGTAACACAGACAAGTATGCTTAGGTGAATTATGTTCTTGCAGCAATTTTTATTTTTCTTTTGGCCATCATAATAAGCATCTACATTTCACTTCTTTGAATTATTCTTTCATCACTTTTGGATGAAAAGACCTAGGTTTTAATAATGAGCATTGTTATTATACTGGAGGGAAGTAAGAGCACCACAATATCTAGGGAATAGGAAACCAAGTAAGAACCAGTGTCTCTGGCTTAACTACAACAATAGAGACGCATTTTTTTCGCAAAATTATAGCCTAGCACTCATAAGTACCCTTTCAGATACCTAATTTTTTTGAAAGAAATGTACTAATCATGGACATATGAAAGTTCATTTCAGTATTCACGAACTGTACAGGAAAATCTTTACAAATATTTGATTTCTTCAAAATGTGTTGGACGAATCATGGACACCATCTAACCTCTGTACACCTCTAAACATTACAAAAGATATTAGATATATACAAAGCCTAGATTAGCTGTTTGGCAAGAGGGCAAGAAGAAGAAATTTATTTAATAACTTTTTACACAGCTAAGTCTTAATTGCAGCTGTTTGGCAAGAGAACTCCGCTTTCACAGAAGTTGTAAAAGAAATTGGACTGAGTTTGGTCCCTCTTGATGCCTATTTCCACTAAAATCTAGCTTTGCTCAAACACCCTCCAAGTACTGGAACATTAAGAGAGGAAAAGATTGTTTCAGATGAAAAACTCCCTTGGAAATTAGGTTCAGCCAGAATGGTCACAACTGGATGATAATAAAATAACACTACGTGCAATACTTTATTGACATACGTTTCTGTTGACAGCGGATAGTCTTCCCTTTCTGCAGAATTGGTTCGAAGATAGAACAAAGCAGCCACCTCCTTGGGCAATATGGATCATTGTAGCTTGCCATATCTCCCTTGCTTCGGCTGTAGGTTGAAAATAAATTTCAATGCCTACATATGGCAGCATAAGAATTAAACAAAAGACTGAAAAACTATAGTTTGTAAGGAAACTCCTGGATATAAAGGGAATGCTGAACAATAACCCAGTTTAGACCTTACAAAAACACCTAATTGTGAAAATGGTGATGAATCATGCTAAATTATTCTATAGATACAGTACATTATTTTACAGATAATAGCACAAGGTACACAAAAACACACAAAAGAAATTTCTTTGTATCGTACAATGACAATGTTAAATTGAATGACAAAATAAAAGACGTTAAAATAACACTCACTAGGAGTTCTTTTATCAGTAACTATGACAAAACTGTAAGTAAAAATGACAAAAGGTATACCTTCAGTATATAAAGTCAGTTCTTAGAGATGACATTCTATCATCACGGCAGATGAGGTCAACTATGATCAAGATTTGGAGTCTTAAATACAGGCAGCAATGATGTCTCCACTGATCAGCACACTTCACATTCTGATGCAATTGGCATTACCTTTTGATGTTTTCCAAGATACCAGCCCAGGGAATCGAAAACTAGAGTGACACTAAAGAGTGAGTATCCAGCTCTTTTAACCATTCCCTTCTGGAAGTGGACTTCACATTTACCCATTTAAGTAAAAATCTGTCAACTTTTCAGACCTGCATAAACAAACATTCAACATGATCCAGTCACAACGAGAATATAATTATATTTTCCAATGGGTTATATGCGTCACAAGAAAATGCATTACAGTGAGTAATAGTAAAGCTTAAAGCTGGAAGTATTGACTAGGCACAAATTTGTTCAACCTTGATTAGCAATTAGCTACTATCCCTGATTCTTTTCTGGGTAGACTGCAAAATTAACTTATGTAAGCATAGATTGAGCATTTATACTTGTATGTTCTAACTTTTTCCCTAAATTTGTGATGCCTCCTACAATTTTTTCAAATCAGTTTGCAAATTCTCACAAAATAATCATAATTCTATGGCAAGACAACTGTGTTGTATCTTGTTTCAACTTATCACTGACAAAGAGGCTTTTAGTGTAGGAAAAACAATTCAAATTAGATAAAAGCACAGCTATGATATCTTAAGAGTTTTAGTTATAGAAGATTTCATTGATAGAAGTTTTTGGTCTTATTTCTGAGTAATACAAATTAATTTTTAAGCCATATTGTATTAATTGAATAATGACAAACAAAATTCAGCTTACAGAGACTTATGTCCATTGCCTTATCTACAATCTGTAGGCTGTTACCCTCCATACAGGGTCATGAAGTGGAGCACCCAAACAGGTTGACCTCGTAGTTAAGACAACAAGACTGACAATAGGAGAAGACTGTAACAAAAATTTGAAAATCCATTAATTGAAGCTTACTATTATATGCTCTTTGCAGAGATTTGTAGCAGTGATTATCTGTGAAATGATTTTAACAATCAATCAGAATCAAGTGTTCAAGATGGCAAGTCACCAGATGTATTTCATAGTGCATAACTTGATCTCTGACAACAAAAAAATGCATCAAAATTGAGTTTCAAGTTGCTCTTCTTAATTGGGCTCTTCAATTTCTTGTAGACGTCTGAAGACCGAATATCATAGTTTATGCCATTGATTAGTACTGAAATTTGAACATTCAAAATAAGATATATATGATCATAATCAGTATGTAAGGGTAATCCTAGATGTGTACCTCATAATCTAGAAAACTGCTGAAGTCACTGCTACAGAGACTTTAAGTTAGGAAACCATAACATAGGATTTGAACAACGGACGAATTGTTAGGAATCCTGTATATTCCAGGAAAAAAGAGAGTTATTTCTGATTACATATATAGGAGATAGAAGCGAACATGGTGAAAAGTATAAAGCTTGGAAAAGCCTAGGCCTTATTTGATATGCATTGTCGAAGTGATACCTAATACACCCAATTGACACTTGCAGGTACATTCAAGTTATGGTTCCAGCTGACCTACAACCAGAAGTCTTTTAGGGAAAAAAAAAAACTGAAGACAGTAAAATTAGCTTAGCTTGAGAATAATTGTTACTGCAAATATGAAGTAATCCAATGATGAGTAATATAGCTTACCCAACATTATAATTTGATCTGAAAAGAAAAAAGATGTTAACCCTCTCGTTTGATTTGAATCTGAAGTTATACTTCCTTATAGTGCACTCTGTACAGCAAACCGCACTGTAAGGTCATCCACAAATCTGTTTAAAATACAATAAATAATTTGTCACAGAGTATTTCTCATGTTTAAAAATAACTTCATTTGAATTCATATCATTAATTAACTTTGGAGAAGCTTGAATATGAATAATGAAAGAGCCCTAATTAATCCAAAATTGGTTAGTGAAAACTTAACAGTGAAGACAATATAAAAGTAACTAAAGAGCCCTAATCAATGCATTGTTGGTAGACCAGAATATACACACACAAATAATCTCAAGAAGTACTTGATTTTTGTTCAAACAAAAATACTTGATTTTTGTTGTTGGATGGAAAATTTGAAGATCTAAGAATGCTATGCAGAAAAATATGCTACACTATATGAGCACACAATTTTGAACAAAATTTATGGAAATTAAAAATTAAGTGCATAAGCTAGTCCATTCAAAGTGATATATTAAACATAAGGACATTTGAGCAAAAATACCAATTCTTGATTCTTTGAGCTTAGCATAGGAATCAAAAGTTTATCTATATATTTGGAACATGGGCAATCTTGACCTATGGATGCTGAAGTACATAGTCTCTAATTGGGAAATGAAGGATTACCAGCATGACAGCATCTGTTATCTAGTGAGTCCCCATACCCTTGCCGGTAGATATCTCAGCTTCTTGCATCTGTTTATAGACATCTCATCAAATAAACAAAGATTCTACAACTATAGTGGAAAGTCATCCACTCTTGTTTACTCTTTTTGATTTCAAAATATCTTACTTAGGATTGTTTTTTTTTTTTTTTGATAAGTATCTTACTTGGGATTGTTGAAGTAGATGAGGCAGCAACTTGAGCTTAGGAGCACATAATGTTTGATTTGCGTGCATCCTGAAATGTTAGACATCCTTTAAAAAAAATTTAAAAAGGCTCCACTAAGAATACAAAAACTAAATTTTCTTTCTTATATATGGATCCAGATTATTCTACCAAATTCCGATAACACCACAATGCAGGGTTTGTAACTGAAAAGTAAAAACTAATAATGAGTATGCGATTTAGTATTAAGCGCATTTACATTTAAAACCCTGAAGAGAATATAACAAGGATATGTGAAGGTTTTGTTTTCCATTGACTGGAATGAGAATCTTTAGTAATAGAGAAAACGTAGATTTCACAATCTGTAATCCAGGAATAACTCCATGTATGTCGTTAGAAATGGAAAAGATAAAAGTTCCAAAATGAAAAACATGGAAAAGAGCAAATTAAGAAATGTGTACATCATTCTGAAGAATTCCATATAACATGAACAAGGTCATCAACACTCCCTATTGCAGTAAATTTTCCACTGAAATATAGAGAAACAATGAATTTGAAAAGAACAACAAATTTAGTGAATAGTATACAAAGTTGAGAATAGGAAAAAAAAAATTGATAATAAAATTTATTGGAATAAAGACAATAGAAGAGAAGAAGAGAACTCACAAATTTTCGTGAGAGAAAAAAAAAAAAAAAGCACTGGAGTCAATTTGTAAGTCCATCTTTTGTGATTTCTAGATTATGACCAATCTTTTGTCTATAATCTAAGGCTTCACAAGATTATAAGTTAAAATAAATCCTCAACCACTATGCCAAATCTTCCACTTAGCTACAAGAAAAAAAACATGTTGCTTTCTGAATGAAAAGAAATTAAACACGTTAGCTCCTGGATGAAAACCTCAAATCCACGAGGGGTTCCTTGAATTCATAAATTTAAACAGCTTAACGAAATAATTTACCCAAAAAGCAGATTTGATCGTGGCCGAATGCAATGAGTTTTACTCCCAGCACCCTTTCCTTTCACGTCACCAAATTTCATGCAATTTCATCGCTATCGCCAATGATTTCTACTCTTACTTTTCTACTTCTTGAATTTCCTGCACATTGACTTCTAACAAGCTCTAGGAAAGTTTGTGTTGTCTGTTCTACATGACCATCACTCTAGAAAGGCTCCAACATCATCAACATTTACCGACTCCAACTGAGGATGTAAATAGGTATCAATATAAAAAAGATGAAATGACATTTACTCACCATAAAATTTTGCAGAAATTTATAATAAGTAGGGGCAGAAAATGAATTGGTCCTACCCTTACTGCCCTGACTAAGTTAAGCAGGAAATATCATATTCCATCTTTTCTCTGCCTTCACTTTCATCAAGAAGAGCACATTATGGCTAGTATCAATGTAAAGTGTCTATTTTTCATTTTTGAATATAACATAGGTGTTTGGTAATTACTGATCCTAAATTGCATTTCAAAATTCTAGCATTATGTTTATTATGCTCAGTGCATTCTATCTTTTTCAGAAAGGAGAGCAATTATTGATCAAGTTGTTAAAAGTATATAAGAAAACCTAATGATTGGCTAAAGCTCAAAAACATATAACATTGGGGAAATAAAAAAATAAAAAAATTGTGGGAATTAAAACTTCCTCAATGACACTTATGCAAGCATTATTATAGTACTTTTAAAATAAAATAAAATATCCACTTTTATGCAATATATTATGTTGGGGAAAGGGCAAGAAAAAAGAAAATAACAAAACCTTCACAAGAAAGAGAATTAGATAGCTGAAGTACCCAAAGCTGTTCGCACATTAGAGGACCTAGGTTGAAATACTAGTACCTCGTCTTCCTACAGAAAAATTATGCCAAATTATGTGAAAAACTTGAAGAAAGTAAATATGTTATGTAAGAAATAGAAAATAATTTATGAATAAAAATTCTCTATTTTATTCTAATATGAAAAAAAAAAAATATATATATATATATATATATATTCTTATTAGAGAAGAGAGAGTAGAAAGTCATTTTTGGATGGACTTTCCACTAGCCTTTCCTGATATCATATAAACTTCAAGATAAACAACCTGAGGCGTTACCTTTGCCACATCCTTCCTCTTGATGTTGTAATAATGTGATGAGATAATTGCTATATGCTATAATAATGGATTAATGTATATGATTATTATTCTGAATAACCTTGTCAAATGAAAACATTGTGGAAGCACATGAACCAAGCACAAATGATTCCTTAGTTTATTGTTATTAATGTCTGTGGCCTAGGATTAATAGCCAATAATTTGGCATTTATTTTGTTGAGCTAAATCACAAGTCTAGTTTATTGTAATTAACGTATGGAAGAGTATAAAGCTTCAAGTTCTTCAAAATTTGAACCCATCATGAATAAGAAACTTTATATGATATTGAAATCTCAAATGCTAAGAGGTTGAATCTTGGTGGGATCGAAACTGCCTTTCACCAAAAGCGATAAGTCATGAGTTCGAGTTTGGGAATCACAAAAAGTGGGAGATTTGTGCATTGAGTAAGACTTTTTTATTTTTTAAATCTCAGATGCTCAATTTAATGAACTAGATTTTGAATTTTCTATAGGGAAAAGCTTAATATATACACACCCTTGGTTGTCAATGATTAAATGGCTGAATAAAGAACACAAAATTTTGCTAGATTCATAAGAGAGACAAAACTTGTCAACAATTTTAGTTAGAAAAAACAAAGAAAAAAGATGAGGTTGGTGATGATTTGCCAAGTTTAGTTACCTTCAAGACCAAATTGTATTCATTATTACAAAATGGTGGTCTCAATTGTTGGGATAAGAATAAAATGAGATTTCATGTGTTCTTGGCCCTGTTGACTAATAGAATACAACCAACACTAGTCATGCCAAAATAATTTCATAAAAATATTTAGAAAAATTTTTATCATCTTTTTCTAAGCAAAAAGTTAGAGAATGTTGTAGAAAAAGTGATAGTGAAGAGGATGATCTTTGGAATGAGTGGTATACTATTTGGATTGAAAAAAATACTTCATAAATGAGAAGTGAGAAAAACTTACCACCTTTGACAAACTTGTATTAACATAAAATTAATTAATTTTTCTTCCAACTGAATATAATAGAATTTGGCCTGCACATCAAGGCAATATATTTAAGTAATAAATAAGAAATAGATTAAAAAAGATTAGAGGAAAGCAAACAAAGGAAGGAAGACATTAGGGAAATTATGACTGTAATTAGTTGATTTAAAGTAGAGTATCAGAGAAGAGAAGAGGATTAAGTTTAAGATAACTGACCACACACATTGCTCTGATAATATATGTGTGAACTTCAAACAGCTTCCTCTTTAATCCATTCCCTGTCATTGGACGAGAATTGGCTGATACTCTCAGCACTTCTATCGTTTAACTTGAGGCAGTACGGAATGAATAGGTGTTGCAAATTGGTGAGCCAATACATGGCATCCACTTGCATCCAAATAAGTAACCAATGTTGAAGAGAGAAAAGGTTTTCCAACCACTGCCAATTTTACTGTCAATATATGAACAAATTCAGTAAATAGTAGATGAATTAAAGAAATCAAGAGGGGTAGATTTTGTTAAAAGGGTTATATCAGAGGAAAAGAAGATGAGATTTTGGGGGAACTCACTAATTTTGATGAACTTCTCTCAGATAGTAATTGAATTCACACCCCATTAGATTGTGTGCAATCGTTAACCATTCTGACAGCACCCGATAAGAAATATTCAGCTTTTTCTGCAAAGTGAGCATAACATGGCAATAACTTCTACCAAATTATCGACCACAAGAAAGAACTCCAGAGAGCATCTCTTTAGTAAGGGATTGGACCTCTTCCTTTGTTGCTTAAAAGCAGCATTCTTGTATCCAAAATCCAAATCTTGAAGAGAGAAAAAGTTAACCCTGTGCCAAATCAGAAGCTACAATTGACGCCTCATCTGGTCAGTGTAAAGATCCTCAAAATTTGATGCTTCCAACTAAGAAAGTTTGGCTGATTGAAAATCAGAGCTTAGAATGGTGATGAATCCTGTGCCAAATCAGAAGCTACCATTGGCTCTTATATCAAAGAAATGCTTTGTACCACTAATGGCTTAAATATTTTGAATTATTGTCTAGGGATGCATTGCCATGAACAATATACACTACATTTATCAGAAAATGAACACAAAATAGATGCGACGCTACCAAGATTTACAAACTCACTTTTTTTAATTTTTTAATTTTAAGTATTAGAAACAAATAATTTTTGAATTTAAGAATCATAAACAAATAATTACACTAGCATTTTGTTATGTTGGAGAAGAAATAATGCCTCGGACAAAAGGAGAAATTTAAATACCTGAACTTGTGTGTCAAATAAATACATTTCAGCCCCCAATTGGATGTCAACCATCAAATAACCAAAATTTTGAAAGTGAGTATATGCTGGGACAGAAAAAAGTGATATCTATCTAATTTGGTGAGCAGCCCTTGAATTTTGATCGTTCGCAGCTCTTGAAGAGGAGAACTTTCCTTTTTCTTCTTTTATTTTTTCCCCTGTGAGAGAATGAGGAATAAATCAAATTAAAGAAAAAATCTATGCGTAATCTTTGATAATTGTCTGTTTGATTAATTCAATATGAGAAAACTTACCACTCTGATCTGTCTTGGACCAATATGCACAACTACCCTTTAATCTGTGTTAAGAGAGATATTTGGAATATGGGCAATTTTGAGCCACTCTGCGCCGCTTCCCTTCACACATCTTTCCTTTAATTTGGGGCAATCATAAATATTTAATATGGTGAGGTGTTGCATGGCTCCCGCTGTTGGCAGATACATCAGGTTCTTGCATTTCCAAAGATACAAGTATCGAACAGAAGAAAGTTTGCCCAACCACTCAGGCAAAGCTTCCATCTGGTCAAAATTAATTATCCAGAGTTCTGTTAGGGCAGTAAATTGTTGAATATCGTCTGGGAGAGAGTTGAGTTTAGCCCATCCATCCAATCTTAGTGTTTCAAGGGATGCGTGTTGGATGGAACAGAGACTAGGGAAAGCATCCAACTCCTCACAAAACCCACCAATACTCAAATACTTCAAGCGGGTGAGGCAGTCTAACCCATCTATCTTTTACAAGATGTAATTGTTAAAGAGGAAAGTGAATGCAAATCCTGTAGATTTGGAATTGATATCAGATTAGGACACTCATCTATCTCCAATGACGATAGAGATATACATGATTGAAGACCAATTGGTATAACTTCATCACTACACGATATCGCTAGGGTTCGAAGAAGTAACGCCACACCTTTTATACTTGGAAAGGGCCTCAGATTAGGACAATTTCTTACCTCGAAATTCTCAAGGGAACGAAGGGTGTGCAGTCCTTCAAAATTTGAACCCATCATGAATAAGGAACTTTTATATGATATTGAAATCTCAAATGCTAAGAGGTAGGGTCTTGGTGGGATGACTTTTTTATTTTTTAAATCTCAAATGCTCAATTTAATTAGCTAGATTTTAAATTTTCTATAAGGAAAAGCTTAATATATACACACCCTTGGTTGTCAATGATTAAATGGTTGAATAAAGAACAAAAAGTTTTGCTAGATTCATAAGAGAGACAAAACATGTCGACAATTTTAGTTAGAAAAAACAAAGAAAAAAGATGAAGTTGGTGATGATTTGCTAAGTTTAGTTACCTTCAAGACTAAATTGTATTGCATTATTACAAAATGGTGGTCTCAATCATTGGGATATGAACAAAATGAGATTTCATGTGTTCTTGGCCCAATTGACTAATCGAATACAACCAACACTAGTCATGCCAAAATAATTTTATAAAAATATTTGGAAAATTTTTACTTCATCTTTTTCTAAGTAAAAGTTAGAGAATTTGGTATAAAAAGTAATAGCGAAGAGGGGGTTTTTGGAATGAATTTGGATTGAAAAGAAATACTTCGTAAAAAAGAAGTAGTGAGAAAAACTTACCACCTTTGATGAACTTCTATTAATCTCCATAAAATTAATTAACGGTTCTTCCAACTGAATATAATAGAATTTGGCCTGCACATCAAGGCAATATATTTAATTAATAAATAAGAAATAGATTAAAAAAGATCAGAGGAAAGCAAACAAAGAAAGAAAGACATGAGGGAAATTATGAATGTAATTAGTTGATTTAAAGTAGAGTATCAGAGAAGAGAAGAGGATTAAGTTTAAGATAACTGACCACACACATTTTGTGATAATATATGTGTTAACTTCAAACAGCTTCCTCTTTAATCCATTCCCTGTCATTGGACCAGAATTGGCTGATACTCTCAGCACTTCTATCATTTAACTTGAGGCAGTTACGAATGAATAGGTGTTGCAAATTGGTGAGCCAATACATGGCATCCACTTGCATCCAAATAAGTGACCAATGTTGAAGAGAGAAAAGGTTTTCCAACCACTCTGCCAATTTTACTGTCAATATATAAACAAATTCAGTAAATAGTAGATGAATTAAAGAAATCAAGAGGGGTAGATTTTGTTAGAAGGGTGATATCAGAGGAAAAGAAGATGAGATTTTGGGGGAACTCACTAATTTTGATGACTGTGTGCAATCGTTAACCATTCTGACAGCAACCAACAAGAAATATTCAGCTTTTACTGTAAAGTGAGCATAACATGGCAATAACTTCTACCGAACTATCAACCACCAGAAAGAAATCCAGAGAGCATCTCTTTAGTAAGGGATTAGTCCTCTTCATTTGTTCCCTGAAAGCAGCATTCTTGAAGAGAGAAAAAGTTAACCCTGTGCCAAATCAGAAGCTACCATTGATGCCTTATATGTGGAACGTAAAGATCCTCAAAATATGACTCCTCCAACTAAGAACGTGCTTAGGTGTTGAAGTTTGGCTGATTGAAAACCGGGGCTAGAACGGCGAAGAATCCTCTGCCAAATCAGAAGCTACCATTAACACTTATATCAAAGAAATGCTAAGTACCACTAGTGGCTTATATATTTTAAAATATTGTCTAAGGATGCATTGCCAAGAACAATATACACTACATATATCAGAAAATGAACACAAAATAGATGCAACGCTACCCAGATTTACAAACTCACTTTTTTTAATTTTTTAATTTTAAGTATTAGAAACAAATAATTTTTGAATTTTAGAAATATAAACAAAGAATTACGCTAGCATTTTGTTATGTTGGAAAAGAAATAATGCCTCGGACAAAAGGAGAAATTTAAACAACTGAACTTCTGTGTCAAAGAAATACATTTCAGCCCCCAATTGGATTACAACCATCAAATAACCTAAATTTTTGAAAGTGAGTATATGTTGGGACAGAAAAAAGCAAAATCTATAAAAGAGAAAAGGAAGAATAGGAGATGGACTTACCACATTGTTTTTGTATTACATTGACCAGAAATATCTTCAACTTCTCTAATTTGGTGAGCGGCCCTTGAATTTTGGTTCTTTTGCAGCTCTTGAAGAGGAGAACTTTCCTTTTTTTTTCTTTTCTTTTTTTCCTGTGAGAGAATGAGGAATAAATCAAATTAAAGAAAAAATCTATGCGTAATCTTTGATAATTTTCTGTTTGATTAATTCAATATGAGAAAACTTACCACTCTGATCTGTCTTGGACCAATATGCACAACTACCCTTTAATCTTCTTCGAGTCGATCAGGATATTTGGAATATGGGCAATTTTGAACCACTCTGCGCCGCTTCCCTTCACACATCTTTCCTTTAATTTGGGGCAATCATAAATATCTAAATGGGTGAGGTGTCGCATGGCTCCCGCTGTTGGCAGATACGTCAGGTTCATGCATTTCCTAAGATACAACTTTCGAACAGAAGAAAATTTGCCCAACCACTCAGGCAAAGCTTCCATCTGGTCAAAATCATGTATCCAGAGTTTTGTTAGGGTAGTAAATCGTTGAATATCTTCTGGGAGAGAGTGGAGTTTAGCCCATCCATACAAACTTAGTCTTTCAAGGGATGCGTGTTGGATGGAACTGAGACTAGGGAAAGCATCCAACTCCTCACAAAACCGACCAATATTCAAATACTTCAAGCGGGTGAGGCAGTCTAACCCATCTGGCAAACCCATCAATCTTTTACAATATGTAATTGTTAAGGAGTAAAGTGAATGCAAATCCTGTAGATTTGGAATTGATTTCAGATTAGGACAGCCATTTATCTCCAATGATGATAGAGATACACATGATTGAAGACCAATTGGTAGAACTTCATCACTACACGATATCGCTAGACTTCGAAGAAGTAACGCCACACCTTCTATACTTGGAAAGGACCTCAGATTAGGACATCTGTGTACTTTGAATTCCTCAAGGGAACGAAGGGTGTGCAATCCATCCGGCAAATAACTCAATTTCTCACAGTTTGATATTTCCAGTGACCGAAGAGAAGTGTAGAAGCCCCATACATTCCCGTGTGGTGATAGGGATACCAAATCCTCACAACGCCGTATCCTCAAAGACATAAGACTCGAATTATTTTTCAATAACTGCTCTGGCAAAGAAGCAAGTTCTGAAATTCCCCCAATTTGGAGGGACGTTAGTGTGGTAAGCTTGCTGCTGATTTTTTCAAATGTCGTGCTATTGGTTTTGGAAATTTCTAATTTCTCAAGAGAAGGAAAATGACATGGAGCACTTTTCAGTTGCTCACAGAACCGAATGGTCAAATACTTAAGGCAAGGAAACACCGTTCCCGTTGTTGTTGGCTCCATCGCATCCGTCCATTCAACTAGATTTCGCATTTTCCACAATTGAAGACTTTCCAAACGCGGGAACAATATTTTGTCGTAACCACCATGATTATAGTTGCCGTAAAACTCAGGTCCTATAGATCTTACATTATCCATCCCATTTATTTCAAGATCCCTAAGACGAGGTAGAAGCCCGAGAGTGGGAAGAACCTCACATTTCGTGCAATCCTTTAATTTGATATGAATCAATTTGTCATATAGCAAAAAGCCATCCCCTGCATCATGACTTGTCAACATCCATGATGGGAATTTCTCCCCTCCAAAACCAACAATTGTTAAGCTCTTCAAATCTCGGTGAGGTTGGAGCCCTTCTAACACCTCTTCATCATTATTGTGGTTACCTTCTCTATTCTTACATCAAGAAAATCTCAACTCGTATACTTTGGCCTTTTCTACTAATTTGGCGTTTCTGGAGGCTTCTTTATCTTTCACATGCTCTAGCCTACGAATGTCTAATTTTCCTTTTAGTTGATTTAAGCGTCCCAATTCTTCAATCTGAAAACCTGTGCCTTGACCCACAATGAAATATTGCAAAGTTTGCAGACAAGTCAACTGCCCTAAGTCTTTGGGTATTTGGCTAAATCTATAACCATCAAAATAAATATGTCTCAAGTTAATCAAATTTTTTAGATCTTTCGGAAGCTCTTGGAGATTAGCACAACCTTCTGCTCTTAAAGTTTGCAAATTGTAGAGCTTGGTGATGGCCTTTGGCAACGCTCTGATGTGGGTACTTGAGATGTTGAGAAGTCTCAAATGTATTAATAGGCCAATTGAACTCGGCAATTCTTTTATACTTTTTCCATATAATTTTAAAACACGTAAGCATTCAAAACTGAATATTGTGTTGCCAAGTGTAGCATTTTCCGAAATAAATGTGCGCAATTTCCAGACACCATCTTTTAAAAATGGAATTCTTGGTATACTTTTACCTTCAAATTGGATCACCAAACGTCGTACAAAACTGATACCATCTACTAAATCCTCATTTAAAATTAGGGTCTCTAATTTTGAAACTAAGAGAGCAAGATCATGTACCAAATCATGCATTTTGCATATGATAATATTATCATAATCATCCTTCTCCTCATCTTGGAATAAGGAATTCCCCAATAAGATATTAAAATACTTATTACCAATATCCTCTAGACAACTTCCTAGAGATGGTTGAAGAAACCCTTCAGCCATCCAAAGCTGAATTAATTCTTCCTTGTAAATCTTATAATCTTTAGGAAAAATTGAACAATATGCAAAACATTGTTTAAGAGATGGTAATGGAAGATGATCAAAGCTTAATATTAATATTGGTAACATTTCATTACTACCATTTAGTGAATTCCAAATTTCATTGTTTTGAATTGCTAGCCATTCACTTTTTTCCTTTTTACGACACATCGTCCCTCCTAGGACTTCTGCAGCTAATGGGACCCCTCCACATTTTTTTGCAATATCCCTTCCAATAATCTCTAACTCTGGAGTTAGTAGAACTCTTTCATTAAGAGATACTTTTTTCTTGATGATGGACCAGCATTCATCTTTTGATAGTTTTTTCAAGTTATGTTGTGGAAGTGTCTTTGTAATTTTTGCCACATTGTCACTACGGGTTGTTAAAATAATGCTGTTTCCCGCATTCGAATTAATTTCTAAAAGACAACTCCTTAAAGTATTCCATTTCATAGGTTCTTCATTCCACACATCATCTAGTATTAGAAGATATCTTTTGCCTTGCAACTCTTTTTGAAGGCATTCTAATATTGTATTCTTATTTTCTAATGCACTTGACTTTTGGGTAAGGGATTCTAAAGCCTCTCTCAAAATCCTTTTATCATTGAAATCATCAGAGACACATACCCATATTGTCTTATCAAAATGTCTCTTTACTAGCTCGTGATTGTACACGAGTTTTGCTACAGTTGTCTTCCCCAAACCTGCCATTCCTACAATAGGAATGACCGAGAGTTGTTCATTGGTTGCACTTAGCAGCAAGTTTACTATTTCTAAGACATGATTTTCCCTTCCTACAATTTCTGAATGATCAACAAAGGCGTCTGTCTCTCGGTTTGGGATTATCTCAGGATTTGCATTTACTAGTTTTGCTCTAGTAAGTCCAAATCCATTTGCTTCTTCATTAATCTTTTTTAGCGACTCGCTAATGGTCTTAACTTTGTTAGCCATCTTGATACGAAATGCAATGGGATTTGAAAACGAAAAGAAGAAGCATACCTTTCTTTTGATTTGATTTCGGATCTCTACCTTTCGCCGGAGAATCTCGTAAGCAAGCTCATCCAGCACGTCATCAGCATCATAAGCAAGGTCTTTAAGCCTCTGCAGCCAGTGCTTCACCGACAGGTCAGTCACTTGCTTTCTCTCTGCATCAGCCAACACATCTTGGATCATCTCCACTGACTGACGAAGCTGTGTTAGCTCGTCCTTGAAACCCCAAGCAAGATTGATCTGCTCAGTAACAAGTGGAATCACCTTGCTTAGTATTTCCTTAGCAACATCAGTAACGATAGCCTCAGCCATGTTTTCTCTGGTACGTAATCAGGTAAAAATCAGAAATAAGCTAGAAGTATTTGGAAACTATAGAGGATTCAGGATAGTAAAGACTATTTATATAGCTAGAAGTATTTATAAACTAACATCAAAAATACTTTGCGTGCGAATCTGATTAAACTGTTGCGTGCGAATCTGGTTTCTCAAGAAAAAAAAAAAAAAAAAAAAAGTTTTTTCTGGTACCATTCTTGAGTCTTACACTCCCACTGCACTGTTTGTAGGCCCGCCTATTACGTTCGTCAGTCTCTTTTATCCATATTGGAGCCTTTATGAAATGGGTATATCATATCACTAATATCAGCACAATCAGCACAATTCAGCGAGGGGTCTAGTTCGATCATCATTAATATATTTATGGGCTTCAGCAAAGTATATATAATTATATATTGCCAAATTCAAAACACATATGTAGTCAGACGTGGCAAATCAGTTGGGTTGTGCGAGTTCAAGTCGGGTCAATTGAGTTTGGGTAACAACGGATCATAGGTCGGGTCATTTGGGTTACGGGTTGGGTCAGATCGATCATATTTTTTCATATGAATTTTATAAAAAAAATTGCATTTGTCATTTGGTAAGTCATGCAGCAAATTACTTAGTTTAAATTCAACTCATGTCATGAGTTCTCTTATTGGATCAACAAAGAATAAACTTTGTTAATAGGAGGAATAGGATCCATTAAAAGAACTTGACCTCAAATTTGACTAAAAGATTCATTCAACCTATGAGTAACTGCATAACTGAATCACGATGCTGAAGCTCATTGATTTTCTCATTCACATTGCATATACATTTACCACATGAACAGCAAGGGAATGGGCTAAAATTCTGGATTTCATCCCAAAGAATTGTTAACTGAGTAAAGTAATCACTCACAGAAATAGCACACAAAAGAAGAAATTATTTTGACAATCAATCAGCATGTAAGATGGCATTTCATGAAAATGTAACAGTGCAGTAAAGTTTAGATGTTGCTGAAACAAAGGGCTCGAGGTTAGCCAACCATAACCCAAAAAGGAAAAAAAAAAAAAAAAATTCAATAAGTGGATGACTTGTTAGAATTTGGTTGATTAGAAAAGATCCAATGCTAAGTAAATAGGAGATGGAAGAAACCATGGTGTAAAAGCTGGAAAACTTAGACTCACCTGATATTTTGTTGATTAACTAAGAAACATTTGCAGATATAAACGCAGTATTATTCCTATTAACCAGCAACCAGAAATTTGACACGGCTTAAAAAAAGTAGAAAAAACTCAGAAAGAGTAATATGGCTTACCAAAAATTTTGTGAACAGAACTTGATATCAGACAGAAAATGCCTAGGCTCTCTTGAGGAGGTGCATAAAACACCTAAACAATCAGCCATGTCCAACAGAAATCTATTTTTAGTCTTAACGTACAAGGCATTAAACTACAATTGTGATACTTGGGATTCACCAAATAAAACATTCATGAAAGCTTACCAAATATTAGTACCACAATTTTGTCAAATATGAATATCTATCATTGAGCTCAATCTCCAGTCTCAAACTGTCAAAGAGAAAATCTCAAAGGTGCATATTTCGTTCCAAATCATAGAAAATGAATAAATTAAAAATTAAAATTTAAAAACATAGATAAAGATAACTTTATAAAGCCTTCAAGAATTCAAGATCAGTGACAATCAATTTGCCACCAAATTTGAAATTTAAGAAAGAAGAATGAATTTGGGGAGGAATATTAGAAGAGAAAGGAGGGTGCATGACTTATGAAGATCAGTTATCTACACACACGAAGTCATTTCGTTCCATTTCATTATAATCACAGTTTCTAAAATATCAAGAAATTTAGAAAATAGCACACAAAATAGAGAAATCCTGAAGATTAGATTTTGTTAAAAGGGACCAAAGTGGACCGAATGGACCAAAATAATATTCAAAGTTTCTGAAATATCAAGAAATTTAGTAAATAGCACACAAGATAGAGAAATCATGAAGATTAGATTTTGTTAAAAGAGACCAAAGTGGACCGAATGAACCAAAATAGACTAAAACGGACCAAATGGACCGAAATGTGACCAAATGGGACAGGAGTGGACTGAAGTGGACTGAGCTTGACCAAATGGACCAAAATAGACCGAAGTGGACCGAATAAACCAAAGTGATGCTACTAGTGTGGTTGGGACTAGATTATAAGTTAGCTATTTGCTTTTTAATTTTTATGTACAGCTTTTCAAAAATTCATTTTTTCTTACTTTTTTAAAGTACAAGTATATTTTAATACACTTTTAGCAAAAAGCTAAATAAGAATAGGAAGAATAGAAAAAATCTCTCTTGTTTTTCCTTGCTGTCACACACACAAATTATCTCTCTCAAAGGCAGCAACACCTTGTACTCTCCTTTCTATTTTCTTCTTCATGCATGGCTCTCTCTCTTAGATGTCTTCATTTTTTGAGCAGCTTCCTCTTGGCTGCTCTCTCAATTCACTTGTGTGTTCATCTTTTTTAGCAACACACGCATGCCTTTTATATAAAAGCATGCCCTCACACTCTTAATTCAATTAGGAGTAGGAATCTTGATACACCACTTACAGTACTTAGCAAGGAATTAGGACTCCTTACTATTCAAGCCTGTCACAAACTCATTAGAGAGTAGTGATTAGATGCGGCTAGACTCCTAGGAACACACAAAGTATATACTGACCATGTTCTCTTATTTCAACTTGATATAGGAGTCTTCATCACTCTGGCTTTTATTCTTCATGGGCTAGACTATGGTGCATATGCATCCAACAATCTCCCCCTCTAGCCCACCAATGGGAGGAGACCTTTATTCTATCTCTTAAATTTATTCTGTGTAAGTCAAGCCAACACAAGGCTTGACCTTCTTCATTATTTTCACCAATACTGAGAATACCTCATCAACGTCAATGCCTGTCATTCTCAAATAATTAATCTCATCTTGGATTTCTTTAATCCAATCTCTTGGCTTCCCCTCATTAGAAGTCCAACTATTCTTGAAGCTAACAATTCAATGTTCTCCAATAGTCCTCTTCTCGTGAGGGTCAACAATCTCTAGTGGAGGATATTGCTCCCCTTGCTCAAGACTTCCAAGGTCTTTCACTTCATCATCATCCAATGTAGCCTTAGCATCTTCATATTCTTCATCACCTATCACTTCCTCTTCTAAAACACTATTAAGCAATGAGAATTTCACCCTTTTGACATCATTACCAATCTTAACTCTCAATTGTGGAGTTTTCTCAAAATCTTTAATCTCATTGAACTTCTTCTTACAAATTTTCACATGAGTCCTGTGCATACCGCAACATGCATGTCCTCTTGCTACAACCAATGGCCCCTTAGTAAGTTTCCATCTTCCATTACCAAGGTAGTTACAATAACCAGCTCAATCCATAGTCAATGTAGAAAACACATTCATCCTTAAATCTGGAACATGTCGCACATCCTGCAACGTCATAATGCTGCCAACATTTGTTTTGATGCACACATTACCAATTCCCACAATTTTTGAGTAACCCATCTTCATTGTACCAAAATCTCCTACTTTGTACGTGGTAAACAACCCGTTCATAGGGATAATATGATGGGGGTCTGCAGAATCAACAACCCACTCAACGTCATTATTAGCAACATGCTTACACTTTTGCTTTTTAATAGAGAGCACCACAACATCCTCAACAATCACAGTAGTTGTAGTATTTTTCTCACTATCATTCTTTTCATATTTTCCTTTATTTTGTTCCTTATTCCAATGCCAACAATCTCTTCTTAAGTGATCCTTTTTCCCATAATGGAAGCATTCTCTAATTTCCTTGAATTGAGATCCATCTCTTGATTGTGACCTACCATTGAATTTTCAATCATTAGGTCATTTGCTTCTACCTCTACTCTTGTTCTCCGTGACAAAATCTTGATCTTGTGCATTGTCTATATTCGCATCTCTCCTGCGAACCTCTTGAGAGATTTTGAAGCTTGAAGGATGAACAACAATGGCAAATGAGCAAAACAAACAGAGATGAAAGAAGAGAGAGAGAGAGAGAGTAAAACAAAAAAGAGAAATATGAGAAATTGGTTTCTATTTCATCAAGCTTAACCAAAAATGCATAGCACCTACTCTATTTATAGATTAAGTACATTACAGATTGAGCATTCCAAAGAGCACAACTACTCTTAACAAACTCAAAACTAATTCCAAATTATACTTCATAAATTCCGAAATGACAGCCTGGCTTGAGTGACAGTTAGAGTTGGAACCATAACCGTATAATTTCAACAGAGAGAGTACTCCTCGCATTAGATAGCCTTTAGGAGAGATGACTCCAAAATGGCACCGTTGAACACTTATAACAGGTAGATATAAAACGGCACCGTTCCAATAAGTTGAACGACACCGTTTCTTCTTAACTTAGTTACTTTCTTTAACTAAGACACAAAACGACAACGTTTTAGTCTAAGAGCCGTTAGACATAACACTAGCCGTTATGAGTCTTCTTCTTCTATTTTCAATTTGAGTTTCATGCTTCCTTTAACACCTCTTCACTTAAAATCAAATCTCAAATATCATTATATTTGAGTTTGTTTTTCCCTGCAGAATTACTCACTACCATTCTCATAGCTTCCCAACTGTTTGGTAAAGAAGCCAAAAGAATCAATGCACGAACCTCATCATCAAATTCAATTTCCACCGTGGATAATTGATTTGTGATTGTATTGAACTCATTCAGATGGTGCGCTACAAGAGTGCCTTCTACCTTCTTCAGATTAAATAACTTTTTCATTAGATACACCTTGTTGTTAGCCAACGGCTTTTCATACATGCTAGACAAAACCTTCATCAAATCTACTATGGTCTTTTCTTTCACAACATTGTGTGCAACTGATCTTGATAGAATTAATCGAATAACTCCCTGTACCTATCTATTAAGAAGGTTCCAGTCTTCATCCTTCATAGTTTCAGGTTTCATCCCCAAAAGAGGTAGATGTAATTTCTTCCCATAGAGATAATCTTCAATCAGCATCCTCCAATACCTGAAGTCTGTTCCATTAAACTTCTCAATTCCTGAAGCCTTGCCTTCTACTCCAGCCATCACTTCCACTCTAACCTGGCTCTGATACCACTTGTTGAGTCCCAAATAACATTATCAACAATATTAGCAATCCGAAATAACAATCACACACAAAAAAACAAATATTTATGTGGAAAACCCTTTCTCTTTGAAGGGAAAAATCATTGAACAAATTTCGAATAATTTCACTATTATCAAATCAATTACAATAATTCTTATATATGTCTTACAGCTAAAGAAAAAATCTCTCTTGTTTTTCTTTGCTCTCAAACACACAAATTATCTCTCTCAAAGGCAGCAACACTTTGCACTCTTCTTTCTATTTTCTTCTCCACTCACAGCTATCTCTCTCTTGGCTGTCTTCTTTTTTTGAGCAGCTTCCTCTTGGCTGCTCTCTCAATTCACTTGTGTGTTCATCTTTTTTAGCAATTTCATATAAAGGCATGCCCTCACACTCTTAATTCAATTAGGAGTAGGAATCTTGGTACACCACGTACAGTACTTAGCAAGGAATTAGGACTCCTTGCTATTGAAGCCTATCACAAACTCATTAGAGAGTAGTGATTAGATGCAGCTGGGCTCCCAGGAACACACAAAGTACATACTCACCATGTTTTCTTATTTCAACTTGATATAGGAGTCTTCATCAATTCGGCTTTTATTCTTTATGGGCTGGACTATGGTGCATGTGCATCCAACACACAGTGTGTGCCAAATGAGGAGCCTGATTCTAAATGAACAAGGGGTGATTGAGCCTAGCTTTATGCAGATGAGGCTGCAATCGCCTCTCCTCATGGACCTATAAGGCATATAAGCATGTACCATGGACCAAACTAGATAATAGGCCAGACTAAGAATTTCGACAAGAGAAGAAAGATTTTTTCTCAAAAAAAAAAAAAAAATGAGAAGAAAGAATTGGTCTTAGCAATGAGTTGTACAAGTTACAACCCGACCCAGTTTTCACTCATATCTTTGCTTTTTAATTTTTTATCAAGTGCCAAGTTCAATACAATCTGATAATTGTTTCTTTGACTACCATAGAGAAAATTTGAACTATGGAACATGTATTTTGTTGACAAGAACTTCCTCAATTCATACTTAGGAGCTCAGGATAAGATGCCTGCATATTACATGTACAAAATGTTACAATACAGCTTAGTAGCATAGGCATATCTATAGTTCAAAATTCAAATTTTATCAGGAGTCCCCCAAGGGACGGAAAGATGGGAGTAAGCATACTGGTCCTTGGTAATTGGTGGCAACATAAATTATATCTACCAAGGCAGAACTAACATTTTAAGAATAAGGTGTTCAAAGTAATAACAAATATAAAAATCGAACTAATTTAAAAAGTTCTTATGAAAAATATGAAGAGTTTGGCTGGGCCCAATCATTTATTTTTTGTTGTTGAAAATGTTAGATAAATTTAAGGGTGAAATTCTAATTCTTGAAAAGTTTGGGGGAGCCATGGCCCCCAAGCTTAAGTATGTAGTTTCTCTCCTCTACCAACAATACTAACACTCATAATTGGGTCCAAAAAGATGACAATGGAGTGAAATAATTCCTTTAGAATGACAATAGACACTTGTAAGATGGATGTTCCAAAAAACAAAACAAACAAACAAATAGGGACAAGATTCCAATACAGTGTAAGCAAGCATGCTAATAGAAGCAAATCTATTAAATGTAAAGGAACAATAATTGAGAGCAAGCATGCTTCCAAAATAGAAGCAAACCTAGTAAGTGTCAAGGAAGAATTTCATATGATCAGATAACTTCATATAGAACAGGAGTGCTAATTTTGAGGTGGCATGGATTATACTTCATGGACATCGATCATGGGTTCAACCCTTAATTGTCTCTCAAAAATGAAGATTTGATTCGACTAATGATGTTTGTTCCCCTAAATTGTTTTACATAAGGTGGCCACTTATTTTAATAAAATGGGAAAAATAAGAAAAATAATACATTCCTTTATTAATTGGATTATAAAAAATTCACGTTTTTTTGTTTTTTAATGAACAAAAAATGGGTAGAAGGCGACCAGCGTGACAATTCTACCTAAGTGTGACCATAGCTCAGCGCATCTTGTACATCTCCCAAAGACCACTAAACCAATCACACAACATTTTTTTAACTGCTGAGAATTTCAATTTATGACATCTACTTCTAATAATTGCTCATTTATCCTTTACCATTAAATCAGGACACCAATTAATGTTTGGTGTAAACAAGAATAGAATTTCAAATCTCTTATTCAACGATTTGGCATGTGTGCAAATTAAGCATATTTTCCTTCTAATAAGAAAATTTTAAAGAACATTTGGCTCCTTTGGTTTCTGTGTTTTTTTTTTTTTTTTTTTAAATTGGGATAGAATTCATGTTACGAACTTTGTTTTTGTGGGAAATTTAATATATTATACAAGAAGGGAAGTCACAAACACGTTTCCATTTGAAGTACCACAGGAAAGTTCTTCACTTAATAGTACTTTCCAAATTTCCTCATGAGACAATAAAAATAACGTAAAATAAAACCTAGGCCTTGACATGTACCGATGTACGTGACAATTTACATTGATTATTTTCACCTAACCTTTGACAATGTATCAACAAATGTTTCACCTTACAACACAGAAAGTTCTAAAGGACATACCCTGCATTTATTAACCCATTTTTATCACCGTATCTTCTTTATCATTTGAATCATTTCTTGGAATGCTGACCGACTTCCCATACCTTATAATTTTGCTAGACTTTATAATCGTCATTAATTTAATTAAATTAACAAGAGGAATTCAATCTTAATTCATTCTTAATATTTAGGATCCTAAATAGTTGAATGAATTTTCTAATCATATATAATATACAGCCTAAAATGCAAAATGGATCCTCTAAATTTGACTAAAATTTATTTTAGTCCTTTAACTTTACACTTATTTAATTAAATTCTCTAAATTTCAAAGTTATTTAATTCAGGTTTTTGTCCAATTTTATATAAAAAAAAATTGTTAAATATGCAATTAACTAATAAATAATATATTTTAAAAAAAAATTCTTACATAAAAATCTATAAATTTTTTTTTTTTTCATGTAAAAATAATTTTTTAAGGAAAATTTTTTAACAAATTCAACATAATATCTTAATTGAATAAATTTGAAACTTAGAGTACTCAATTGAATAAAAGTAAAGTAAGATGATTGAAATGAATTTCAGTTAAACTTAGAGGATGCAGTTTACATTTTAACCTATAATATATTATAACTCTATCTAGAACACAATTTTTTTCACAACTTATTAAGGTGGTAATTTGTAAGTGGTAGACAATTATTTTCACATGAACATACCACTAACACTATTTTTATTTCCACCACTCATAATCTATCAATAGAATATGTGAGAGTAAGTTGTATTACTAAACTTATTAGTATATTAAAATGGAAACTCAATTAATAATCCAAATTAAGATTCTAATTGTACTTTAATAAGAGTAATGTTAGAGATACAAATGTTTTACAAACTGCTGATGTATGGTGAGTAGTTATTGGTAAATGAAAAAGTGATATTAATGGTAGACCTAGATGAAAACCAATAAAAAACTAGTCACATTAATAGTTTGTAAAAGTGCTATAAAATAGTTTGTGACTGTAGCATTACTCCTCTAATAATGTGTCTAAGTGTTTTTTTTTTTTTTTTGAGAATTGTGTTTACATTTATTTAATTATACAATATACTGATGTTAGATTTTAAATGTACTCCAATTTCATATCAACTGATGTTAGATTTTAAATGTACTCCAATTTCATATCAAGTGTCTTTCTAGATATACTGTCAATTACATTTACATGCAAATTCATGCATCTAAAATTATAAAAATATAAACTTGGGCTAAATTTAAATTTATTATAATTCTATATAATACTATAAATGTGTTTAGTTCCTTACTTATTATATAGAAACATTATAAATATAATTGTGGTTATTTTTAATTGCACATTTTTGTATATGCACTAATTTTAAGTTAGTCATCAACTAATTACAAGTTTATCATCCCTCTTGAGTCATTTTATGTTCATATTAACCTTCAGATTAAACAAATAATTAATTTGTCAATTAAAATACCTAATTAGTCATTGAATTTTTATTCCATGCACTAAAAAGTACATCCTTCTCTTGGAGTTGAGCCAATGGGTCTTTAATACTTCATTAATTATAATTAATTCTTTTAATAATAAATTATAATTACTCATTTATTATTATGACTTGTCTTAAATTATTTAAAATTAAGCATGTGCTTTAATTCACATACATGATCTTATAAATCACTAGGTAATGGATTAAAGAAGGTTCCTCCAACTTGATTTGGAAAAACACTTTATCTAAAATAAAAGTAAATTGTAAGTTTCTAAAGAAAAAAAAAAGTTTTTGAATTTTCTATTATCAAAAAAATTTCAGTTTTTCATTTTCAAAAAATTATTTTTTGAGTCACACGTACACTTACACATCTCCAAACCCCTTTTTTTTATTATGAAAACAACAAAAATAATTGTTGTTTTGAATATTGGAAACAGAATTAAATTGAATCAATCAGAAAACAACAAAAACAAAAACAAAAACAAACTCACAGTTGTTGTAAAAGCAGAATTTGATTAAATACAATATATTAGTTAGATTAAATTAGTTTTTTTTTTTTTTTGGTATTTTACTAAAAAATCCCAAAAAAACAAAAAAATACACGTCACACATTGCATTCGCTCTCATATATCAACAAATTTAACCAACCCAAAAAGGAGAAAACATACCATACATTCACTCACACACAAACACAAACACAAACACTAACGCAACAACAATAACAACAATCATTTCATTTCATTTTCTTTTATACTTTATATTGGTTTTGTTTTTTTTTTTTTGCTACTCCTACTTTACAACAAATTTACGAATAGAAAGAAAGAAAAGCTTTTGAAAGAGAGAGAGAGAAAAAAACGACAATCATTATCATAATCAATCAGATCAGAAAAAATGGACGGCGGAGGAGCAGTGGACGGTGGCGGTGGTGTGCCAGCTCATCCTGGCGGAGGAGACGCCGTGATGACGGAGGCTCAGCCGGAGTCTCAGAACTCGATGATGCCGATGTCGGCGACGGCGACGACGACGGAGAACATATCGGCGACGTTGAGTCACGGAGGGAGGTTTATTCAGTACAATATCTTCGGTAACATCTTCGAAGTCACCGCCAAGTATAAGCCTCCCATTCTGCCGATCGGCAAAGGCGCTTACGGCATCGTTTGGTCTCTATTTCTCTCTCTTTGTTGGATTTCTTCAATTTCGTTTTTTTTTGTTTTTCTGAATCGGAGAATTTTTGGTTCAGCTCGGCCTTGAATTCGGAGACGAATGAGCACGTGGCGTTGAAGAAGATTGCGAATGCGTTCGATAACAAGATCGATGCGAAGAGGACTCTACGTGAGATCAAGCTGCTTCGTCATATGGATCATGAAAATGTAAAACTCTTTCTCTCTCTCTATTAATTCTTCTTCGATTTAATGCTTAATTTGGTCTAGTGGTTATTGATTACTTAGCTAAAACTGAAAAAAAAAAAAAAAAAAAAAGAAGCTAATTAGGTATACTAGTGTGTTATGAAGTGTATTTAATTAATGGTAATGGTGAATGAGAATTGACAAATTGTTTCAATTTATTGCTTAATTGGTTTAGTAATTAGTAATTATTTCGTTTTTAATAGAAATTTGATTGTTTTATGTCACTTAGCAAAAACTGGAAAAAAAAAAAACAGTGAATTGGGAATAATAGTGTACTTAAAGGTGTTTTGTTGTGTTGCCTATTTAATTCAAGTTGTTAAATGAGGAATTTAGTAATGTATTGAAATTATGATAATATCGCCTTTTTCTGGTATAAATTCAAAATAAGTGCCGATTTTGCTAAAAAATTCAGTCTTTTGTATTTTCTTGATCTCTTCTAGTGTTTTAGGAAATGAATGATAATAGAAAGCAGAGTCTTTAAATTAAGCCAAGACTGATTCATAATTTTTTTTTTTTTTTTTTTTTTTTGATAAGTAAATAACTTCATTGAAAAATAGGTGAGAAAAAACAAGGTATAAATCATGCAAAGAAGTAAAAGTAGGTACTCCCGAAGCAGTTGCCCACTCAAACGAAGTCTGAAAGAACAATAGCTTCAAATGGTGAATTGATCTTTCATTCCCTTCAAAAGTATGTGTATTACTTTCTCCTCATATACCCCACATTAGGCAATAAGAGATCATACTCCAAATCACCGTAGTTCTGTGTCTATTAAACTTGCCTGGCCAACTAGCTAAAAGCTTCATAACACCACGTGGCATGACCCACTGGGCCCAAATAATGAGCACACCATATTCCATAACTCTTGAGCTATAGGGCCATGTATGAGTAGGTGATCAATAGTCTCCCCATTCTGCTTACGCATACAACGCCAATCCACCACAACCACTTGCTGCCTCCGAAAATTATCAACAGTCAAAATTTACCCCAACACTGCAGTCCAAATGAAACTTACCTCTATAGGCATTTTCAGTTTCCACAATGGCTTCCATGGAGAAAATAACGGATTAGTGGGTTTTAGTGCCCAGTAATAACTGATTAGCATTGCATATTATGGTGTCTGGCATTTTAGGAAGCTTGTGATCATCGTGGTGTAGTTCCCAATCTTTGCTTAGCTGAATAGATCTCATTATCAATTTTCTTAACTGTACACCATTTTAAGTTGCTACAATTATACAAATACCTGACCAATGCAATAATGCAATGATTACACTTATCTTTGGCAATTCAGCACTAAATTAGATTTCTTAATATGATCTTGAGGGGTCCTTGAATAAGGTTTGATGTTTAAGGGTTTAGGTAATGAAAAGATTAGATCTTTAATATGTTTTATGGCTGCTTAGTACTACAACAGCAAATAAAATGAGAAATAAAGAAAGTTGTTTTTTGATGACGTGGAACTTCACCAAGGCAGGGCCCTTAGGACCTACCACAGGGGAGTAAACCACGGATCCATGTATCAAGTAATCCAGGTGAACTCTTACGGCCTGTTTGGAACAGAGGGGTCGAACCTAGAATGTCTTAGTCTATAGCTCATCCCAAGCCTCCAACCACTAGCCTACAAGCTGACAGCGAGAAATAAATAAAGATAAATGCTAGGTAATCACATTTAGGTTTTCCTAAGCAATTGTGCTTAAGTAAAAGAAGATAATCACATGAAGTTTGAAACAATATGCTGGAATTTTAATAAAATTAATCTCGCTATCAATGTTATTGACTACAATAAAGCCTTTGAACCATTTTAGGCTATTGCTAAATCCTTTTAGGACTAGGACTCTAAATAAACTACTTTAGACTTATCAAAATAACAAAGAAAACAATAGTTAAGAATTTTTAAACCAATAGGAATTTGACTCGAGATACAAAATAAGACTCATGGACCTTTAGTACAGAAAAGGACAGTCCATTTCAGAAAATCCAGATGTTACCAAATTGCCCTTATAAAGAAACATAATTGGACCAGCTAAAGTAAAGAAACTTAAGACTTATAAAAAATAATAATAATAACTAAAGTAGCTTATGAAAGGTGGCAAGGAGGCCCTGCACCTCAATTTGACCACACTTCTTGAATATTTTTGTTTTTAATCTTGTTTTTCCTCAAAGTCCTCTTTACTATCTGCATCATGTACACCATTTTATGTTCCTACACTTATACAAACAGCTGGCTACTAAATTAAGTATGATCTTTACCAATTTAGGATGAGTGTTGCATACAAAATACAATTTTATAATTCATTAGGTGTACTTTGGGTACTTTTATTTGGTTGTGAGATAGTAGCAATTATTAGATAGCATATCCTAATCTTATTTTTTTGGCCATAGTATAATATGAGGTCCATTATATTTTTTTGTCTTACCTATGTCAATGAGCTCTAGATCAGATTACATCTCTCCTATAAGTATAGTTGGAGGATGAGACCCATTGGATTCATGTGTAAGTTACCAATAAAAAAATGTTTACTTTTCTTTCCTACGTATAAATCATCACAAGTTTATGATCTCGTGGTAGGCATGCTGTTTAGATGTTATTTCGGTCATGTTTATTTATTCTTTTCATTGGTATAAGAATCTCCTCTAACCCTATGTTTATTTATTCTTTTTGTGGTGGGCATCCTGTTTAGCAATAATTAGTGTATTCCCATTCAATTAATATTGCTTTCATTTGTCATGCAGGTTGTTGCAATCAGAGATATAATACCACCACCACAGAGGGAGGCATTTAATGATGTTTATATTGCATATGAGCTAATGGACACTGACCTGCACCAAATTATTCGTTCCAATCAAGCTTTGTCAGAGGAGCATTGTCAGGTTCAATTCTAAGCATTTTGGGTATATTTTGTTTCCCTTTATGATGGCACCACTTTCTTGCATCAGCAAAGACCTCATATGATTTGAGTCTTTGACTTCTGACAGCCCTTATTAGAATCAACAACTATACAAAAGGCAAAAAACTATCAACAGGACAAAGTTTGACATCACAGCTGTCTGGTATTAACTGCATTAAATTGGTTTTTAATTTGCTCATCTGGGGTCATGCTTCGGGCCGAATGAGAGGCACCATGTCTTTTCTTACTTCCCTTAATGCCTACATCACGTTCACCTGCGTTTCTTTTACCTGTTCAGTTAAAAATTGAACGATATTTTTCCATTTTGGTGTTGTCATTTTCCTTTATTAAATGTGTCATCCTTGCACACGAACTGAAAATCTGATGAATGCAAAACCAAAGTGGCACCATCATTTATAACCTTCTTGAAGTTGTTTATCACTGAATCTGTTCAGCTTGCTGGTGAAAACTTTAAAGAATCAAAGCATGGCCTATGGGGACCTGAATGTTCACTTTTAAATCATTTCTTGGCATCTTAGTTAAGCTATATGGAAATTGTTACCTGGAGAACATCAATACCAGAACTTTGTTGGAAAATGCCTTATACAAAAACAAGCATTGGAGGGGTTAAAACTTTTCATCTTGAGTTGGGTTTGAAAAAATTGTACAATAACTTCTTTTGTATGATTGAATCCAAATGGTACTAAAGCAATCAAAGTAGCTTGGAGATTTGTAGCACTTGTTTTAGTTAGGTGTTATCCTTATAGAGACGGTTGTTTAGAATGCTGTGGAGCCATATGTCTTTCCTTGCAATGTTACTTGGCAATGTGATGACCTGTACCCTGTACCTGGTTCTCTCTCTCTCTCTCTTCCCCCCCCCCCCCCCCCCCCAAAAAAAAAAATTGTCAATTATGGCTTTGGCTTGTTCAACTGTAAATGTTCAGAAGTCACTGTATCTGTCAGCCTCAGATTAAAATAACTAATGCTTTTCAATGTTTTATGCAGTATTTCCTGTATCAGATCCTCCGTGGATTGAAATACATACATTCTGCAAATGTTCTGCACAGGGACTTAAAGCCCAGCAATCTTCTTTTAAATGCTAATTGTGACTTGAAAATATGTGATTTTGGACTAGCTCGTGTCACCTCTGAAACTGATTTCATGACGGAATATGTTGTTACAAGATGGTACCGTGCACCAGAGCTTTTATTGAACTCTTCAGATTACACTGCAGCTATTGATGTGTGGTCAGTTGGTTGTATTTTCATGGAATTGATGGATAGGAAACCTCTGTTTCCTGGAAGAGATCATGTGCACCAGCTACGTTTGCTTATGGAGGTAATCTTATCTTCCATCTTTATATTGTTATATTGTTAGTTTCTGGAAAAGCAGGATCTTCCTATTACAAGTTCTCTTATATTTATTGCTTTTGCCTGCATATTCTCCTTATTCCATCTTCTTAAAAGTTTATATAAATTTTATCCTTTTTGCTTAATCTGGAGCTTTTTACATTATCAGGTGACATTGAGGTTGTACTTTTAGGGTCATTGAACAGTATTATTTAAATGGCATTCTTCCACCTCACCTTTATTGAACTGCATACCATCTCAAGTACATGTAATCATGAATGAGATATTTACATTTTTAAGTGGACCGTTTTTAAAAAAAATTCAATATTCATGCTCCTGCAAATAAATAAAAAACGTCAATGCATCAGTCTGATTAATCACTATAAATCTTCATTCTCCTTTGATGGGAGAAGGGTTAGCGATCCATAAGCTAAACATTTTTAATCCTCTAGGTTTATGGTTATGCAGACTAGAGAGGAATGATGCAGCCATGGATTGTTTTTTTTTTTTTTTTTTTGATAAGTAATAAGTTTTATTGATATCAAAAAAGGAGCACCCTAGTACACATGGAGTGTACAAGGGGTCAACAACTCAACTACAAAAATGACAAGAATCAAGGAAATCAAAAAAAAGAAGGGAATGATTGGTTTTGCATGGCAACCAACCAATCCAATAAAGTTCTAAAGAAAAATAACTTGAGGCCTGGTATGGATCTCTCAATATCCTCAAAACACATACTATTTCTCTCCCTCCAAAGACACCACATTAAGCAATGGGGTACAATTATCCAAATAAAACCATTTCAATGACAACCAAACCTGCCTTGCCAACACTCTAAGAGCCCCAAAACAGATTGCGGCATAACCAAGCTTACTCCAAATAAACCCAAAACCATAGCCCACAGATCCATAGCAACCGAACAATGAAGGAAGAGATGGTCAACTAATTCACCATTACACTTGCACATGCAACACCAATCCAATATCCAAACCTTCCTTTTTCGTAAATTGTCAATTGTCAAGCATTTCCCTAAAGCAGCAGTCCAAACAAAGAAGGCTACTTGAGAAGGAATCTTCTGTTTCCAAATGCTTTTCCAAGGAAAACAAAAGTCAGTAAAGCCCACTAAAATTCTATTATAATCATTAACCTTAAACCCCTTATCTCTACTAGGTTTCCAACACATCTTATCCTCACCAAACCCCCTTATTGAAGAACCATATATGGTATCCAAGAAGCCTGACATAGCCTTTAATTTCCGAGCATGCACACCCCTAAAGAAACCAACATCCCAAACAAGGACGCCATTGGTGTACTTCATAAGTGCAACCACACTAGCCTCCTTATCCCTGCAAAATCTAAATAACTCAAGATAACTGACTGCAAGGGATGTCTCACCACACCAACAGTCTTGCCAAAACTTCACCCTAGACCCGTCACCAATATCATACAGAATATGGCGTGAAAAAGAAGGCCATCCCCAA